>NC_139229.1:137603953-138142858 GCF_977018435.1 Lepisma saccharinum
AGGTGAGTGGAGAAGGTTACATAATTTAGAACTACATAATTTGTATTCATGTCCAGATATTATTAGAATAATTAAATCAAGAAGACTTAGGTGGGCAGGCCATGTGGCACGAATGGGAGAGGAAAGAGGAGTTCACAGGATTCTTGTTGGGAAACCTGATGGTAAGAGACCTATAGGAAGGCCAAGACGAAGATGGAGGGACAACGTTGAGATGGACCTAAGGGAAATCGGTAGGGATGGAAAAGAGCATATAGATCTTGCTCAAGATAGGGAAAGATGGAAGGCCTGTGTTGCTGCAGTCATGAACCTTCGGGTTTAAGAAGGCTAGAGAGTTAGTTAGTTAGTTAGCGGGGGCAAGTACTAGGATAAACGTACCAATAATAATAATAATAACAACAATGACATTATTATATGTAATAATATTATAATATTAATATATATATTAATGATAATAATAATAATAACAATAATAATGACTTTATTATTATCATTATTACTAGTGGTAGTAGTATCAAAGACGTGATCTACGCAAAAGGAGGGTAGAAGTCATTGCTAAAGCATTTGTTTGGAAGAAACTATTTGAAATATTTTCTCAACACGTTCAATTTCACATTAGCTAATAATGGAAAACAAGCACACAAACTGTATTTTTTAATGGCAGGAAAATGCATTCTGAAGATAATTTACGAAATGTATTTTTATTTGCATAAAATTTGAAATCAAAGGGGACAATTGCTCCTCTGTGCCCCTGCAGGCCCCCTTGGCCGTCAACGTTTGCCCCCTTGCCTCTCCCCCCCTTAGATTTGACTTCCGTCGAAGATGCTCCCCCTGTGGTTGCGCCACTGGTGTGGTTTACATCAAGGAATGTGCAAGCAAGCACACCTTCGCATCGCCCTGGCGCGGCCGGCTGCAGTTCCAGAGAAACGATAGCCTGAGCGAGCACTGTTACAGCTTCCAGATGAGCACACCATCTGGAACAAACCGAACCAAACCCTCTGAAAGGAAATGATCCAATTTGATCTCAATCTGATTTCCATATCACTTCGCTAATTGGTGGAATTTTCCCGTTGTCTTCGCTCGGTAGGGGTATCTTTGTTCCAGTTCGCAACGGAAGCCAAGCAGCCTGATAGCCTCTTGAGGACTCTGCTCGTTTACACGATTATTACCGTCTTCACGCCAATTTAAGTCGACCGCCTTCGCTAATCCTTTTTTTGCCAGCCGCTCAGCAAACTTCAAAGCCTGCGCTTTGCTTTTAATTACCTCTGTCATAAACAGCGTTATAAGATGTTAAAACGAGGCTTCTTTTATGATGCATAATTGTATCTCTAAGTTCCGATCTTCGTTCCAAGTTTACACGACGAGATGAAAATAAGATGTACCTCTTCTTATCCAATATTCATGGCCTCGCTAATTGCTGTTCAGAATGTTGTAACAAACTGAAAAGAGATCAACCCACAGATCAAGTAGAACTTTGGAGATTCAATGAAAAGTAAATTAATCTTCAATTTGTCTATCCTTTTATGACAAACGAGCAATGTCAAGAAAATTAAGTAAACGATTGACCGAATTTCGTGCGCGAAAGGTACCTCGGATTTATCTTTGAATGTGATGTCTTAAGCAGTGCTTACACGAACGATTCAATTTATATTGAATGGGATCCTTCAAGATATACAAAAAATCGACAACTCAACAACGTTGTCGCTGGAATTCTTAAAAAGTGTAACGCTCGTGCACGATCGAATATTTTTTCCAGCAGTTTTACTTTCTATTGGAAAATAATGGCAAGTACGGAAAAAACAATATAGTAATTATATATATGTCATAACGAATTCAATAACAATTTTTCAAAGCAAGTTGTATCATCATGTTATCATGCCATTAGACATGTACGAGATTTGTTAAAATAATTAATTTAAATATAGATAATGTACCCAATACCTTTTGCAGTACTTTATTCTTTGCTGTTATGTAATGACGATAAAAATAATACCAGCATGGATGATCCTCCTACTATTTGATTATGCAAGGTAAGTAATAAAGAATGGAAGAATTTTACATTGTAGTGGTAGTAACGCCAAAGAGACAGTATCATTGCCGTGGTAAAACTGTGAGCGATAGTAAACAAGAAAAATATACAACATAAATACTGATTGATTGATTAATTTGCTTTAATTTACTTCTCTTTTGTGCCACTTTTGGCTAATTTGCGAAGATGGGGATGATATGATGAAATTGATGAATGAACACTTACAAACATCCATGCCCAGGCCGAGATTCGAACCCGGGACCCCTGGCGTCGTAGCGCGATGTGATAACCACTCCGCCACGGGGACCGGCAACATAAATACTGATCTGACCCTTACGGATAATAACAGGTGCAGACAGATGCGTTTCGAATATACAGATGCGAGACATGCTCGACCAAGAGACTCTATTCGACTTTATGCAGAGGGAAAAAATAAAATTCTGGACGGAACAGCCTCACCATACAAACCCTACAATCC
The DNA here is from genome assembly GCF_977018435.1 of Lepisma saccharinum. NCBI lineage: Eukaryota > Metazoa > Arthropoda > Insecta > Zygentoma > Lepismatidae > Lepisma > Lepisma saccharinum. The sequence continues at coordinate 137,606,458 of NC_139229.1, forward strand.
ACAATAAGGGCATCAAAATTGCTGAAACTTCATTTTAAACAAAAGTAGTCTTGATCTTGATCATATTTTAGCACCATCATTTCAATTTAATATTTGCCCTTTCGAATTTGGTTGCATCCAGTCGAGCTAAGTGCGTCTTCTGCTGTCGAACAGTATGCAGATATGATAGACATATCTCTGTCTGCTTTAAATTATTCGTTGTCATACATTGTGTTCCTCAAAAGTCAATGTTGCACAACAAATAGAGAATGTGATGAAGTTGAGCCTCCACAATAATGTCTCCCCCTTTAGAGTAAGAAAAACAACATATCTTCAATACTAATTCAGAAAAATACCATTGCCATTCTTGATAACTGCGTCTTTCTACAACAATGCACCTTCGTAGCGATCGTATCTAAGCAACAGACGAAGAATGTGAAGAAAGTGAACGCAAGAGGGACGGGAAATCTGGAAGTTTCAATGGAGGAAGCGGGATGGATTCCCTCATCATATTCAATTGCGCCTAACTACAGGAAATAGTTCCACGAGTTCTCAATTCTTGACTTCACGCATGCACAAGCTCGAACATAAATCCGAAACTTCAGTTCTGAATGTCTGTTGCACATGAATTGTAAATATTTCATGTGTCTCGTTCGGAAATTCCAACATATAGTCTGCTTGAACTGTAACGAGGATTCACTCACTACAACAACAACGCTTCACGCGATTTGAAAAATCATGTTAAAACAGTTTTACGTCGACTTTGCTTCATATAACACAACAGACCTTATAGTACGGGAGCTGGCTACACTGTAAAACGTTTGATGCAAAGTACATCAATCGTGATCTTGCAAATACTCAGTCACCTTTACTTAAGTTTGCCTTAGTTTAATCAAAAAGGAAAAGAAAATACTAACTTTATCTAGTATAGCTACAAGGAATAAACCTTTGGTAAGGTTTCTACAATCTGAGAAAGCTCATTGCAGCTTATCTGAGTTTCTTGCTCATTGCTGTAGGAGCAAAGGGCAAATCCTTTAAGTGACGTGGAGGTACAGTACCGGTACGTCACAATATTTATATAATATAAAATATATGTATAAAATATAGGGTGGTTCAAAAATGATATACAACTTTATAAGTGCAAAAAAAATGTATTTGGAAAAGTTACAGAACTGTTTGTGGTGTCATTTTGTAAGGAAATATATCACGTTTTAGCTACAGGAGCTATTTCGGTTCAATGTTGCTCCCATTGGTAACACGGAAGACATCCCATCTGATGCAATCCACACACGCCAAATGGTCGTACGTAGAATGCCGATCTCACGAGATGCACGTCGGGCTGGCTTTGTCGCACAATAGTCGTTTCTTTAATCCAAAACACTCTTGACCTTTTGAAAGCAGCCATTTTTAATGGAACTTGGCTGGCTCTTACGGAGGCGAAATTCGGTACGATTCCAGAACGCAAGTCAAGCTTGATGTATTTCCTTACAAAAGGGTACCGCAACCAGTTTTCTAACTTTTGCGAATAATTTTTTATGCACATACAAAGTTGTAAAGTCCGTCTTGGATCACCCTGCATGTGTAATAGGTAAATTCGACATGTGAGCATTTCTAGGCTCGAAAACATTGCATACTGCGTAGGAGGGAATCTTTTCGAATATATTTCTCTCTCGGTGTGTATCATTCCTCTCCCCACCCTCCTCTCTCTCTATGTTGTTTTTGTTATCTCCCTGCCTCGTTTTCTTTCTATGGAACAGAATACTCAATGAGTAGTGACCAATTCATTCTCGTTTTATAGCTCTTGCGAAACGGAGCAGAGTAATTGTGAAAGGTATCGGGATGGATTTTTTCCTTCTTCGTAACGCTACTCTCTGACAACCACTTGTGCCCCATCGCTAAGTTATGCGAATTCGAATAGGTGAAAAATAACACAAGAAGTACTATTCCCGCGACAATAAAGGGCCACAAAAAACACACGCACGCAGGGAACGAGGCAAGCTGTTGGTAAACAGGCCTCACTGTTTCTCCGAATCGGATATGTGGCCGTTTTGAGCCTGAATTTTGCTCGAATAGGAGGTCCCTCTCCCTCTGGTGAAACGGAACAATCGAGCCAGCCATTGCACGTCGAGATTCCGCACAGAACGGGACAAATGGGGCATCATTCGCCGTGAGCTACGGTGGAAGCGACCGGGGGGAGGGGGGGAGAGATTATCCAACCGAACAGGATGACGTTAATTCGTTAGCGCCTAATTGGTTCTGCTTGCTTTTCAAGTGACGCTCCAACAACGATCCGCTTTTACCTCCAACTGTGCATGCAAGCAGGGTTGCCAACTGTTTAATTTAAATCCGAATAAGGTTTGCTACTCACTGAATGTTTCGGTTTCGAGTCCCGGCCTGAACTATGATGTTCCTTTGAGAATGCTGTCTGATGAAGTTCATCTAATCATGACCTCTTCGTCGTCATGATTAACCTAACGGGTAGAATAGCGGCGTAAAATAACAGAAATAGACAGGAAGAAAGTAAGTTACGCACTTTATTCTGTACGATTGATGGGCCGTTTTTTCAATGTCCAGTTATTCTTTCTGTTAACTATCTGCCAGTTGGAGATAATCCCCAATCTTAACCAGCACCGAGTTTTTCAATGTGAAAGTAACTGGCAGTTAGCAAATCCTAACATTGTACTCCAAAATGGTATGTTGGTAATGCTGAAGCGCGGAAAAATAGGGAATCGATCTGCGCGCCATCTATTAGTATAGTTTCAAACCGTGTCAATTGGCACATAGCCTGCGTTTAAATATAGAACTACAAGTGCGCCGCACTCGAAAGCCCGTTATTGCATAGGAAACGATACGAACAATGACTGCGTATCCATTCTGTATGCTTACGAAGTAAATTAACGAAAGCAAACACTACAGATTTGGCTTACTTCTAATAAAGGTCAATTCAATTCCATGTGGGGGGAAATACTGTTATGAGCCGCAAGCGCAGATACTTTCTTGTACAAGAACTCGTGAAGAACTCGAAAGTCGAAACATTAATAATATCTGTCTGTTGATATAAACACTATTAATATGTTGGTATTGTACATTTAACTGCATGCCTTTACCTCTCTATGCATGTTTGTTGAGCGAAAGAAGAACATGTGAGTGAGCATGCTTTGTAGGTCGAGTTCTAAAAATATGAAGGTACGAGTAAAAATAATTTTAAAATATACTGTAATATTTCTCCGAGAACATCATTCAACAATAAAGCATGAATTGAAGGCATCACACGTAATAAATAATTGACAAGAAAGAAAAGAAAAAGATCCGTGACCAGGACTCGAATTACAAAACACAGCACGCTCCGAAAGGTGATGCCGCTAACCACTGCACAAAATTACCGTTTGGAGAGTGTCCCGCGTGGTAGACCGGATATGCTGGTCACAAATTCTCAAACACGGCCTCGCCAAGCGAATTCTAGCAACTACGCTGCTTAATTTCCATATTTGAATGGACATTGGTAAACTCTGCTAAACAAAAGACGTTTTCTTCTGGACCAATTTAACAGTTTTATGAATCATATCTTGTTTAATCTGACAGTGAAGTTGCGAGTGTGTAACTTCGATAGCTGCATGAGGCAGCCATGTTGCTTCGTAACTTCCAGTTATGCTGGTAATTGCAAGAAGTAGCAGTAAAGATAATCGCCACCAGAGTTCCAGTTACGAGTTAACTGTACATTGAAAAACAGAAATTTTCACAAAGTTCCAGTTACGTGCTAACATGAACCTTAAATGTACATTGAAAAACCGGCCCTGAGAGACAGGTTTCGACATGCCAAATCTGTCCTGGAGTTTATTGCTGGTTAGGACGCCTGCTGAGGTGGAAGTGCGGCGAATGGAAGAACCGGGCGAGCTATCACCTGATTACGTGGAGTTTTCTCAGTGACTGTTCCGTCGTGTCTTTCGTATTTGCCCCTTCTCTCTCTCTCTCTCTCTCTCTCTCTCTCTCTCTGAGCATGTAAGTGGGGCACCAAAAAGTCAACCCTACTCACTTCTACTTAGTCAGGGTCTAAATATAAAATTTTCACCCGGACGAGGTTAATTTTTGGCGCCTTCCTTACTTTCCATCCTTGTCACCCACACACAACTTTCCTACCTTTCTCTAATAAAAAAAAAACACATGATCAATTTATTCATTAACATTTATTTCATGTTTGATATACTATATCTTCATTATAAATATATATATTTTTTAAACTTTTCATTACTTTCACCAATATACTATAAACATTGTTCTGGATATCCGAACAAAATGTTAATACTAAAAAGAACAAAAGATGCCAAATTACATGTAAAATAGAAACTAATAGAAATAACTTGTAACCTAACTATACAATCCTATAAAATGGACACAATGAATGAAAGTGACCAATATGTAATAGATGCAAATGTAATGTAACGTAATCAAATAAAATACAAATAAAGTGCGCAGCACACAGAAGCGGGGCAACCGTAATTCTGAGAATATGACGTCCTGGTTTATTTGTAGGAACCAGCAAGGGCACCCGCAGGGTGGGGGGCGGGGGGGCATTTCCCCCCTGAGATTTCTAGAAAGAGTTAATGTAATTGGAATGGTGAAATTGTAGCGATAATTTATATAAAAATAAATTGTTTTCTGTGACTTACAGGAAGTAAGTTACAGGAACTGTTATTATTATATTATTATTATTACTTGAAGCAAGGTTACATTTAAGCTTACAGTCAATTGTTTACACTGATTATCTAACTATGAAAAACAGCTTTTTTAACATGAATTAATGTTAAATATACAGTTATGCAAATTGTATATAGATACACAGAATGTGGAAATTACATATTTATGTAATTTAAAGAAACGCAAGTAGTAGTAGTAGTAGTGGTTGTAGTAGTAATGATGATAATAATAATAATAATAATAATAATAATAATAATAATAGTTTGTATGACTGTGCCAGACCTGAGAAAGAAACCTGCGACCGCTCTTGGGCAGCAGGACAATAAGCGCATACCCTTGAATGTATGCGGGAGGAGGTGCGCTTCTTCAGGGATGCCCTTCACCTTCCCTATATTAACGGTTTAAATAACGAAAAGTAATAACCTAATTTTTGAAATACGTTAAATACTACTCATGTTGACTTTTTTTCGGACATTTAACCACTGTTTTAAATTCCTCTTTGAAGTTGATCCGTGCTGATTCATTCACATTGAGGTTGGTTGGTTTTTTTTCTTCCTTTAACCAATGTTTTAAATGTTTATATAACTGGCGTCTTAACCTGTGGCCAGTGTAATGCTCTGTGATGTCTTGGTGTCTTGTGATTGTCCTTATGTATGCTGAGTGCCCCTTTTCAGCCTCAGCTTTAAACTAGGGTGTGAAGATTTTATTCTCGGAGATAGTATAGTTTTAATTGTTGGTAGGGAATCTTGAGTTTTAGAAATCTATTAAGAAAATTTTAGAACAGACAATTTTATTTAATTATTAGGATTCTATTAATCTACTAATCTCTCTCTCTCTCTCTCTCTCTCTCTCTCTCTCTCTCTCTCTCTCTCTCTCTCTCTCTCTCTCCTTGTCTTTCTTTTATTATGTCTCCTCCTCTCTTTCGCCAGATCCTTGACCTAGAGCACCCCATCGAAGTTTCAGAGCTCGAGTCACCGCCTGTGTATGGTTATTTGTTTATATGTGCCCCTCATCCAGCTTCATCTTCATCATCACAATTGGGCAAAACTGGAAGAAAGGCGACGTAAAATAGCAAAAAAAAAAAAAAAATATTTCTGTCTCTCAGTCGCCGATATCTAACTCTTTCGGTCTGATTAGTTTTCTCTCGGTATATTATCATTCGCTTCTCCACTCTCTCTTTCTGTTTTCCTGTCTTTTTATACCTCTTCCCCTTTCTTCTCGCTGTTTTTCTTTCGGTCTATATATAAGTCGCTATCTGAGGGGGTGATAAGTAGGGAACGGAACTTTATGTGCTAAAAAACTCAGAAATATTTATTTTTTATGTGTCATAAATGTTGAAAATATGTGATAAAAACAGGAAAATATGTGACAAAAATAAAAACATTTGGTAACAAAAACAAACTATAACATGCATTTTAAACACCTGAAATTAGTTTCTAAATGATTACCTCTTAGCGAGCTATTTTTTGGAAGAGTTGCAGTGGATCACCATAGTTCTTTCCAAATTCTCCATTGTAAATCTGTGACGATTATCTCTAAAAAGCATCTTATATTGTGAGAAAGATGGCTCCACGTCACAAGAAACAATTCTTGCATATTTGAAGCACGAAATGTCACTAACGCTGAAGTTTTCCAAAGCTTCCTCTTCCTCTACTTCACCTCCTTCCAAAACACATGCAATTTGGCACAATGTTTGAAAACCTTGGTTTTTCTCCAAAAATTCTGTACATTTAGACATTTAGATCCAGTGAGTTCTTTCAGTTTCGTTTCTACTATACGGACTTCACCAATGGAAGCTGCCAAAGTGTTCGCGGACGATTCAAGCTTTCATATGGAATTAGAGAGAATGGACAGGTTTGTTGAGATGTATGCCAATTCGACTTTTAAGGAGGGCTCCATCTTGCAGAATTCTTCTTTGTCGAGATCATTTACAACATATACAATTTTTTTCAAAGTTCTGGGCATAACATCTGCATCGCGTAACTACAGGTGTAGGGGGAAGGGGAACCTCAGGACATTTTTGTTTAAAAATGTCTATTCTTCTAGGCGACTTGATAAAAACTTTCTTCCCATTTGAAACCAGTTTATCGACATTGGGATAAAGAGCTCTTATCTTTTCACATATTCTATGCAACGCATGCGCCACACATGTAACGTGCACCATTTTGGGGTAGCTAACGGCAAGACCACTGCATGTAAGCTGCAGCATCTGTCAAGAGAAGAACATTGTCAAATTTTATGTCTTCTGGCCACAATAGCTGCATTGCTTCATTAAAAAGCCTTGCTATCGTTACGTGTAGCCAGCCCCAGCTACTTACAGCTATTTTCTCCCGATAGGATCGTAGGCGAGGTGCCAGAAGTCTGCCAGCGAGCGTTTTCAAAGACAAAACAAACCTAGCACTCTCGATATGAAAGAGGTGCGGAGAATAAACATTTTTCCTTGGAGGATTTCGAGGTAGATGAAGTCAACGAGCGATTTTATGTATTTAAAATGAAAATTCGCAAAATATGTATTTACATACGGAAAACTGGAAAATATGTGTTTTTATGTAAAATAAAATTTGCTGTGTTGACATATAAGGCTATGATAAGAATTTTGGCAAAAATGAGGGTCTCTATCTTATCGCAGAAAAAACATTTATTTACCTAAAGTTCCTTTCCCTAGTGATAAGGTATACAAACGTGTAATAATCAAGTGCAAGCTAGCATAACGAACCGAGGCGGGAGGGGGAGGGAGCTAGTGGGCCAGTTTACACTTGATTACATGTATTTTTCTCAACTTCTGCTTCGTTCGCTTCCGTTCACATACACTTTTATAACTCTCTCGCCAGAGCACACACACAAAACCGTCTCCTCTCGTGTTCATCAAGACAAGCTTAGTTTCCATGATATGGAGGCATTACAGTGAAATGGATCTTGTATTGAAGTGTAGCCTACAAAAAAGTTCATGTTGTATTTCTTCTATTGTTGGCATCGTCCATGAAATAAAATCGGAACAGATCGCATACACCTACACACTATGTAATGCATAATAATGTTAGCATATCTGCTTCATTGAAATTGCTAACCTGCGTGAGAATGGGTTACCAGAACATTTGTAACATTTTCGTTTGGAAAAAGATGAGAGTCCATGTCAGTTTCAATTGTGGTTATTTGTGGTAATACAGAGTAAACAGTAACATTAGCAACAATGTGTTGTAATGATAGAATCACTACATGATATTTTTTATTATTAGTTTTTGATGAATGTATAATATTATTTTATTTAGTGACAGCTATACTTTTTTTATTCAGTTTCTAATGTAACCTGCTATAGAGCTGGCCAGCTTTTCAGAAGGAGGGTAGTTTAAAAACTTGTCCTTTCAAAACCCGGAGGGTGAAAAAAAGAAGTCGTTTACTGGCCATTTTCGAATCACCTATATAAGGGATTCTATTGAGTAGCGGGGGTTGACATTTTTTCGTTGCTTGGGCAAGAGGAGAGACCTTGGAAGTTCTCTCGATGCCGGTAGTGGCTGTGGCTAATAGTCTAGAAGGCTAGCGGCGACGGGTCAACCATTCTCATGGAGATAGTAGCCCCGTCTAATTGCCTGCACTTTTTGACACTCGGTGCAGTGCAGGTGTATCCAGTGTCAGAGTGGTGCAAGGAAATTACGTTCAACCAACTAGACGGAAAGCGGTGTTCAAGTTCAGAAGATTCAACAAATGCCTGCCTGCTGCGTTAAACGGTCATTTGATTAGTTAGCACGCACCACGTGACCATACACCAAACATACACCGGTCCGGAAGCTAGTGCAGACGGTGCAGACACCAAATACACTACTTGACTCTAAATCAACGAACTAGACGACTCGGTGTTGCACCGTGCATCAAACTAGACACTTTGGTGCAAAGAGAGTCAAAGCGAGTCAAAAAGTGCAGCCAACTAGACGGTGCTACTACTGATGGTCTAGGCCAACGAACAAACCTCTATTCTACATACACACACACACACACACACACACACACACACACACCCCCACACACACACACACACACACACATATATATATATATATATATCGCATTTCAACTATTTGGATTATGTGGAGGGTGTTGCCTTTGTAATTCATCTGTACATATTTAAACAAGAAATAAATAGTGTTCATATATATTTGACGGAACGTCTGGACTATCCTTTATAAGAAAAATGAGAAAAGATCTGAGTTTCCCCTATGGTACAGAATAATAACAAGAAACTGTATGGTAGTTATTGTAAGAAGTGGTTGTTTTTTTTTTCGAATGAACCGTATTGTTAGTTATTTTATGTTTTTGCATCTTATTCACCTGTGGCAGTATCGGAACAAGTAAGTACCAAGATAGGTTATTGTTGAACAGAAGGAAAAGAAGTATGACAGTGTCATCAGACGAACAAGACGATAAGCGCCAGGAAAGGAATTGAAATAAATGAGCGAGGGTTTATTTACTTTCAAGTCCAACTTGTGCACATATAGGCTAAACGGGACTGGACCTACAGGTTTAAGTTGGAATCGAACCACTATGTGCTCCCATACTCTTAATACGAATTACTGTTAGTCAAAACAGAACACGAGCTCTTAAAGGTGACAACCAATAGGAAGCCAGTATTTTCTACCATTATCTGTATCCTTCTATACTTTATATACTCTAAGAAGGGGAGAGAGCGAGTGGGCGGAGCGAAGCAGTACACGCTGCTGCAAAGGCTCCCCCTCCAGGCAATCCCGTTCCCTCTCACGTGTTCATTGCTAGAGCCCTCTCGAGTCACTACTTGCGCAAAGACTTGCTTTTGTTAGCTCGCTCCAGAGATCCCTGGGACAGAGTATACTGTCATTACCGCAGTAGTAGGTACCGTTCCACAAAAAGTATATCCCACCTAACCGTTAGTTTTACACCATAGCAGTGGCGGCTCGTGGTTAACTTTATGGGTGTGCACTTCAAACTCGTATCCAGAAGAAGTGTTATCAACCCTCTCAAATACTCGAACCCGTTTTTGCGTACATAATGATGCTAAATGTATTGGCAACCCAAGTTATGACCACCTTTCACTGAAAATGAGGCTATGGGAGAGTTTTATTTCATGAAAAATATTAAAAGATATTAATATATATAAATTGGAAATACTTCGGTGAATTTTCCGTCGATCACGAGAAGTGTGATGTTATTGGGTATAGATAATTCAACATTCGATAACCTGACAAAATCACTATAAACATAGAAATACCAATACAATATTCAATATTATTGTCGATTTTCAAAATATTTAGTAAAAATTTTCTCACTGATAATAGTGAACAAGAATAATAAGATTTGCAAACATCAAACAAGCAGGGTCAGGCAATTATCCGGGGCGCCGACCTCGTAGGGCCGCCAAACCGAGGATCCTCCTTGATTAGAGGCAAATCCTAACCATAGCTATTTCTTTCTTTCTTTAAATTTTTTTTAGCTCCACTTTACGCACAGAAAAGCAAATAGAGACGACCTACAGTTTAAAGTGGGATCCGAACCACTATGTGCCTCCAACGTGTCCGTGGCTATTTGTTTTAAAAAAGTTGGATTTATTGTTGACAAGAATTAATTGAAGTTACTGCTGAACAACTTAATAAGTATATTGCAAAATCATGAAGCAATTTAAGCTAAGATATTTTTGTTCTTTTGATGTCATTATGTAGGTATTAATTAAACACATACCTACAATAAACGTGTTCTTCAACAGTATTAACGTATTTTTAAAATATGGCTATTACGTTTCGTCATTAAAAGCGTGAATATATAACATGGTTAAGATTTTTATTGGAGGAAGGTGGAAAGTAGGGGGCGTCAAAATTCCACCTCGCCCGGTTGAAAATTTTATCTGGAGCCACTCCTGCAAACAAGGTAGCAGATCCAACGACCACATGCACAAAATCAGTTGTAATCTATCTAGCAGTTCTTTACTTCTAATGACCGACAAAAGCAAACCAAATCAAGATAATAATGAATATTAAATAAAATAACAGTACTCACTCAGTCCACTCCACATTGCCCTCTTCGTGCTTCTAACTTTTCCTTTTCATTCCGCCGTATCCGTATTATTACTGCAGTCGCTGCACACTTTGTGGCTAACTTCCCTCCAAAAATTAAACAACGTTAAATATTACGTCTCTGCTTTCCCTATGTACAGTTTTTCCTTTCATTATGAAAGCAAACACTTTCCACTGAAACAGGAAGAAGCTTTTGACAGTGCAACAATTTTGCAACGCATGAGCAGGCACAGCTGACTGATCCACGGTTCCCCTGCGCGGGCTGATAATTCGACTACAGCGCCATAAGGGTAGTTTATTTTGACCAAGCTGCACTAAGCAAAAATAATGCAAGACATTGTTTAAAGCATGCGTTTCGCTTTCAGTTGCCCCAACCCCCATCCCTTCCGTCCTCCCTTCTTTCTTGGCCTGTCATGCTCGAAACCCTCGGGACAGTATGGGCAAAGATCTCATAGAATTTATCTTTTTCAAAAAAAAATCCCTCGAGTTACGACGATGTGTGGGTTGACTCTACTCCGCTACACGATCTCGAATGGAACGGGATTGCAACACTGCTGTATTGCGAACACAACGCAGTGTGCGTGGAGCCCATAATACCGCGATCTATAAGAGCGAGTCCCTTTTCTTTTCTTCCGTGCTGCAAACAGCGGCAAACGAGCACAGGGCGACTTGTGTTCCGAGCGAACGTATCTCAGCGGCAGGCGCTGGTAATGCGAACCCGATGGGGCGATTGGGCTTCGGAACGTTTGATGTTTTGAAGGAGATAGTGTCCAGTGAATAAGTATAATAAAAATTAATTGCATTGTAGATTTATTTGGGTGTGCGCGTGCGAATAGGCAGAAGCCGCTACTGCGCCATAGAACAGTTTTTATCCGTTTCGCACATCTCGCAATCATAAATGAGGTAATCTAATTAGAATAAAATGAGGAATCCGAAACAAATAATTACGAAAAAGACAATTAACATTTGAATATGAGTAAATGGCATGTGAATATGTCGATTTAGTAAATTTTGCACCACGTTTCGAGCCCGTGACTCCTTTATTACAAGGCAACGACGTGGCGACTACGGCATCGGGGTCTTTAGTGCAAACACTTATTTATGTTACAGATATACCGGTACTATAGTAACACATTAAAAGCAGCCTCAACATGCTTCGAAGTATTTTTGCTCGCCGAGACGCCCTCCGACGCGAACGACAATGGCGGCATTTGACAATAAATCATTAACACCACGAATCTTCGTTCCCGGTGGGGTTAAGCGCTCGGAATGGCACCACGAACAGGGCCAGTATTTCGTGAATACATAATGGCAGAGAGCACGAATTTGCGGAAATCACATAATCCACGAACACCCAGACGAAAGGGCCAGGGGAAACACGTTTATAAATCATATGTCCATTTGTCCGAGCATCGGGAGGGAGCCACAAGCCCAGGAGGCTTAGAGGGTTGTCACTCGGCGTCGCGCCAACCTGATTGATGTGCGCAGCGGGAGTTGGTATAATTAATGCCAAGGGCCTCCACGACCTCAGCTCCATTACCAAGATTAATGATTGGAAAAGTGGGTTTGCGGAGCAATAGCGGCCCTATCGAAAAAAAAGAACATCTTCCTTTTGCTTCCATCTTTCTTGTTCTTTAAGTATTCGTCGCGTTTCCTTTCAAGGCTTGTCCTGCTGAGTGAATTCGCATGTTACTGTCGACTCCTCTCTTTCGCCTTTAAGCTGTCGTTTTTGACATCGCGTGGAATTCTGGGTGATAATATTCCTGTTATCTGCCGACAGGAGGCGCCACGAGTCAGATAGAGTTGACCTACAACCAGGAATGCGAATGATAAAATGATGATGAATCGAACCACGAATCGAACCAGGATCCCTCTCCATCCACGAGAGTGCAGCGCACATCTAATCAGTAATGTGTCGTAATCCGTGGCTTAGAGATATCCGAGCCCGAGGCGAGAATAGATTTTTCCAATATTAAACAAATTCCCCGACTCCGTAAGGCATCAATAGCAAAAATAATATTGATTTTGTCTCAAGTGCGCGGCTCCTCTACACAGGCCCGTAGCCAGGCAGGGACCAGGGGGGGCTCAGTCCCCCTGACAGGGTCGCCAGCCCCCTGGCACTGCCGCCAGCCCCCCTAGGTAAAACTATTTTGTATTCTAATTTGAGGTGAAGAGTGAAAATGTAGACAGAATATATTAATTTGTTCACAACTTCGTTCGTTCATCTTGTTTATGAGCAGAAGTCTAAACAGCGGCAACTGTTTAGAAGATTCTCTAGACTTTAGAAAGTTCTTTCATAGGGGGCCTTCTTTATCTGTACCTTCCCTGCCCCTGTTGCAGCCTCTCGTTTGACAGAAATCTCTGACTTTAACGTCCATTCACATTCTTGCACATCTACGTCAAATGTGAACAGATCCCAAGTTTTATTGCTTTGGCCGGAGGTGGAATGTACTGTAGGCACTATGATTGAAGTTAATATTGTACAGTCTCTGACACTTCTGCGTTGTAGCGATTCCATTGAAAGTAAATTAGGTCATTACAACCCAGAAGTGTCCGTGACTGTACATTTTAACATGTGTGATCGTAAATATCTGTACCATCAAAAATAGTATGGATGGTGTCACTTCAAGAGATGTTTTAGAAGATGTAGAAAAAACCTGTAGTATTTGTATATTTCAAAATTTTATATTTTAATTTAACTTAATGACCTCCGACACTCATAATTGAAGACTAAAATTGGTAAACGCTGTGCCACAAGAATTCAAACACCGTTTTCCACATTAAACTGTGAAATGTGCCATGCCTTATAATGTGGTAAACGTGAAAAGTGGCTGGTAGCCCTCTAAGTAGTTCAAAGGGCGTGTAAAGAGGTCACTAGTGTGAACGTTCTTACGGGCTGATGTGCGGAACGATGCGATTACCAACACTTTCGCTTTTGGCACTTTCAACGTTTACCACTTTTAGTCCTCAATTTACCTTCATTTAATACTATTAAACTTTTGAAAAATGGACTAGGTTCACAAAGCCTCCCTGATAGCCCGTGAGCCCCCCCCCCCCCCCTGGAGGTCAGTTCTAGCTACGAGCCTGCCTCTACAAGATAACTCACGAAGCACATTAAATGAAAGTGTTGGGAAGATGCATTTAACATTGTTTATTTCTCTGCTGTATAGGGTGATTTACAATACGTTACTATGCTTTACATTGAGTACAGTTATTAGAGCATACAGAGAATCGTTAATGCAATAGTATTTCTAATAATACAACATTTTAAAAATTATGCACATTTCTTTTCAATATAATAGAAAACCACGTCAAAGTATTATTTTACAACTGACATTAATCAATACTGAAAATATTTTTATATCTCTAATGCAGCTGTACTGTATACCTTCATAATCATTTCATCAAAAGCTCCAAACACGAATGCTTATTTTTCGCTTTTGAGAACATATACGTACATTTAACCATTATTCGGTAGTCAGTACACGATCAAATCGTATGCAATATCTGTTTACAAGGGATAAGTATAAGTAAAAACATGTGATTCTTACAGAAACGCAAGCGAAGCGAAGTTAAGACATTTTAAAATCAATTCCTTTGCACACTGACAATCATATTCATTTAATAGAGAACCAATCGGCCTACTTACTTCCGCACCTAAATCCATACTCCGTACCTTGCATGGCGTTATATGTGTTGCCTAACGTTACGGCGATAAGAGAACCAAGTACGGACAGTCAAGGGATGTAAGAGACTATTGTGATGATGTGCTTTCCAAAGACACCCAAATAGCAACCTCCCTTCCACGTAGCACACCCTGGACTGCATTTTTCAGACTAGCGAGGCTCTGGCGTCTGGACTCACAACCAGTACAACACTTTGTGGGGCCTGTGTTGTGTAATCCCTTCATCCATTTCTTCTTATCACCATTCATCCTCATCTTCGTGATTATCCAAAAGTGTTAGAAAAGCAAAGTAAAATAAACTAAAATCAATAAAATTTCCGAGTCAAGATTTACGTCAGAGTAACCTGCCAATCTCCTTGCGCGGTAGGATTATGAGAGACTCCTTAAAATAATGGCTACACTCAACCTTCTCAGTGCGTGAAGACAAACATGAAATCATAAGGTCTTACATGATGCCCAAGGTTTATTGAGAATGTGTCACTATGAACACTCCCAGCAATGCAGTATCGCTATCGTCATATAAAACACTAACATCATCTCAATACAACAATGCTTTTCTGTTCAAATAGTCTCTTCCATAAACTTAACATCTTCTCTGTATCTCTCAATCTTAGTTCTGTGTAATCACTAGACCTCGGATTTTTATGTTCTAAAAACTGTGCTTTTTGGTTCTTAAAATAGGCTGTAAAAATCCTAAAATAGGTTTCGAAAAACCCAAAAATAGGTTCTAAAAATCCTAAAATAGGTTCTAAAAATCATAAGTTAGGCTCGAAAAATCCTGAAGTAGGTTCAAAAAAACTTAAAATAGTTCAAAATTCCTGAAAAATGCTGATTATGTATAGTCACCGGCAATGAAAGTGAAACGCCTATATCCTAAAATACGCACTATTTTGCATAACGTTATATGTGTTGCCTAACCCTATGGCGATGGCAGAACTTACCATTGGAAATTTACTATTAAAATCCACACTTCGACGTATAGTGAGGCAACAATCTTTTTTCATGTTATACACAGTCAAGCCCCGCAATTTTGTTTGTAACGATCATATTATATGCTGAACATAATATTTCAACAAGAACATAGTCGGTGGTGCAAACTTCAATGCTGAAATATTAGTTTGCAAAGCGTGAATGCCACAAAACACCGAAGTGCCGCGAAAGTGAGCAAGACCACACAGATCAAACCACTTTGGATTGTACAGGTAACAGTGGCACCAGACATTTTGCTTTGTTTAGAGCTTTAAAAAATCTCCATGGACTTGGAGGAAGGGAAATCGACAGAGAGCAGGTTCAAGCACGATGGTCATTGAATTTTTTCGTGACCAAACAAAGCAAATGCTTCTGTGTGACGTAAAAATCCTGTAAAACCTTTAAAAATAAATAAAAACCTAAAAATAGGCTTGATTTAGGCGCATAAACCTAAAATAGGTTATAACAAGCAAAATAGTTTTTTTAGGCACTATAAAACTTCATCAGTCGTTGCGTTTTTTTAACGAAACGCTGACATAACTTATTATTTCTTACATACCTGTAAAGGAAAAAATAGGTTAAAAAACTAAAATCCGAAGTCTAGTAATCACCACCTGTTGTCTTGCATACTGATATAGATTGCATCGTTGCCAAGCTCTGGATATTTCTAAAAGCTTCTCGAAACCGGAAATCTGTTTAACTTCGGTGCAGATGGCCTGGGATCTACATAACTCCATTCTCAGCACAACAAAGGCTTTCCAGAAAGATTAATTTCGTTCAGATTGATATTTTATATATTTGATAAATAGATAAAAATATCAATCAAATAGAATGTCCTCATTGAAATTAAATGAAAAACTATAAATAACTGTATCTCAGTGTCTGATAGTCTGATTTTGATTAAACTTGCTGCATTTAAGAGTTAAAAATTTAGTTCTTTCTGTTCCATAAAATGAATTTTCTTCAACGTAAATTACATAACTATGAATTGAACAATAACACAAACAACAACAGTAAACAAATGAAACATGATAGTGAGAAAATAAACAAGGTGTAACAAAGTCGTGAGTAGTAAGTTTGGTTATCACCGTAGAATTAGACTACACATCAAGGTTTCCATATTATTGAAGATGATTGTACCTATACCTAACGAGAATTCAATGATAAGATCGATACTATTATAATGTAAGAAAAATGAAATAAATGAAATAAACGAAATAGTTTATTTCATTTATAATAGACGAAGATGGAGGGACAACGTTGAGATGGACCTAAGGGAAATCGGTAGGGATGGAAAAGAGTATATAGAACTTGCTCAAAATAGGGAAACATGGAAGGCCTGTGTTGCTGCAGCCATGAACCTTCGGGTTTAAGAAGCCTAGAGAGTTAGTTAGTTAGTTAACGAAATAGTTTGATGTCATAATACACACAGATCTATAAAATCGAGGCTCATGCACTTTCGGTGCATCCATCATTTGACACAATTAAAGATTTACATTTGGTTTCTTTGAAAATAAAGTCCAGAAAAGGGGGATTATGGCGTCGAAAACTTATCCTTTCTGTGCGCACAATTTATAGTCAATAAAGGTAAAGGTAAAGTGTTCCCCTGTACATAGCACCACGCCATGAAGGCGTATAGGGGGTGTGGGGGTAACGCCCCACACTTTCTTGATCCGGTCGTGAGTGGGGGTGATGTGATCAGCATCACGCCCCTGACCGCCTTTACCCCCCAGGGTTTCCCCCAGGTACCCATGTTATTCGACGCTGGGTGGGCGCCGGGGCCGTTTCCACCGTTAGAAAAGTTCCCGGATTTGAACCGGCCGGGGATCGAACCCGGGACCTTGAGCATGGTAGTCAGACGCGTTTTATTGTACACAGACACACCTTTCTTTAGAAAAATATTTTATTAACTATTTTGCACACTGTTCGTACATTGTGATTAATAAAGCAATATATAACTTTTTACTGCATATAGGAAAAACTATAGATGCATGCATGTTTACGGATTTTACTGCTCAAGTTCCCCAATCTAGTGATAAATCACCAGTTCTTGCAATATTGACGTCTTGACATATTGTTCCATCATAACAAGCGATATTTCAGGGGTTGTTCGCCAAGCACCGGACAGTCTCCTGGCGTGTAATGTGTTTAACGGTGCATGTAAGTAAATATCGCATAAATCCTCAAAACTTTTGAAAAGTTTACAGGTTAAAAGAAGAAGGTAGAAAATCTGGATCTGCAACACTGAACATCAGCGAGGAAAGCAAACAGTTGCGAAAAGAAGGCAAACAAATACGTATCTGTTCACTTTTTCTTCTCCTTTCCGACCCATAAAGCAGTCACAATGTACGTTCAACTTTTCAAGAACTGGAATAAATCGTGGTTTTCTATGCTGACTTTGTCCTGTCCACAAAGTTCGGTAAATGTTCGGAACAATTGTTCAATTCAGGGAAAAAAATTATGTACGCTTTCGTGCAATGTAGAATAAATAACTAAAATATGTTTTAAAAATGAAGCACATGAAAATATTAATTTTCGTAGTCTTCGATTGTTTGTGCTACTTCCACAAGCTATTTTTTGCAGGATTAGTGAATTCCTTGAATTCTTAATTTCGTATTTCTCCCTCTCTGATATTTGCAACGATAATGATAGATATAATGAAACAAATGAAAAAATATCGCTAGCACTCATGCTATTGAATGAAGAACTAACAGACAATAAAGAAGCTTGATGGTTCTGTAGATGTTAAGCGTCCTCCTACTTATAAAAATTCATTTCTTCTGGGACACCATTTCAGATAGCCCTGATATATTTTCCGAGAAATCCACACGAAACTAAAAATTAACTCATGAATGAAGGCAAAGATCGAAGACTATGAGAAATTTTAATACTTACATATTGTTATATGCTTTATTGCAATTATTTATTAATTCTACAGGTTTGTGTACTTACTTCGCATGTTTTTGGTCACACAAAAATCCAGGTCTTTACTTATCTTGTCGGTGGCTTATGTGACCACCTTGGTGGCTCAGCGTGCCGAGTGGTCGACTTACTATCTAGCCACCGAGGTGCCTGTGTTGGAGTCGTCTCAGCAAGGATGTTCCTCAATGTCATCTAATCATCATTCATCCTCACTCCACGCAGGAACGTAAACAGGAAGGTTTTTTTTTTAAATGTATTTTTAGGAAGGGTCCAACAAAAAGGAAGTAGTGTGTTGGGAAAACAATATTAATTTAAGATTTTCAATGTACCTGTCACTACGAATCAATTATGACAACTGTATTCATAAAATACGTACTACATTTGCAAAACAGCAGAAAATTTATTATTTTCACTATGATCTATACTGAATATGTTCAAAATATGTTGAAATTCCCGAGAAACACTAAAAATTACGCAAAATACTAAAGTTGCACTATTTTCTGATTGTGAAAATCGAGGTTCCAACGTATAGAACACACGGTAAAACATTTACAGGGAATTTCAGTTACATTTCTTTGCGTAACGTGAAAACAAGAGCGAATCAACAAAAGTTAATGTCATTTTCGAATTCGGCAACCCAATCTTTAAAAAACGGTTACTTTGGTTTCTCTACACATTTCATTTTAGATCAGTGTAATTTGGCAAACTTGCCTGGCTATGCTCTCGCGATTAGCCAAAAGTGGGAGCAGAGCTCTGTAAAATAAGAAATATAAAAATTTACATTTCTAGATTACTATGAGGGAACATGTCCCTGTTATCCCGCCCATCTTGAGAACTACAGGCGCAAAGTAATAAGACAGGCCCATTACAGGAAATTAATTTTGTCACTGGACTGTCATTTTCCTGGTTCTGGATGCCCAATTTGGGGGAATAGATGAAATTGAAGGGGAATTGCTCCGCTATATCTTCGGGAATTATGATCCATGTGCAGTATAAGCGCCGGAAGGAGAACCGAACGATGTCGCTTGCCAGAGAAATATCGTCCTCGGGATTGCACCAAATTGAGCGAGTGAAGCGGTGGGAAATAAATCACCCTGAGAGCCCAAGGAGTCCCTCGTCCTGCCAGCGATGGCTGCGTTCAATCATGTCACCCAAGCACTGGCTCTTGGACTTTCTTCCCACGCAGGGCAAGGACAAGACGTTTCTTTACACCGACCCCTCCCGCTCGTGTTAAAGGTGAAATACCAGCTTTTTGTGCACGTGGAATATGAATGTTTGATAAGAACAGGGTGCGAAATCCTGGGAGGGGGGCAGAGGAGAATTCCTATCACCAAAAATGTCCGGGGGGGGAGAGTTTTTGTTTTAACATCGAAAGATAAGCAATTAGTTTTGACTTTAAATATACTTTACTAAGGATAATATCGAAAGCACACACACATAGTGTGGTTTTTGAGAGTTTCATGCTTTCTCTCTCTCTCTCTCTCTCTCTCTCTCTCTCTCTCTCTCTCCCCTCCCTCTCTCTCAAGAGATCATTAACAGATCTACGTCAACAACAATATGCGCACAATAAAAGTAAAACAAGACTAATTGATTTAAAAGCAAAAACTAAACAAAAATGTATTCATAATGAAGCCATTCACAAAGGAAGAGCCATACCCTGCTCGAGTCAAACTTGGAACATTTGGTTGTGAGAAGGGTTAGTACAGAGAAGAGTCAGAGATGGGCTTGTAAAAATCCAGACGAGAACGAGAATAGACCATACGAGACAGACCTCTGGAAAATCGAGGAGAGACTCGGGCTTAGTGTCTGATATTCTCGATCTTGTTCGAAACTTTGGCACGACATTGAAAAAAGTCATATAATCTAAAATTATCTTACTAGGCGACTTCCTCAATAAGTCATGAATTTTGTGTATAATAATTACAACGTTAGTTCATTCGCGGTAATTCTGAAGAGGCGGTTTGTTTTGTATATAAGTAATCAGGACAATGTCCAGTTATCGAGGGCTCGTAGCGTCAAAAGAAAAAAAAACCTCATTGAGAAAAGTTGTTGGTCTTAATAACATCTATGCACTGTGAAGGTTTGTACGGTGACCCTCTGCATTAGTTTTTTTATTCTATATTTTTTTCGAGAATTGCCTTTCAGAACCGAGACGAGAAGTAAGAAGATGTTTATAAATTGAGACGAGACCTTCAATTAGACATTTAGAAATGAACACGAGACTAAGCACGTGACAGGCATTTAGAAACTCGAAACGAGACCGAGACTGCCATGTCTTATCTCGTTTCGATATCATCCCTAGTGGTGAGGTTGTGAGCAGGCCGAGTAACGCGCTCTGGCAATGGGATGAGAAGCAGTTGTTTTGCAGTACAAAATTGAAAATATATCGTCCATTTTCATTATGTGATTTTATGTTATACATATCATTTCCTTGTAAATCATATATATAAACTAAGTATCGTCTACATCTGCACAAAAATATGTGATCAAAATCTATAATCACTGCGCACAGAGAAGGGAAAGTCAAACTCAAATTACTATATGGAATGGACTTTATAAAGGAAGTGAAGAATATGAAAGGTTGAGTACGTTTATCTTATTCTTATTTTACCATACAGGTTATGGTAAATTTCGATAAATATAAGTTTAAAATTAAGCTTTAAAAATTTGGCCAGTAGTCAATTTTAGAAGCAATATTATTCGTTTGGCTTGATGAGAACACGCATACGGGAAACTTATTTAATTTATCTTGCACATGGGCAGTAGGGAGTAGTGTGATTTGTGGTACAACCAGCGCACTTACAGCGTACAAATGATGAGCCCCCCTCAAACAGATTTGGCTACACTTAAACCTAGCTCAACATGCCCATATGAGTTTTTTGCTCAAGTGTAGCACCCCGTCTAATCCAAGATTTTTGTAAAAATGCCCGAAGCTACAGCGTACAAATGATGAGCCCCCCTCAAGCAGATTTGGCTACACTTAAACCTAGCTCAACATGCCCATATGAGTTTTTTGCTCAAGTGTAGCACCCCGTCTAATCCAAGATTTTTGTAAAAATGCCCGAAGCTACAGCGTACAAATGATGAGCCCCCTCAGATTGATTTGCCTACACTTATAAAAGGCACTTCTGTGAGATTGTTGTCCATAAATTTGTTAAAAATATGCCCCTCTTGATATTTTTTTTGGATACACTTAAAACTAAGCTAAGATACACCCACACCCACACACACACACACACACACACACATATTTACTTCTGGTTTAAGTTTAATTATACACCAGGCTCAACTTGTGTCAAAGGGTATATAAAGAGATTTTGCATTACTCTTCAGCCAGTATTGTGAGAGTGGCTGAGGAGAACAGATGTGTTGTTACAGTGCTTCTCATACTTACAGGCCTGTTTGGTTTAATATATTATTCATATTAAATATATTTCTGATATATTGAACAAAAGGGCTTATATTTTGTATAAAAAATCTGATATTTGTTGCATCCAGCTTGTTTGTTGTAATCCACTCTTATTTAGAGTCAGGCTTATATTTGTCCCAGCCTGTTATACAAAAATCAATACATAACACTCAGCGCTAGGTCATTGCCTTTCTAGGACATGCATGTCTGTGCAGGCATTTGCGGAACGTCAGTGTAGATCAATATTTATTCTCTTTTTCCACTTGTAGGCTATTAGCATTACAACCTGTCATAATAAGCATAGAGTTTTGGTTTAAAACCCAGAAAATTTTATATAATAAACTGAGAATAAAAATTAACAATATTAACATATTAAATATACACAAGAAATATACAAAGCACACAGCTGAACAAAATATATATATATATATTAAGTACAAAGTTTTGAATTGAACCCCAGGAAATCTTATATAATAAACCAACAACAAAAATGCCAAATCAAAAATATTGCAATCAGTGTAATAAAAATATATCCAGCCCCAATTGGGCCAGACACCAAAAGAATTGTGACCCAGGCAAATATAGAACTCCCACTAAAATATGTCCTAAATGCCACAAAATATTTAGCAAGGCATATTTCAATAGACATGTGGGCTCTTGTTCTGCACAGTTATTAACATTGCCCCCTCAACCATCTACATCTGGTCTGAAAAGGAAGCATGAAACACCTGTTAATGCTGGACCGGCAAAGCAGCCACGCTATGAACCTATCCATAGCAGTTTTAACGGCCAATTAAGGGATCACCGTTTTGTATCAGAGCCAAGATGTGACATTAAGAATTTTTTGAACAGTATAAATCCAGATGTGCAGGCAATTCTAAATGCACAAAATGGCTCTTATAAGCTGTCTCTCAAATTGTTTACACAATATAAGAAGCCAAATGGCACAAAATTTACACAGCCCCACATAACAGAAACTGTACCGGTATATTCAAATGCAAATTCAGACAAAATAATAAGCAGTTTGATAGATCAATTGAATATTAAACACTCTGAATTTGCTGGAAAAGAGTCTGGATGGAGCCTATGCGGATCTTCACACAAGTTATATGTTAATATTTCTGAATTCAGCCCATTACAAGGTTCCACTTATGTGCCATTACCTGCCAATATCAAAAACAAAACAGCCGTGGTTAATATAAAAATAATGACCATAAATGCTTTTTGTGGTGTATTTTAGCTGCTTTGTATCCAGTTTCAAAGGATCCTCAGCGAATAACTTTTTATAAACAACATGAAAATAATTTTGATGAGGCAATGGAGGGTTTAGAATATCCAATGCTTGTTCAGAATATTGATAAATTTGAAAAAAAGGCCAGGCACATCAATGGCAAACAATTATCTATTAATGTATTTACTTGTTCCACTGGCCGTGACAATTGCTTGATAGATCCTCTCAGAATCAGTACACTTGATGATGAATCTGCTATTCCGATTGATCTGCTCTTAATTAAAGGGGATGGCACAAATCATTACACTCTGATACATAATCTTGAAGCTTTAGTCAGAACACAACTAGACAAAACTCATAAAATATTCAAGTTGTGCAGAAGATGTTTGTCTGTATTTGATGGTAGAAAAATGGTGAATGGTGTTTGTGAAGAGAATGCAGAAATTGCTAAAAACAAGTTACTTGAGCATCTGAAATACTGTGGCAACCATAAACCTGTTCATATGGTGATGCCAATGCCAAGTGAAAATGCAAAATTCAAAAAGTTTGAAGCCTTGTTGGAACACCCAGCATATATAGTCTGTGATTTTGAATCAAACCTCAAACCCCTTGCGTTCTGCAGCCCAGACCCTGAGGAATCTTTAATTACATCATATCAATTACATGAAAATTCCAGCTTTTATTATGTGGTTGTACAGGGTGGTGTGGTTAGTAAAGAATATTTATACATGGGAGCAGATGCCATCAAAGAATTTGCACATAGAATAGAAAATGAGTGCCATGACATAGCATCTAATGTCCTATTAAAATCAAAACCCATGTTGCCTTTAACAGAGGAACAGATTGAAGATTTCAACAATGCAGAAAAATGCCCGGTATGTGATTCTGAATTTTCAGATGCAAATATCAAGGTACATCACCATTTTCATACAGATGGTAAATTCTTAATGGCCCTGCGTAATAACTGCAATATTAAGATCCAGAGACCAAAATTTGTCCCTATATTTTCATCATTTGATCAGGTACGAGGGGCTTGACAAGCAGAATTTAAATATTTTAGCTGAAAATAATGAGAAATATATTGCCATTAGCAAAATAATTAAAGCTAATGCTGGATCCAATGTATTTTTACACTGCTCCGGGCCTAGCATGGTCTGCAATGTTTTTGAACACTAACATGCAATTGGATCTGATCCAGGATCAAGATATGTATCTGTTTATGGAACAATGTATAAGAGGAGGCATGGTGCAATGTTCTCAGAGATATGCCAGAGCAAATAACAAATATATTCCTGATTATGATCCAGCACTGCCATCAAATTATATACTTTATGTAGATGCCAACAGCCTCTATGGTTATGCCATGATGAAAAAATTGCCATATGCAGGGCTTGAGTGGGTTGAAGATTTCAACATTGAAGATCTTAAAGATTTTGATGACAGTAACTATGGCCTGTTCTTAGAGGTTGATCTGACAATTCCAGATAATTTACACAACACATTTTCTGATCTTCCCCCAATTCCTGAGGTTAAGTGTTCACCTGGCTCTAAACAGAAGAAATTGATGATGACTCTAGAGCCGAAACAGGATTATGTTATATATTACAAAAACCTCCAGTTCCTGATGAATCATGCTCTTTAAGTGACCAAAGTTGGAAAAGTTTTGAGGTTCAGGCACTCAAGATGGTTGAAACCATATATTGATACAAACACAGAGCTTCGAACATCTGCAATGAGCCAATTTGATAAGACCTTGTTTAAATTGATGGTCAATTCAGTGTATGGCAAAACAATTGAAAATGTCAGAAAACATATTGACCCCAGCCGGAGCAAAAAATTGATTGCAAAGCCCAACTTCAATTACAGAAGAATTTATGATGAAAATATGGCACTTTTCAACATGAAAAAAACAAAGATTAAGTTTGATAAGCCTATTTATGTAGGGGCTGTGATATTGGAATTGGCCAAATTACACATGTTAAAATTGTATTATAATGTGTTGAAACCTTTGTATGGTGATTGTGTAAAATTGATGTACATGGATACAGATAGTTTTGTTCTTGATATTCAAACAGAAGATGTTTATCAAGATATAGCACAGCCTGAATTGTTTAAATATTTTGATACCAGTGAACATACAGAGATTCAACCCCACAACAAAAAGGTGCCTGGCAAGTTAAAAGATGAGACACTTGGTGATGTTATTGTGACATTTGCTGGGTTAAGGGCCAAGATGTACAGTTTTGAAACATGTAGTGGCGCTGTTGCCAAAAAGACCAAGGGCATTGGCAGAGTGACTGTTGACAAAGAGCTTGAATTTGAAGATTACAAAAATTGTCTCAAATCATGTAGCACAATCAGAACATCAGAAAATAGAATTCAGAGTGTGGATCACCTATTGACTAGCAATATTGTAAGAAAAGTGGCTCTGGATCCACATGATGATAAAAGATGCATTTTGTCATGTGGCATACATACTTTACCATGGGGTCATTGTGATTTGACAAATAGCAATCAATGCCCAATTACAGAGCATGATTTGAAATAAATAAACATGCCTATGAACTTATTTGGGTTCCAAAAACAGGCTATTATGGACCTGCCAACAGCACAACCCTCTTCTGATATAATATCTAAACTAAGTGCTTTGTTAATTATTCATCTGAACAGCATACTTACAGATGTTGATGATGAAACAGGTAAAATATTGTACATATTTAACAATAATTTAAATCATTACCAATTACCTGTAGGTGGTCAATTGCAATTTATTACAACCCCTGAGGGTAATGTCAAGATTTCAGTAGGGAGAAATATTTATAGAATTAAGCACTCAAACATGATTTCTGGCACTGTATATACTGTTTCTGCTGGTGAATGCTTATATATTGAGGTCCCGGGATCATATGACAAGCTTATACCTTTTTTTATAGAATTAAGAATCAGATATTCAATAATAAATAACCACTAAAACAAAATGCCTAATGATATATTTGGCCATACAAGGCATGAAGATCACAGTGATGAGATTCTGATGCTTGATGTCAGAGTCAAGAAATTAAGAAGTGATTTACAAGCTTTACAAACCACACTCAATGCCAGTCTTCAACTAGAAATTACAAATTTACAATCACAATGCATGGACCCTCTTCTTAAAATTGATTCTGAACTCAAATTATTGCTTCAGAAATATACTGACCTGGCCACATTGGATAATTTTCAAAGTTTAGAAGAAGCTGTAGCAGCTCTTCAAGCCAAATTCAAGACCCAGGCCACCAACTCTGAGCAATTGAAACAGCAATTGGAAGAGCAGATAAATAATGTCCAGACACAGCTCCAAACAATTGTCAAAAGCATAAAATCACAAGAAGATTTTGATCTAGTGATTTCCACTCTAAAAGAACAGATTCAATCACTCCAAATACCTAATCTGGACCCTCTGAACAATGCCATAGCCGAGGTTAAAGAAAAAATTGAGACACTTGAAAATTTTATGAACAACTTGCCATCTTCTGATGCTTTAAGTGCAATAACTCGGAGTGTTGCCAACATTAAGCTGCAACTTGAAACATATGAAAATTTTGGAAAAATTCAAAGTACCATAACCCATCTTGAGGGTACAATAGCAGCAGTGCAAAGTGATTTGTCAAATGTACAAGAATCTCTAGAATCTCGCCTGCCTGGTATTGTAGACACACTTGTCAGTGTCCAGCAACAGATCACAAAGCTTGAAAACCTCAACACTGAATCTGAGCTATCTCATTTTCATCACTTGATCGATGATATCCAAACAAAACTTGAAATTTTACAACAATCAACACCCACTCAGGCAGATATAGCCCTGCTCCAAAATGCTATGCAAAATGTGGCTGATGCTTCTGAATTAAATAATGTGAAATTGGCACTTGAATCTTTGCAAAATACTGTATCAAATCTGCCTACATCACAGGAACTTAAAAATATAAAGAGGGCAGTGAATCGCATATTGAAATCAGAAGATATCAAGAATATCCAGATAGAGATCAAACAACTTACTCAGACAGTGGCCACTCTACCAACTAATCAACATATTAATGAACTGCATGCCCTGTTTGAGGATATCAGAAGACAGGTCCATGATCTTACTGCTCAAAATTCAAAATTGGCAGTTATTGAAAATTTGCAACAAATTGTAGCTAATATCAAGCAACAGCTAGGGACCACGGAATCCAATCAAGCAAATGCTTTGTCTGTTTTTGCCACCCAGCTTCAAGAAATTGTGCAACAATACAAAAAACTTATTGTGGACATAAAAATCAAGCCAGGCCATGATGATGTTGTTAGGACCATCAATGAGCACCTTGAATCTGTAACAAGCAGATTGCTTACAGCAGAAAAAGAAATAACAGGCATAATCGAGAATCCAAAACATACAGTAATTCTTGAATTGTACAGCATCCCCAACAAAGAATATGATTCACCATTTACACCAGGTGGCAAAATATATATGCTGTCCCCTGCACAATTTTATTACCAGTTTTTTGTTGGGGGCACACTGAGACCAATCAAGATCAAATATTGGCTTCAACCACAGGCACACCACTACCCCACCTTATCAATAACAAATGCTGACAACAAACCAAAAATCACCAGTGTAGAGTTAGAGGATTTTACAGATCCCAATACATTAGAAACATCTTATGCTGAAGATGATGGCTCTCTGGAATTTCATATACAAATAGGAGACAAATTATATTTAGAAAATCCTGTAGTATCAGCTGCTGAACACCCTATAGTTGCAATATTCTTGTTTACATATTATGTCTAGACAAATTATTGTTGATGAATTATACAGACAAGCCAGACATAATTTTAAGAGACTGCCAGTAGTCACAAAAGGCATAGATGATTTATGGCAAGGGGACTTGATTGAGATGGCAAGTGGACAGTTGAAAAACTTAGACAAAATCAACAAGGGCTACAAGTATCTACTCACTGTAATAGACAAATTTTCAAAATTTGCCTGGGCTGTGCCACTCAAATCCAAGACTGGAAAATGTGTTACAGAAGCCTTCAGGACAATCATCAATCAGAGTGGAAGATCACCGCGCTATTTGCAAACAGATAATGGCAAAGAATTTTATAATTCTGTGTTCCAACAATTTATTAAAAGCCAGTCAATAAAACATTACTCGAGTTACAGTGATCTCAAGGCCTCAATTGCAGAGAGATTCAACAAAACCCTAAAAAATCTTATGTATAAACAATTTACACTTCAAGGTAATTATAAATGGCTTAATATTCTTCCAGAACTTCTACATAAATATAACAACTCGGTCCATTCCACAATCAACATGAAACCCTCTGAAGTAACTTCATCTGATGAGCAAAAATTGATCAGGACTGTTTATTATCCTAGATACCAGCCAACATCAAGAAAAGCCAAATACAAGGTGGGTGATCAAGTAAGAATCAGCAAATATAAGCACTTATTCAACAGAGGCTTTACAAGAAACTGGAGCACTGAATTATTTACAGTGGTTCAAATTAAACCTGGGACCCTTAACACATATATAATAAAAGACCACCGAGGAGAAATTCTCAAAGGCAGATTCCATGAAGAAGAACTCAACAAAACTAAACAGCCTGCCACATATCTCATAGAAAAAATCATCCGCAGAAAAGGCAACAAGTTATTTGTCAAATGGCTAGGACTTCCAGAACACAGCTGGATCGATGCAGACAAAGTGATAATATGAGCACCTGGGATGTTATAAAAAGGTTGCCAGAACCTGAACAGCAGATTAAGAGAAATGGCAAGTTGCTGCCTGAAAATATTAGATGTCTTATTGTTGGGCCATCGGCTTGTGGTAAAACTACACTAATGATTGATAATTTTTTATTGGCACCCAACTGGTTAGACTGGAAAAACAGGCACTTGTATGTCTTCTCTAAGAGCTTGGAACAATTAAAATATCAGCAGCCGATGAAGCTATATGATGGATTGGATATAGCCACTTTTGAACCAGATGTTAAGCCACTCCATGAATGTCTCGATAATTCTGTTGTTGTGTTTGATGACATTATACTGGATAATCAAAACAAGGTTAGAAATTTCTTTACACAGGGCCGACACAAAAACATTGATTGTTTCTACCTGGCACAGACTTTTTCTAAAATTCCGAAGCAGCTGATCCGAGACAACAGCAATTTTATATGTGTGTTTCATCAAGATCATACCAACCTCAAACACATACATGATGAATATGTAGGTGGGGACTTGAGCTACAATGATTTTTCCAAGTTTTGCAGTAGGTGCTGGAACCAGGACACTTATGGGTTTGTCACAATTGATATGACAAGAAAACCCAATAGTGGTAAATATAGAAATAAAATTAACCATTTTCTAGACATTGAAACATATATAAATAACCATGAAAAGGCCAATCATTGATGATCTTAAATTAAGAGATTATCTTGTAAAAAGATTTAAGGGATGGAAATCACAGAACCGAGGAATTTATGAACAACACAAACAAACAGAACAGCCTATTATTGATGCTATTAGTGAATTAGGTAAAAATATCAAAACTGTTACAGAGCAAAATCAAAATTTGATCACAGAGCTTGTACCTGTAGCTGCAAGGAACATATTAGATTATCCAATCACCCCACTTTCCAGTATTCATACACCTAGTCCTGTTGCTCCTCGAAGAATTGAAGCTACTCAGGATCCTATTGAATTGGGTCTTCTTGCTCAAAAATATTTAAGCACACCTAAAGACAACAAAGATGAGGTTTTTGGCTTATATGCTGACACAGAGCGTGATGGTAGCATCATACATAGAATTGGCAATTTCAGAGTAACATTTATGGGAGATGATATAATTGTATATTCAGAATCTCATCTTGGAGAAAGAGGTGCTTTTGTTAAATATCCCGGCACACCTGGGTTGTGGGAAATGATGACTAGGAAAAGGCCTGGCAGCTATACAGATCAAGATTATGAGCACTACAAAGAAATATTAATAAAATCAGATGCTCTATACCAGAACAATGATCCCACACAAAAAAGAGTCAAGTCTAGCAGTGGAGCAAAATACAACAATTTAATCAAGCCCATATGGTCACAGATCAAGACTGGCAGTGGAATCAAACAATACAACACCCTGCCTAAAGAATTTGTCTGGGTTGATGATGTCAGGAAACTTGTAGATAGGTTATTGGTGATAGCTGGGGAGGAAAATGCTGGCAACCACAATTTTTACAATGAAAAGGTTGGAATTATGGACATGATAAGCACAAAATTGTCTAATTTTATAGTGAATGACACTAAGGGGATTGGATATCTTATAAAAATTATTAATACTCTACCACCTATATTTTGGAATATTTCTGAGGGCCGGGGGTTGGTTAATGACATTATAAACAAGCTGCCATTTGAACTACACATTCCAGGCTATCAGTATTGTGGTCCATTGGACCATAGATTAAACAGAGGGGACCCTGGTGTTAATCCCCTAGATGCTGCTTGTAGAGACCATGACATAGCATACAACACACATTCTGATCTAGACAAGAGACATGTTGCAGACAAAAAATTAGAAGAGGCTGCATTTGGTAGATTTGTAAGCAAAGATGCTTCTTTGAGTGAGAGAATAGCAGCATTGGGGACCACCATAGCTATGAACACCAAACAAAAACTGGGGTGGGGGCTGTGAATATGTATATAATAAACCTAGAATGAAGGCCAAGGGTGTTATGTATCAAATACCTTATGCAGGTCTTAAATCTCTTAAAACTTTTGATAGTCTTTTAACAAAAAAACAGCGGAAGAAAAAAAATTCTTGTCTTGCAAAGGGCCATGGTATGAAATTGTTGCTTAGTACCCCCCAATTAAAAAAATTACAGCAATCCAGGAAAAAATCACATGTGGGGGGTTTCATATTTACTATCCCGGCCATCTTAGCAGCACTTGGGGCTGTTGGGAGCTTGGCTGGGGGATCAGCTGCCATAGCAAAAACAGTAATAGATGCCAAGACAAATAGGGCAGAATTAGATGAATTGAAGCGCCATAACCTGGCCATGGAGAAACAAGGCAAAGGTGTTAAGAGAGCCATGAATAAGTTTAAAAAAACAAGAGCCGCTTACAAACCAAGATATTGAAGCTTTAATCAAGCCACTGAGCATCAAAAATTTTAGAGGAGTGTACATGTCTGATTCTTTACCAGAACAACCACTCAACAAAGAGTGTGGCATTGTTAATTTGGATAAGTACAAAAATCAGGGCACTCACTGGATTTGTTATCTTAAATATTTAAAAGATGAAGCATTTGTGTTTGATTCATTTGGAGGTGTTCCACCTGAAAATTTAGTACAATATCGAAAATCAGCTAATCTTTATTACAATAATGCCCGTGTTCAAAATTTCAAAGATGTTAATTGTGGACATTTGTGTTTATCTGTTCTTAGATATGTGTCTCAAATAAATAAACCATCAATTGAAAATTTTCAAAAAAGCCTTGTGGTATTTGAAACATCATGGGGGTATTCCATCTCACCAGCCAAAATTCAATATTGAAACTCAAATTACATGATGATATAGTGTATCCCAAAACAATAGCTCTCAGAGCATTTTATGGCATGTACTTGATCCCTAATATTACACACCACAACAACAAAATTGCAGTTGGTGATCAAAATATTGTCATTACTCCAGGGCAGTATAATCTGTCCACTCTAAATGCTCAATTACCCAGAGGTATAGTATCAACTCAAAATTCTGTCACTCACAGAGTAGAGATTGTATCTGCTACAGAAACAGTGGATCTGGGTACTATAGGAGAGCTGTTAGGCTTTGAGAACAACACAAAACTTGAACCAGCCATCAAACACACTGCTATTAATATACCTAAATTCTTAGCCATAGAGACTCTGAATATTCACTGTAATGTGGCCGAGGGTATGATCACCAAATCAAATGGCATGGGCACTCACAAACAAACTGGCATCATTGCAACATTCAAACCTAATTCTGAATTTATGGAGCCAATCATCTACACTCCATCCCCAACATTATATTTTCCTGTGTGCCATAATAGAATAGATAACATTGAATTGATGGTCACTAATGAAAAAGAAGAATTAGTTGATTTTGCTGGAGCTACAACAACTGCAATCATAGAGATTAATATTTAAATAAAAATACATACAAAAAAATGGAAAATATTGAGAGTTATGAGCTACAATCATTCCCCCCAAACAGGAGGACATTTGCAAATTTAAATCAACCCAACACAGAGATTGAGGTTGATCTTGATGTAGGGGATGGCTTTATACACCCCCACAGAGCAGATCTATACATCAAATTTGATGTTGTAAAGCTCGATGGAACAGATTATCCGGCAAATTCAAATATAAGATTGGTGGATAATTTTGTGCCGCATCTGTTCTCTGAAATTGAGATCAGAAAGCATGGTGTTGTTATAAACAGAGTGGATTATCCCGGCATTACCTCCACAGCTTTGGCCACACTAAAATTATCCAAAACCGAGGCTTCTTACTACAAAATAGGTGGATTTGAGGCTGGTGATAAAATATTATCTAAGAGCCACACAGTGCTGTTCCCTATGCGCCTGTTGCCAGGATTCTTCTCAGATTACAAAGATATTATGTGGAAGGGTGGTTTAAGAATCACATTTAGAAGAGCTGCCAATGATAATAATGCTTTGATGAGGTACAGCACATTAAACTCTACAGGGGAAGCTCTGCCCAATACCTTACCTGATGAAGGCAAATGCATTATTCAGACTATGGAGCTAAGAATCCCAGTTGTTGAATATGAAGCCAGTTATGCTCTTAAATACAAAGCAGATATAATAAAAAATCCGCAGATTCCTTTACAATTTTATACATATCAATGTGTACAGAAGCCTGCCGCTGGTACTTATTATGAGTTTGATGCTACAAATTCATTCTCCAGTATACAATATGACATGCCGGATTTTGTGGTGGTACTGTTTCAGACTGGAAGACACAATAATCAAGAAAAAAATTCAAGTAGATTTGATAACTGCAACATCAAGAACATATATCTTAAAAATGGCAGAAATGAGGTATTTCCTAGAGAAAATTATAATTTAGACATTTCCAAGGATGATTTCCTTAAATTATATGAAGCATTTACAGCATACAAAAGGGTCACTACTGGCAATACTGACATGTATTACACACCAGATGAATTCAAAGCACAGAGACCCATGTTTGTCATCAACACTTCAAAAAGAAAACAAGTTGTGGTTAATGACAGGACAAACATTAAAATTATCTGTGAATTCCACAATACACTCCCTGATGACACTATATGTAGTGTTATTCT
The DNA here is from genome assembly GCF_977018435.1 of Lepisma saccharinum. Lineage (NCBI taxonomy): Eukaryota > Metazoa > Arthropoda > Insecta > Zygentoma > Lepismatidae > Lepisma > Lepisma saccharinum. The sequence goes on from NC_139229.1 coordinate 137,639,740, forward strand.
CATAGGTGAAAAATCATATGTTTATGATGTAAGAAATGAGAGAGTCACAGAGCAATTCTAGAAAGTCTCTGCATATTACATTGTTTTAATATTAGATAAACAAATTGAGGCTGGTGTCCAATTGAACTTAAACCAGAAGTAAATATGTGTGTGTGTGTGTGTGTGTGTGTGTGGGTGTGGGTGTATCTTAGCTTAGTTTTAAGTGTATCCAAAAAAAATATCAAGAGGGGCATATTTTTAACAAATTTATGGACAACAATCTCACAGAAGTGCCTTTTATAAGTGTAGGCAAATCAATCTGAGGGGGCTCATCATTTGTACGCTGTAGCTTCGGGCATTTTTACAAAAATCTTGGATTAGACGGGGTGCTACACTTGAGCAAAAAACTCATATGGGCATGTTGAGCTAGGTTTAAGTGTAGCCAAATCTGCTTGAGGGGGGCTCATCATTTGTACGCTGTAGCTTCGGGCATTTTTACAAAAATCTTGGATTAGACGGGGTGCTACACTTGAGCAAAAAACTCATATGGGCATATTGAGCTAGGTTTAAGTGTAGCCAAATCTGCTTGAGGGGGCTCATCATTTGTACGCTGTAGCTTCGGGCATTTTTACAAAAATCTTGGATTAGACGGGGTGCTACACTTGAGCAAAAAACTCATATGGGCATGTTGAGCTAGGTTTAAGTGTAGCCAAATCTGCTTGAGGGGGGCTCATCATTTGTACGCTATAAGTGCGCTGGTTGTACCACAAATCACACTACTGTAGGGATATTTAATAGAAGAATAATCAGTACAAAACATATCTCTCTTTTCTACTACAGATATTACTCCTTCTTTCATTATTTCATTATTTAAATTTATACAGATCTTAAAACTGCCGCATACGTTATCTCTCCGTAGGTTACACAGTAAACTGAACGCTCGAAGAGCAGACGACAAACCAGCTACGAATAAATGACATATCAATATGGTGGATCGTGTTTTGAGCTCAACGATAGCCTCGCAACTTTCGTTTTACCTTAAATTGAACGCAGAGAAATGCGAGAACTTGCAGGAGCCATTTTTCTAAGGTGTAGTTTATAAAAATTGTAAGTAAAATTGGCGGAAATGTCCATTGACAAAAAACAAGTTGCGGAAGAAATAAGCAATAGTATGACTCAGGATGCTATTTTGTGTGTGAAGTTCGGTTTGGGAAGATGTGAGAAGCATAGGCGTGCGCGTGGGCGGGGGGCAAGGGGGCAGTTGCCTCCTCTAATACTTTCACTTAGAAAATTAGTGTAGAGGAATCGTCGTATTGCCGCTATAATATACTAGTAGGGAGAACGCTATGTTCTAGGCCACCCCCGAAATTTTGGTTTACTTTTATTGTGTATACCTATACAGTAATATACTCAAAATCGAACTTTGACTGTTACAAAAATGACACAATACAAGTGAAAAAAAAGGTCAAAGCTCAAATTCCAATTTTCATAGTGCAAAATTGCTAATTTTCTAAAATCCCTCTATAACTTTTGCTAAACTTTTATTTTTCAATAATTAAAGCGAAGTGCTAAGTTAAAAGTAAGTGCTAAGTTACTTCCGGTCCACTTCCGGTCTACTTCCGGTCTACTTCCGGTAGTAGAGGTAGTGCCCCGGTTCTGGAACCGAAAATGAGGCTCGGTGAGGCTCGCCTTAATGGATTTGTCTCGTAAGGCATGAGCCTCATTTTCTGGCAGTGTTGCCAGCTGCTTACTCGAAAAAATCACCAAGGTTTTTTTTTTGGGTCTAACCTAGCCTAAAGCAAGAAGCTGGCAATCTTGCTTGAGGCTCGCCTTAATGGTTTGCTCTCGTAAGGCATAAGCTCTATTTTCTTGCAGTGTTGCCAATATTTTACTCGAAAAAATCACCAAGGTTTTTTTTTGGGTCTAACCTAGCCTAAAGCAAGGAGCTGGCAATCTTGCTTGAGGCTTGCCTTAATGGTTTGTTTTTGTAAGGCATGAGCTCTATTTTCTCGCAGTGTTGCTAATATTTTACTTGAAAAAATCACCAAGGTTTTTTTGGTCTAACCTAGCCTAACGCAAGAAGCTGGCAACCTTGCTTGAGGCTTGTTTTACAGTGCATAAAGCAAAAAGCTGGCAATTTTACTTAAGGCTTGCCTTACAGTGCATAAAGCAAGGTTGCCAACCTCCTGGTATTTTTGCCATAATCTTTTACAAAAAAGAGAGAGAAGAGAGAGAGGGAAGAGTTAAACAACCGACAGCCTACCTACAGCTTTTTTTTTTCTTGGTCTAACCTAGCCTAAAGCAAGGAGCTGCCAATTTTGCTTGAGGCCTGCCTTACAGTGCATAAAGCAATTTTTGCCAACCTACATATACTAAACAAAGAGAGCCGGCACTGCCGTAAAAGAGAGAGATGGATGGATGGGAACACTACACGGGTTTAACGTCATCATATAAAAATCGCCTTAATGGTTTTTTCTTGTAAGGCATGATTTCTATTTTCTCGCAGTGCTGCCAACTCCTACCTACACTTTTTTTTAGTTGGCAAGGGGCTAGAGAGAGAGAAAAACTTATAGCTGGGAACAGTAATGAGCGAATGCGCCATATCGTAATTTTCCAACTCCCGGGGGCCAATGTTTGTATATCGTGACCTTTGTAAACCTCTCTCTCTCGGGGGAACGATGTGCCACACACGCGCACACACACACACACACACGCGCGCGCGCGCGTGCGCGTGTATTGTGACGCAAACAAACAAACAAAATAATAATTGTTGTTTTTAGGATGCCTGGCCCCTATAACCTCGCCAGGGTGCGTGGTGCCCAACCAAAAATGTAAAAGTTTTCTAATGGCTGCGGTTATAGATTACCGCACCTCTGTAGAGTTTCACGTGTTTTTTTTTCCCCCAAACTTCCATGGAACCCTACAGAGGACCTCCGTAATGCATGCAACGTGTACTAACGACTCTAGTGTTATTTGATGTTGTGATATTTTTGGATATAGAGTTTTATTGTGAGATAGATAAAAATAATTATGTTTATTATAATATTTTCTTGATGAAGATGGAGAATGTATGTGTGTGTTACAAATAAAGTTGCATGCTTTTTTTCTAGTGTGTGTGTATGTGTTTTTGATGTTTTGACAGCATCTGAAACGATAAAAAAGAAATTTTATTGTTAATTTTTACGTGTAAAAACAACAACAAATTTTTTTTGTGCAAATTTTCTGCTTGTCTCGTGCTATAGTGCAAAAAAGATATTGTAACTGATAACTAATGAAATTGATATTTGTAACTGATCTGAACTAGTGAAATTCGTATTGTGCTATTGTAACTGATTGTGCTAGTGCAGAAAATTTCTTATTGTGCAAGAAAAGATGTTAAAAAACTTGTTAAAACTGCTCTGTGACCCTCTCGTTCTTCACGTCGTAGGCGAAGGACTTCTCTGCAATCAGGATGACACTGCATAGGGTATCCTCGGGCAAGGCATCGTGGAACTCGCAGACGACCTTGATGTTGGTTCGATCGTTGACCACAACCTTTTTTCTCTTAGATGTGTTGATGACGGTCATGGGTCTCCGTGCTTTGAACTCGCTGGGCGTGTAGTACATGTCCACGCTTCCCTCGGTCACACGTTTGTAAGCCGAGAACGCTTCGTAAAGTTTGAGGTAATCGTTTTTGGTCACGTCGAGGTTGTAATTCTCGCGCGGGAACACTTCGTTGCGTCCGTTCTTCAGATAAACGTTCTTGATCTTGCAGTCGTCGAACTTGCTGGAATCTTTTTCCTGATTCTTGTCCCTCCCGGTCTGAAAAAGCACTACGACGAAATCTGGCATGTCGAACTGTATGTTGTTGAACTGCGTCGTCACGTCGAATTCCATGTGACTTCCCGACGCTATTTTCTGCACGCACTGGTAACCGTGAAAGTGAATCAGCACCTGCGGACTTTTCAAGATCTCCGCTTTGTACTTGAGGGCGTAGTTCGTTTCGTATTCCACCACCGGCATTCTCAATTCCATGCTCTGGATGACGCACTTGGCTGCTTCGGGTAAAGTGTTGGCTATCGGCGTGGTGCCGTCCGGACCCAAAGTAGCGTATCGCATCAGTGCGTCGTTGTCGTTGGCCGCTCTTCGAAACGTAACCCTCAGTCCTCCCTTCCACATGATCTCCTTGTAGTCCGAGAAGAAACCCGGCAGCAGACGCATGGGAAAGAGCACCGTGTGACTTCTCGTCGATATTTTGGTCCCGGCTTCGAATCCCCCGGCCTGGTAGTACGCTGCGTCCGTTTTGGATAATTTCAACGTTCCTACTGCCGTCGACGTGATGCCTGGATAATCTATTCTGTCGATGACGGTGTTGTGTTTCCTCACCTCCACCTGCGAGAACAGGTGAGGCACGAAGTTGTCTACGAGTATCAAGTTTGCTGCTGCGGGAAACGCGTCTCCGCTTTCCTTCTTCACCACGTCGAATTGAAGGTAGAGGTCCGCTCTGTGAGGATGAACGAACCCATCCCCTACGTCCACGTCGTATTCGATCTCCCTGTTCGCCTCGTTGAGATTGGCGAACGTGCGACGGTTGGGAGGGAAAGATTGCAATTCGTAACTTTCGATTTGCTCCATTTTGCATGTATGGTTATTTATTATACGTTGATCTCCACGATGGCCGTCGTAGTGGCACCTGCGAAATCCACCACGTCTCCTTTCTCGTTTGTCACCACCAACTCTATGTCGTCTATGCGGTTGCGACATACTGGAAAATAGATCGGCGAAGAGGGTGTGTAGATGATCGGTTCCATGAACTCGGAACTTGGTTTGAAAGTGGCTATGATTCCCGTCTGCTTGTGACTTCCTAACAATCCGTCCGAAGATTTCGTGATCATACCTTCGGCCACGTTACAGTGTACGTTCAGAGTCTCTATGGCCAAGAATTTAGGAATGTTGGTTGCCACGTGCTTGATGCCAGCTTCGAGTTTGGTGTCGTTCTCGAAACCTAAAAGTTCTCCCATGGTGCCCAGGTCCACGGTCTCCGTAGCGGATAGGATTTCCACTCTGTGCGTGACCGAATTTTGAGAAAGGTATGTGCCTTTGGGTAATTGAGCTTGCAAAGTGGAAAGATTGTATTGTCCTGGCGTGACGACGATGTGTTCGCTTCCGACGCTAATTTTGTTGTTGTGCTGCGTAACATTAGGTATGAGGTACATGCTGTAGAATGCACGCAGAGCCACGGATTTAGGATAGACGATGTCGTCGTGCAGCGTGAGTTTCAAGATTGAAGATTCGCTCGTGAGATGGAACACGCCCATTCTAGTGATGCTGTTTGAGGTTCCACAATGCTTTCTGGAAATCCTCGATCGTAGGGTTATTTATTTTAGAGAGAAACGTGAGTACGGAAAGGCAGAGATGGCCGCAGTTCACGTCTCCGAAATTTTGAATGCGTTCGTCGTTGTAGTATATAGAGGTTTTGTTCGTTTTCAGATAATAAATTAAATTTGTAGGTGGAACACCTCCGAAAGAATCGAAAACAAATGCTTTATCATCATTTTTGTGGTAACATATCCAATGCGTGCCTGGATTTTTTTGATTGTCCAAGTTGACTACTCCGCATTCTCTTCTTTTAACGCTTGAAGGTAACGAGTCGGACATGAAAACTCCTCTGAAGTGTTTGATTTGTAACGGTTCGATCAGAGATTCAATGTCTCGGTTGGTGAGTGCTTCTGTTTCTTTTTTTTAAACTTTCTCATCACGCCTTTTCCTCCTTTCTTCTCCATGGCCAGGTTGTGACGTTTCTGTTCTTCCAACTCGGCCTTGTTCTTCTTCGAGTCGATGACGGTTTTCGCGATGGCGGCACTTCCGCCAGCCAAACTTCCAACGGCCCCCAATGCTGCCAGGATGGCCGGGATGATGAATATCAAACCTCCGATTTTTTGCTGTTTCCGCGAACGCTGCAATCTTTTCAATTGAGGTGTGCTGAGCAGTAATTTCATTCCGTGTCCTTTCGACAAGCAAGAACGTTTCTTCTCGCGTTGTTTCTTGGTAAGTAACCCATCGAGGGTACCTAGATTTTTAAGATTCGAATATGGTATCTGGTACACGACACCCTTGGGCTTCATGTTGATGCTCTATGTGTTATTTTCACGGTATGTTATTTATATATATATTCTGAGATTTTTTCTTGTGTAGTTTTTTTACGGTATGTTATTTATATATTTTCAAGGCCTCGCAGTCGTTACACAAATTCTATTACGTGCTTCGTTTTCTTGCCAAGAAGTTCCTTTGTCCCCTTGTACACGATTCGAGTTTTGTTCTCGATTAAAATAGATAGCTTCTCGTCGGATAACATGTTAGCGTATCGATCTGGTAAAAATAGACTGTATTGTGCGTTGAGCAACAGGCGTACCTTGGGACCATACTGGGTAGAAACGATTGAACCGGAAGTTATCGTGTAAGGTTTGTCGACTTCCAATTCCTGAATTTTTACATACTCGACTGACAAATTTAGCATTTGTTTTAATGCTTGGAGATCGCTCATTTTTTCAGTTGTCAGAGTGTTAGAGAGAAATTTAATTGCTTTTTTCACGATGTGTGTTATTTATATATACCGAAGATTATTTTTTTACGATGTGTGTTATTTATATATCAAGTTTTTTTTTACGGTATGTTATTTATATACCCCACCCCAATTTTTGTTTCGTGTTCATGGCGATGGTGGTACCCAGTGCGGCGACCCGTTCACCCAGCGAAGCGTCTCTGCTCACGAACCTTTCGAAAGCTGCATGTTCCAATTTTTTGTCTGCTTCGTGACGTGCGTCCAGATCCGTCTGCGTGGTGTTGTAGGCGATGTCGTGATCTTTGCATGCTGCGTCCAACGGATTCACACCCTTGTCTCCTCTCTCCAATCTTTTCTCGAGTTTGGTACCCGGTCCGCAGTACTGGTAGCCAGGTAGATGCATCTCGAAAGGTAACTTGTTGATGATGTCGTTCACGAGTCCCTTTCCTTCGGCCACGTTCCAAAATTTCGGAGGCAGCGTGTTGATGATTTTGATCAGGTAACCTATGCCCTTGTCGTCGTTCACGATGAAGTTGGAAAGTTTCGTGCTGATCATGTCCACGATGCCAACCTTCTCGTTGTAGAAATTACGATTGCCTGCATTCTCTTCGCCGGCTATCACCAACAATCGGTCCACGAGTTTCCTAACGTCGTCCACCCAAACGAATTCTTTGGGTAACGTGTTGTAGCGTTTGACGCCGCTGCCTGTTTTGACCTGGTTCCAAATCGGTTTGATGAGATTCCTGTACTTCTCGCCGCTGCTCGATTTCACCCTATTCTGCGAGGCGTCGTTGTTCTGGTACAAGGCATCCGTCATGATCAGAATTTCCTTGTAACTTTGGTAATCTTCGTCGGTGTAATCTTTCGGCTGTTTTTTGGCGACGAGTTCCCACAGTCCCACCGTACCGGGATACCTGTTCCAACTATCCTTGTCGCCTAAATTGACTTTAATGTCGTTGCCTTCGAAGGTCACCTTCGATTTCCCAATCTTCCACACCACACCACCGCCTTCGTTGGTTTCCATGCTGGGATACAATCCGAACACTTCATCCTTGTCGAATTTCCCCGTGCTCAGGTAGTCTCGTGCCAAAGGTCCCAACTCGATTTTATCCGAAGACGTGCTACCAATGGCTCGACGTCGTGCCGGTGCATCCTTCAGTTCGAACGGCGTCGAAGGAATGCTCGAAATAGGCGTGGGTACGGCGTAACTTTTAGCTGCGAGCGGTACGAGTTCATTAATCAAATTTTTATTTTGTTCCGTGACACTTTTAATTTCTTTACCTAGACTGCTGATGGCATCGATCACAGGTTGATCCTGACGTTTCTTCTCTTCGTAGAATCCGCGATTCTCGGATTTCCAACCTTTGAAGCGTTTCGCGAGGTAATCGCGAAGCTTGAGATTTTCGTCCTCGATTTTTCGTTTCGTCATAACGTTTATTTATATACATCGTTTCTCACAACGTTGCAACGTTTAGAAAGTCGTTGATTTTGTTTCTGTATTTTCCGTCGTTGGGATTCCTCGTCATGTCGATCGTCGCGAATCCGAAATCGTCACCGTTCCAGCAAGTAGAGCAGCAGCCTTCCGAAAATTGATTGTAGTTCATGTCTCCGCCTACGTAGTCATCGTACGCGTGCTTGAGGTTGGTGTGATCTTGACGAAACAAACATATGAAATTAGCGTTGTCGCGCACTAACTGTTTTGGAATTTTGGAAAACGTTTGAGCTAGGTAAAAACAATCCATTCCTTTGTGACTACCTTGCGTGAAAAAGTTGCGAATTTCATTTTGATTTTCCAGGATGGCGTCGTCGAACACAACGACTGAATTTTCACGACAATCGTCGAGTGGTTTTATTTCCGAGGCGAACGTTGCAATGTCCAGACCATCGTACAGTTTCATCAGTTGCTGGTATTTGGATTGCTCCAAACTTTTCGAGAACACGTACAGGTGCCTGTTCTTCCAATCTAACCAATTCGGTGCGAGGAGAAAATTGTCCACGAGCAGTGTCGTTTTCCCACACCCCGATGGACCTACGATCAGACAGCGGATGCTGTCGGGAAGCAACTTGCCGTTCTTTTTTTTTCTCGTTTGACTTTCCGGATCCGGTAGACGCTTCACCACGTTCCACGTACTCACAAGATCACTTCGTCCGCGTCGATCCAACTCTTTTCCGGAAGTCCCAGCCATTTGACCAAAAGTTTGTCACCTTTCCTACGCAATACTTTCTCGATGAGGTACGTGTCGGGGTGTTTCGTTTTAGAGAGTTCCTCTTCGTAAAATCTTCCTTTCAAAATCTCACCGCTACTATCTTTTATTATATACGTGTGTCGGTTTCCAGGTAAAACTCGAACCACCGTAAAGAGTTCCGTACTCCAATTTTTTGTGAATCCCTTCTCGAAGGTGCGTTTGAATTTGCTGATCCTCACTCGGTCTCCAATTTTGTATTTAGCTTTTTTTGTCGTGGGTGTGTACTTTGGACAGTAAACGGTAGAAATTAAACGCTGCTCGTCGGACTTGGTAACGTCAACTGGCTTCATGCCTATCGTTCTGTGTACCGTATCATTATAGGTGTCGACGAGTTCCGGCAGGATGTCGACCCATTTGTAATTTCCCCGAAGCGTGAATCGTTTCCACATGTGTGTTTTCAAGGTTCGATTGAATCTTTCCACGATACTGGCTTTGATGTGACTGAAGGTCGAATAATGTCGAACGTCATGTTTTTGAATAAACTTTTGGAATACAGCGTTATAAAATTCCTTCCCCTTGTCTGTTTGCAGAAACCGTGGTCGTCTGCCACCGCTTTCGCGAAAAATTAATTTGAAAGCTTCCGTGACGCATGTTCCCGTTTTGGCTTTCAAAGGTAGAGCCCATGCGAATTTCGAAAACGTGTCTATGACGGTGAGAAGGTACTTGTTGCCCTTGTTCAATTTATGTACGTTTTTCAAATTGCCGCTACTCATCTCGACGAGGTCACTTTGCCAGAGGTCGTCGATGCCCTTGGTTACCACAGCCAAACGTTCGTAGTTGCGGCGTGCAGGTTTATGCAATTCTTCGACGATGGCTTGCCTAGACATTTTTTTAGAGATTACGTTTCAAGAGAAGCACAAGCGTGATGGGATTCAAAGAGGGTGGCACTTCGCTCGTGTTTTGAATGATCAGCTTATCGCCGGCACTCACGTCGAAAACGGTGAGATCTTCGTCTTCGTGTATTTCATATATGTTGCGCGTTTCGTTCCAACGTGCCAGAGGAATGTTTCCTGCTTTCTGGACACCACGATTCGATATCAAGTTCATGGTAGGAACGCCAGCTTTTCTGCCGTGAGACCAGTACGAAAATTCGTTTATCTGAATCGTGCCATCGAGGAGAAACTTGTAGTACGGATGATAAGGATGCAACATGTACAGTTTGTTACCTTCGACGAACGTGGAGATTCTCTGTTGATTGGGTACGCTGTTGATTTCGATGGCTTGCAGAGAATGCAGTTTAGCGAATTTAGTGTCGACGCCGAGCAGATTACTGTGAACTTGTCCGAGTTTATTTTCGATGGGCAGCAAATGCTCGATTATGGTATGCGTTACGGCAGAAAACGACGGTTTGATTTTCACTTCCACGTTCAACTGCTTGTAGTTTTCGTTGAGTTCTTGCAACTTGGCACCGAAAGAAGCCAGCGTCGATTCCTGCGTGGATTCCAGCACTCCAACTTGATCTCTGATGTTGACGACAATGTTCTGAAGGTTCTCGACTTGATTCAATTTCGAGCTCTTCTCGGTAAGATCCTTCACGATCCTTCGCATCTCTGTAAACTGCGTGTGAAGGTCGGCGACGCTCTGCGAAGTGGGCAGCGTCGACACCAGCGAACTAATTTCGTCTCGAATCTGTTCCACGTTCGCCGTTTCCGTTTCCAGTCGTTTCAGCATTCGAGATATGTTTCTTTTCAAAGCGTGCAATTCTTTGGAGGTGGGGAGATTGGCCACCCTACTCTCGAGATCGCTCAATGAACTTTTGATGTCGCTCGAATCGGATAGTGCCGTCACCGCCGTTTTCAATTTTTCCAAATCTTCGCTCGAAGGCACGCTCGTCCGTAACGATTCCAAGTCACCCTGTATGTTGTCGAGTACGTGATGAAAATGAGCGAGATTCGTTTCGACGTTCAAATTTTCTAAATATTCGATCTTCTGCTGAACCGTGCTCAACGTGTCTTGAATGCTCGTCAACGCTCCCGCTTCAGCGTGAATATTTTTAATTTCTTCGTTGATCAATTCCAAGGACGCCTGAAGCGTAGCGATGGTGGTTTGAATGTGTTCGAAATCTTGATAGGCCTCCAATTGAATTTTTATGTTCGCGACGCTTTTACCGATGACCTGCAGTTCGTCCGACGATGGTAGGTTCGTCATTGTATCTTCCAAAGTCTGCAACTTGGATTTAATTTCTTCCAACGTGCTGGTGAATTCTTCTTGTAATTTGGAAACGACGACGTGCAAGCGTTCTACGTCTATATCGTTCACAACGGTTTGAAGTTCAGAGAAATTCTTTTCGATTGCGGAAGTTCGTTCTTCGATTTCGAGTTTCAATTTTTCCAAATCTTCATTTTTCGATTGAAATTGCTGTAATTTGGCCAAATCATTTTGAAGCGAATCCACGCTCAACTGTATATTTTGAAAGCTGTCGTAAGAAGGTACGTCTACATAATTTTTTATCAGCGTCTTCAGTTCGGAATCGATTTTCAGAATGGGGTCGAGACATTGCGTTTGGAGCGTAGCGATTTCCGACTCTAAACTTTTGTTTAAGGTTTCCTGCAAAGCGATCAAATCGGTCCTCAACTTCTTAACTCGAATGTCCAACATGAGAATCTCTTCTGCATGGTTTACACGCTTGGTGTTGCCGAAAATGTCGTTAGGCATTTTTGGTTAACGGTTATTTATAATAGGATAGACGATTCGTAATTCTACGAAGAGAGGAATAAGTTTGTCGTAATCTCCGAGGAGTTCCATGTAAAGATAATCTCCTGCAGACACATCGTACGTAATGTTAGAAAGCATCTTGTCGTGCTTGATTCGAAAAATGTTCTTGCCGGTAGAAATTTTGATTTCGCCTGCGTTTTCCGGATTCACGGTGATTTGAAGTTTCCCGTCGATCGGAATTTCGTAGAAATCTAAATTGTTATTAAAAACATAAAACATCTTGCCCACATCGTCATTCAGTTTCGTCCAAATGCTGTTGAGGTGAATGATCAACAGACCGTTGAGTTTAGGTAACACGGAAGGTAAGACTTCATGATCTGGTATGGTTTCCATAATGATCTGTTTTTTGAAACCGAACAAATTCATAGGCATGCTGGTTATTTAAGAATACGGTCAAAGTTTTTTTGTAATGACAGTCAATTTTTTTTTTGTAATAACTAACAACATGATTTTTTTTTTTTGTTTTGTTTTGTTTTTATGAATCTTCTGTTGAAGATGGACATATGTTGCAGGTTTTGCTTTCTGCTAAGCGATAGTGCCCCCACGGCAATGTGTGAATACCACACTCGAGGACGCACCTCTTATCGTCGTTGGGATCCAGCGCAATTTTTCTAACTTTATTTGTGGTCAACACATGGTCGACGCTCTGGATGCGCTGTTCTGCTCTTAGAACCGACGACCTGGTCTTGAGGCAATCGACGAAATCCTCGAATGTGAGATGCTCCCGAACCACCTGTCTGCCGACACCCTTGGCCTTCTTGGTAACGCTGCCCTCGGCTTTGATGTCATAGGCCTTGGCGCGAGGACCTGCAAACTCGAGAATTACATCACCGTCCTTCTCGTCTTTGAGTTTGCCAGGCACCTTCTTGTTGCGGGGCAGGATACCGTACTTGTTTTGCTGGGCATAGCCCGAGGTGTCGAAAAGGTTAACCAAAGATGGTACCGTGACTATATCCCCGTACGCGTCGTCCGTGCGAACGTGGTACACCAAGCTGTCCGTGTCCGTGTAGAGTAGGCTAATATTGTCGTTATAGTGCTGGCGTAGTATCCCATAATATGTTTGAAACATGTGCAGCTTGCTCAGGTCTAATACTGAGGCGCCAACATAAATTGGCTTGTTGAGCTTCACCTCGCTCTTCCTCATATGCACCAGAGCAAGCTGTTCGTTATAAATGGTCCTCGATTTGAATAACGGGTTTGCTACGAGCCTGCGACATTGTGCTTTGTTTGATATTAGCCTCACATCTACACGATTCCGTACATTCTCCATGGTTTTCCCGAACACCGCATTGTTCATAAGCTTGAAGAAATCCTTATCGAGCTCGGACGTGGCTGCGGTGCGGTGTTTGGTGTTGACTTCAATATATGGACGCAACCACGGAGAATGCTCGAACTTGAGGATGCGGTGAACTGCGTGGACCGCGACCCCTCGCTGCATCAACCACCGGAGATTCTGGTAGTGTAGGACGTAATTCTTCTTGGGTTCGAAATCCATGACGAGCTTCTTCTGGTTGGAATCGGGTGGACACTTGAACTCGGGTGCAGGGGGAAGATCGCTGAACAAATCCTGCAGCTTCTCGGAGAACTCAAGGTCCACCTCGGCGAAGAACCCATGTTCCGAATCGTCGAAGCTTTCGATGTCGAAGTTGGAAGGGTCGGCCCACTCGAAGCCTCTAAAAGGGAGTGGCTGCATCATGGAGTGTCCGTAGAGGTTATTGACGTCCGTGTACATGATGTAGCTGGACGGTTGTGAGGGGTCGTAACCGGTGGCCATGTGGTGATTGTTGGCGTGCGAGTGTCGCTGCGACACCTGGACCATTCCACCCCGCACGGCACGTTCCACAAACAGCACCATGTCCACGTCCGAAAGAAGCTCCAGCTCGATCTTCGTCACCAGAAACATGGCTGACCACGCCAGTCCGGGGAGACTGTAGAAGTAGGCAGGGTCCAGCTGGTAGATGGTCTTCGCAGTTGCACGGAACGTCTGGAATACGTCGGCGAGGAGCGTCACATCAAGTCTGAGGTAGGCGTCGTGGTAGTCCCCGAGAGTTCGACAGCCCAGCTCGCGCCACATGGACTGGGCATGGTGATATTCTTCGTCGGTGATGTTCGAGCCTCGCAGCTGACTGTAGAACTTCGCCTGGGGGGGTAGCGACGTCTCTGCGAACTTGGAAGGGTCTGTAATATATTCATAGGGATAGACCCCCTTACGCTTGAAGAGGCCGGCGTCCAAGTTCGGAAAGTTTCCGGAGGTAATAAGCATTTGCTCGTCGCTAAGCTTCCCTGCGAGAGCATCGAGGCTGGCCGGGAGGAACCTCAGGGAGTCGAGGAAGCGAAGTTCGACGGTAGAGTGTGATCCTGGGATCGACACTCGTTTGCTCACACTGATGTAACGCTCCTCGTTCTGGGCGAGAACGTTGATTCCCTTGTTGTCGTATCCAAGATGCTTGATCAGGTGGTGGAAGTCGTACCCCGAGCCGTTGTGGAAGAAGATCGGGATAAATCGAGGGTCCCGGGCCATGAGGTTGCATCCGTTGCACCATGGACCAACATACCTACCGGTAAAGTGATCGTGGTGTTGGACTTTACGGTTGTTGGCAGTGTACTCCTTGACGCAGACAGGGCAAGCGATGGACTCGTCGTGTCTACGCTGGTCGTCGGGGGACAGTGGGAGCATAGACTTGGGGGTCAACAGTATCTTCCCTATCTCGATGGCCTCGACAACCATCCTCTCGAGGAAGTGTTTGGCTGCGTCGGGACCACGGTACACGTAGGGCTCGGGGGCGATGTGCTGGTCTCGTCGCACCACAACGTAGGCATAACTCGAGGCCTCGTGGAGTTGGTAAGGGGTGGTGGAGGAAACTTCGGGATCTGGATCGCAAGTGGACAGGGGTTTGAGGAAGGCCTCGAAATCCGCGATGATGATAGCGGGATGCTCTACCATGGCACCGTGCATGTGGAAACGCTCCACGGCACCAGGTTTGGGCAAGACTGCCACACCCGGCTCGTTGGCATTGCAGTAGATCTTGTGGCGAGCGAGCTTCTCTGCAGCGATGTTGGGACCTCTGATGCGCTGGTAGTCCTGCTGTTCTCGATTGTCAAAAGTTGACAAGCACCTGCGACACACCTCGACGTGGTGACTATCACTGCTCCGCTGGCTCGACACCAACCGGGAGAGGGAACGGATAAGGGTGTAGTGGTGATGGGTCTCGTCCTTGATAAGTAGGAGATGGATTTCCTGCGCACCATCAACGTTTACGTCGCTCACCCTGATGGGGTACACCGCATTTTCGTCAGTGAGACCGTAAACGTTGATGGCCAACCGCGCACGAACCTCAAACTTTCGAATGTCCGAAAGCGCCACCGGGTAGTCGATCCCAGCCATAGCATCTTCCAGCTCTGACTCGTAGGGTAGGTAGTGGTTAACTCGGCGTGGTTGGTTTTTCCTGTTGACAGGGTGCAATGCTGCAAGCACCGACCATACGAAGCACTTGGCGTCACTGTTCTGAATGTTCAGGACGGCCTTCTTTGCCACAATGGTAGGTGGTAAGGGGACGTAGCTGGAGGCGGAGAGAGGCACGAACTTACAAAGTTTGACGCACAGTTCGTGAGGCTAGCCACACAGCGAACCCCCCGAGCCTTTAGCTTGATGTTCTTCTTGTTTTGCCACCAGCTCATCGGCAAACTGGTTGTAGATGACCTCGAGGTTGTCGACATCCGCCAGATGCAGCGTCTTCGCCTTGGTGTTGTGGCAGAAGCTGTAAATTTCATCGGACGGCTTCTTGTACTGGCAACGTAGCGATGCGTAGAATTTGGTGGAGTGCGTTGCAAGCGCATCGCCGAGGATGGAAATAATCTCTGCTCGCTTCTCCTCCAAAAAGCTACGCACGTCGCATGAGCCCTCCGAAGTGATGACAAAATCTTCTAACAAATGCTGGAAAGCAGACTGGTTAGCTTTCGCCACAGGCTTGACACGTTTGGCGGATGGTGTATTGATGGAGGCTGCTTCTGCCTTCCTCTTGGTGGAGGTCGAAGGCTGGGCCCCAGATGTATTTTTGCTTGGACAAGTAAGCTTATGCTTCTTGGCATACGCAATTGTGAAGCGTTTATTGCATCCGGAACACAGTTCGGTGGCAGCAAATGCTTGCCTGGCACGCAGGTACGACAATGTCTTGCAAAATTTCTGCTTGATATGGTTATCTTGCACACGGGACAACTTTTCATGGAGCGCATTTTTTTGGGGGTATGTTTATTTATATGTGATCTGTTGGTGGTAGAGTGTTTACAAAAAATGCCTTACGAGAAAAATTTTGTTTTCCTCAAATATGCGCTTTAATAAACCCTGTAAAAAAAATTAAAAAAAATATATAAGAAAAATATGATTGTAGATAGAAAAAAGCACAATAAATATTGTATGCATGTGTAATTCTATTTAGTTTATTTTTTGCTAGACACGAATCTTCTTCAGATTTTATTGCCCATTAGTATATTTTTCTACCAATCTAGTAGAGGTATGAAACTATGAAAATGTACTTGTTTATATATATTCTATTGTTTCGGCTAATATATATAGCTATTTTGAAATTCTAAAACTTTCAGGTATACTTATTTTTACATGCAAACATACATCATAAAAAATTACAAAATCGTATTTTTTTTCCATACACACATTTTTTATTTTCAGAAAACAAAGTTATTTTTCGATTTTTTTTTTTAAATCAAACAATAAACATTATTTGTGTTTATAGTATTTGTCGGGCAATAGCAGATAAAACAAGAATGGGTTTTCTACGACCCCCAGTTTACGAGTTACAAAACAACTTAGAAATTACATCTTGAAATTTAAATTTAAAATAACTCGAAAACAGTAAGTACTAATCATTATGTTTCCAATAGGTTGTAGAGTATATTCAATTTTTTATCAAATATTATTAAAATTTTCGAAATAGGGTAAAAACTAAGCCAGCAAATCAAGTTTCCCAAAAAATAAAAAATTGTCTGTATTTCCGAAACTTGAGGGGGTGGAATCGATTTTATTTGCTAGTCGAATAGTTCTCGTCGAATCCTATCCAACAAACCTAAAATCATCATCCTAGGTCAATTAGGAGCCGAGAAAATCAATGTCTTGGAAAACATCTTAAGACAAATATCTTAAGAAAATTTTCTTGACAGACCGGAAGTAACATCTTGACAGACCGGAAGTCGACTTTCTTAAAGATTAAGACAAATATCTTAAGACGTTTTCCCAAGACTGATTTTCTTGGTTCCTATGGGGCCTAGAACCACGCAATTTTGGATTATGTATATACCGTTGTTTTTTCCTACATATTCACTAGGGTTTGAAAGTGCGGTGGTTGTGTTGTTGCCTTGTAATCAAGAGGTCCTAGGTTCGAACCCGATAAAAGTACATAGTGGTTCGGATCCTATTTTAAAAAAACTGTAGGCCTAGTCCCGATTAGTTTTACTGTGCATATGTGAATATAGGAAAATACAATGCAAAGTCAGCAATGTGTGATGTGGTCAGCACCAAATATTTAATTTTATATGTATATTTAAGTTTCATGCATTAAACATGGCAGTTTTCCTATATGCTTTTATGGTATGGTGCTATGCACGGAGGAGCACTTTATTTAAGCATATTTAACTTCTCTTTCCATCTCTCAATCTATTCATATTTGACACGGTCATTGCAAGTCGGCCATTTTGTTTACGTAGCAATAGGCTTAAAAAAACTTTGGCCGTGTCCGGATTGGCAAGCGCTCCGTACCGTTCTCTCCTGTTGCTCTCGCGTGCCGTCGAAGTCACGTCCAAGTCGTCCGAATCTGCATGCCCCCTTGTAGTACGGTTGTCACTTTTCCCGCCAGGTGTCAGCTCGAACTTTGGGGCGCAGGCGCATCGCACGGAAGCAGAAGGCAGACGCCAAACAAACATGACAATGATTTCCACCTATTTACTACTCATATTAAAAATATAACACGCTATTTCGTCATTTACAATTTTTCCGCATTCAATATTATCGATAAAATGTTAAAGTATAACTGAGTTTTACATCCTCTAATCAGTAAATGTTGTCTGTACAAAGTGAAAATAAGAATATGGCTGCCAAGCGCAGCATCACAGGGAGTTCAAGCGTGCATCTGTCGCTCCTCTCTGCTCCCCCCACCCTCCGACTCCACGTCTGCCGCAAATTCGGACAACGGAGGTTGACTGAGTCCCCGGATGGAACGGTGCTCTAGGTGACATCTGCTGTCGATTCGGACGTGGCCTTTGACACGCTCATTGCAAGTCGGCCATTTTGTTTACGTAGCAATTACGTTAAAAAACTTTAAACCACATTATTGTTATTTTTTTGTGAATGCTTGTTGTGATAAAAAAACATAATTAGATATATTTTATTTAATTTTATGTTTAATATGTTTTCTGTGTATAAAACTAAATAATAATAAAATTCGAAACACTATGTACCTCCACTAAATATCAAACGCACAAAAAAAAAACAGGCTAACACACGCAAAATTATACTGGTCTGCCAGACGCCAGAGCCTCGTTACTCTACAGTCCAGGGTGTACTACGCAGAAGTGAGGTTAACTGTTGGGCGTCTTACCAGAAAGTCGTCCTCTTACACCCCACATATTGCTATTTTGCATATGCGGGGTGTATATAGTAATATGTAATAAATATATATAAAAAAAGCAAGAAAAAAAAGAGAGATACATGCAACACACTTAAAAAACTTGTATACTTTCTCTCTCTTCTTCTTTTTGCGTGCAACACTACCTATTTATATAACACAAAGCCAACTCATCCAAGCTAACAAACAAATTTACTCACGTTAGTTAATTTCAATCACAATCACAATTTTCTTCTTGCAGCTCACAATATTCTCCTTGCAGCTCACAGAGTAGAATGATGCTTTATTAGTCAGAATAGAGGAAGCTCGCTTGTGTGATCTCCCGTTACATGTCCGCCTCCCGCCCCCACTCCCCCTAGTTGTTATAAAATGGTGACGGAAGTGTGTACATGTTTCTTTTCTCCCCGTCTTTTTTTTTTTTGGTTTATGAATAGAAGCAGGAAACTTGGTTCTGGCAGCATTAGTGATGGGTAATGTAAAAGTCTGTGACGGTTTAATGTTAATGCCCTCAAGCTTCTAGTTTTATTAGTCGAGGAGTAATATGCAGGTTAACAACATGGACTAGTAGAAATCTGCTCTGTCGGCATGAAATTCCATCATTATTGTTAGCATTTAAAAAAAAAACAGGAAGTACATCCGCCACTGTGAATAGCCAGAAATACTACCCCTCCCAGTCATCCATCTCTCTTACAATAGCATGTGTGTGTGTGTGTGCGTGTGTGTGTGTGACACATCGTTCCCCCGAGAGAGGTTTACAAAGGTCACGATATACAAACATTGACCCCCGGGAGTTGGAAAATTACGATATGGCGCATTCGCTCATTACCGTTGCCAGCCATAAATCTCTTTTTCTCTTTTCATCTTACAGCAACGTTGGCATCTCTATTTTTTTTAGCTGTAAGTAAATTGCCAACACACTCTAGTTAATAATGCTACATATTATACGCACACACGCACGCACATACTATATTGCCATCCACCCATATCTCCCTCTCTTTTACGGCAGTACATATTTGTTGCCGGCTCTCCTTGTTTAGTATATGTAGGTTGGTAAAAATTGCTTTATGCACTGTAAGGCAAGCCTCAAGCAAGGTTGCCAGCTTCTTGCTTTATGCACTGTAACGCAAGTCTCAAGCAAGGTTGCCAGCTCCTTGCTTTAGGCTAGGTTAGACCCAAAAAAAACCTTGGTGATTTTTTCGAGTAAAATATTGGCAATACTGCGAGAAAATAGAGCTTATGCCTTACGAGAGAAATCCATTAAGGCGAGCCTCAAGCAAGATTGCCAGCTTCTTGCTTTAGGCTAGGTTAGACCCAAAAAAAACCTTGGTGATTTTTTCGAGTAAGCAGCTGGCAACACTGCCAGAAAATGGGGCTCATGCCTTACGAGAGAAATCCATTAAGGCGAGCCCCACCGAGCCCCATTTTCGGGCTTAGAAACCGTCCACTACCACTACTTCCGGTCCACTTCCGGTCTACTTCCGGTTCACTTCCGGTCTACTTCCGGTTCACTTCCTGTCTACTTCCGGTCTGCTTCCGGTTTACTTCCGGTCTACTTCCGGTCTACTTCCGGTCCACTTCCGGTCTACTTGACAGACACTTGTGGGTTACTGTGGTGTCTTCTGATTGGCTTACTGTTTCAGATGCGGTTCGCGCTTAGGCTACGTAAAGGGTTTTTGTATTACTGATGAGTTAATATTGTGAGAATAGTTGAAGAGTATAGAGGTGTTTTTCCAGTGCTCCTCAGTAGTCAGAGAAGGGGGTACAAGTAAATACCCTCCTCTCCCCAAAATCTAATAATTTCATAGTGAGCTCTCTTACTGTAATTTAACTGAAAATCATGATTCTAGCTGATTTTACAAGTTTAAAAACTGAAAATTTGTTTTACGCAAGAGTTCAAATTCCAAATTTATTGTATAAGAATTCTTTTATAGTTGCAGAAGTTCAGAAAACACAGTTCTACTATTGCATTCCACAATATGTCTAAAAGTGTATCGAACTAGACGGGTCTAATAATTTCTTAAATGCAATTACTTTTCCAAAGAAACTTCTGCAACACAGAAATGTTGGCAAGAATTCTCATCTAACTTAGTTGTTGACAAAATCAATAGTTTTGCATTCCCCGAGTGTGCGTGCGTGTGTGTAGATGTGACGTCAACTTCTTAAGAATCTCACGTCAATAATACTAGCTTGGGAAGGTCGTGACATTTTTTTTCCTCTATAAAAAAGAGATAGAGGATTATGTAACTTGCTTGACGTAGACAGGATGTCAACAATGCATTCATAACTAACATGTGATTATTCAAAAATTCAAATAGTGCAGTGGAAAACAACTAACTTAGTTTAAAAGTGTTTTTTTCTAGTAAATAGAATCTTATTAAATTTTGACTTTATTGTGAGTTTTGTGTTTTTCCCCGAGAAAATTTATATATAAATACCAAGAAACTTCTATTTAAATAACATCTTGTAAAAAATGACAACTTGTATAACTGACTTACCACTTGAACTGCTATACAAGATTTTTGAATACACAGTCGATGGAGGTGAGGATGTTGCGAGACTCGTTGAGTTAAGCAAAATAGTGCCTGAATTTCGTCCACCGTGCGAGATGATTTTTATGGACAATCTTCGCAAAATAAGTGGTATGAAAAAGTTACAGAATTCTGATTCTCTTTTTCGAGCTGCAAGCAAAAAATTGGCCGATAGGATGGACGAGTTTTATGAGGGGAGGGAAGGAAGGAGACGGTATACGGATGATTGGTATAAGTCAAATGCTGAAACAGACAGAATTATCATACAACTTATTGCTTTGACTGAGGCACGAACTTTTTTTCTAACCTGACATGATATATAAATAAAATACTATTACTAAAAAGGAGATAAACGGATTAACTTTTGCAAGCAACCAAATCTTATGAAATATTGATAAAAGATATGCTTTATGTTAAAAATGTAATTACTTATAAACATGGAATGCGTGATATTCTCGAAAAATGTAACCCCTCTTTTCTCTCTTCAAGAAGTCGAATCCTATTAAAACAAACAAAAAAAATATCAACACGGACGACAAACACGCATCACATGAAATAACAAACAACTTATTTTGTTTAGTTAAAAAAATTCTAAATTTAATATCTAATGAAAACACATGATAACAACTTATTTGAACTAGTTTTCAAATTCAAATATTTAGGAGTAATATTAATAAATGAAAATTATATTAAAGAGGAAATAAATAAAAAGTAGATTTAATTCAGGAAATGCATGTTATTTCTCTCTAAGAAATTAAAAGTTAAAATATATAAAATAGTAATTCGGCTTGTAGTATTATATGGATGTGAAATTTGGTCGAATATAAATTGAAAGTATTTGAAAATAAGTTTGTTAGAAAAATATTTGGATTTGAAAGGGATGAGAAGATAGGTTAGTGGAGAAGGTTACATAATTTAGAATTACATAATTTATATTTATGTCCAGATATTATTAGAATAATTAAATAAAAAAAAGAGTTAGGTGGACAGGATATGTGGTATAAAGCCCCGAATGGAAGAGGAAAGAGGAGTTTATAGAATTTTTGTTGGGAAACTTGATGGTAAGAGGAGGCCTAGATGAAGATAGAAGGACAATATTGAGATGGATCTAAAGGAAATTGCTAGGGATGGTTAAGAATATATAAATGGATAGATGGAAGGCCTGTGTTGCTGCAGCTACGAACTTTTGGGTTTAAGAATACTAGAGAGTTAGTTATGAAATTACATGGCACTATAAAAAAAATACAATCCCTGGCATAGAATGAACTTTTTAAAAAATGAAATTTATTTCTTCATAATGAACTTTAACCTATAGCATTGTACAAAAAAGAGATTACTTGAAAAGTAAAATTAATGCAATTGAAATAAAAGTATCAGAGGTGCAAATAAATTTATAAAGGGGTGGCAACCTAAAATAAACTTGATGAAAAATGGCTGACTATTTTAAATAGATGGAAAAATTGCTTTAATGATTTTTTAAATGTTCATGTAAGAGATAAATCAGAAATAAATGAAGCAAAACTTATAGTCCCAGAAACTAACTTGATTGAATTTAAAAATGCTAAAAAGATAAATTATTCGTATTTGGAATACCTAAGAATCTTGTTAATATGTCTGACAAATGTACAATTTATGAAATGTTATAAAACAAAGATGCATCATATTTATTGCTCTTTAATTTTGTCTTAGAATATGCTGTTAGGAAGGTAAAAAAAAAACTAACAAAGTACTGTGACTCAACTGCAAATAATGTAAATACAATTAAGAATAATGGTAAAATATTTTTCAAAGTATTTAAGGAAGTTAGCACAGGCCGAAACTAAGTGATAATTACTCGATTTTTAAACTAGTTTCCAAATTCAAGTACTTAGGAGTAATACTAACAAATGAAAAGTAGGATTAATTCGGAAAAATGCATGTTATTTTTCTCTTCATAAATTTTTGTCTTCTTGTTTAATATCTAATTTAATATCTAAGATAATTTTGTATGTACCATGTTCGTACAGAAAAATACTTGTACGAATTTAAAAGTTTTATGAATCATATCTTGTTTAATCTGACAGTGAAGTTGCGAGTGTGGAACTTCGATAGCTGCACGAGGCATCAATGTTGCTTCGTAAACTGCAAGAAGAAGTACCAGTAAAGATAATCGCCACCAGAGTTCCAATTACGAGCTAACTGTACATTGAAAAACAGAAATTTTCACTAACTTCCCGTTACGTGCTAACATGAACCTTAACTGAATATTGAAAAACCGGCCCTTAGAACTACAAAATTGTCCATTTTAAATCAATTATTTGTTCATTTGCTGTACATGTGTAACGAACAAGGGAATAAAAAATATAAATGTTATTGTGAAACCCCCTTTTCGTAATTCTGGCGTTATGAAATCTGCTCGCTTGGCACCCAGGGTGAGGTGGAAGGAGAGATTTGAAAGGATAATACAAGGGTAGTAATCCAGAGGGCCGGATAGAAACTAGGGACTGGGGGGGGGCGACCTTTCAGAACAGAAAACGTCGAGAATTAACGACTTTTTAAAATGAACATTCGGTATTTCCAGACTGCTCGGGATCCTGAAGAGTCGGGAATTAATTTCCCGAAGTCGAGATCGGGACGGGAATATTTTCTCGATCCCAGTCCCGACACTTCGGGATCCCACACCCCTAATTCTTAGGTTCAGGAGAATGTAATTTTCGGAAACTTATGACTTGCTACATAATCTTAAAGATTTGCTAAACACATTTTTCTTATTGATTTACACGAGAAATTCGTACCTTCGTTGAAAATAACGTTTGAATAACCATCCTATCGCGCTCCAATGTAAAACTTAGGCCAACCAGATGACGAACGAAATTCTTTAGGGACACAACACGGGTAGCGCCTCTAACGGAAAAGTTTGGCATGAACAGTCCCATTGAGGTGACAGTACATTTCGCCTATTCGCAGACTTGAACCGTCCACTTTCCAAGGTTCTTGTGGAATGAAAAAGAAAGACAATTCTGCCTCTTCTTCTTGTTCTTCTGCTGATGATGCTTCATTTGGTCTATAATGGACATTTCCACTTTGACATGAAAAACGTTTTAAATCCATTCATTTTACAGATAATGACACAAACATGAGATGTGCAAAATATCTCGGCGATATTTGTTTCGGTTCTCGAGAAACACGCCTTCAAACACCGCTGAAATTCACCTCCTACGTCACAGATTTGAAAACGTTCTCTCCACAGACAGGAGGTCCTCTGACGCCATCACTTAGAAATGCGTGGAGGCGGGGCTTCTGTTCGTCCCGTCAACTTAGCATGAGCCGCGGAAGCGACAGAAAATTCACTTGTTACTGTGTAAAACAAGTATCTTACAACTTCCAGTGCAAGAATCTGTGCTCCATTTCTTGGAGATGAATTATGCCCTAGCAGTATAGTAGTATTTACTATAATTCAGCCACTCGGTAGAGGGTTTTCCCATTAGGGTGACAAAGCAAACCTTGTAACAGTCATTGGCTGAACACGTGAACAGCCTTGTTCATTGCGAATACATAGGTTAGTTCTGACTGGCAAGAACTTAATGTTATAGGAATGCCTTTTCTGGAATTACAATTATTTTCGTCATAATATTTTCTTCACAAATTTTAAGATAATACTTTTAGAACACACTGGTTTTCGCGCCAATTTCTGCAATATAAGAGGTGATACGGTATAAAAAGGTACGGTGAGTTTTTAAATTTTCTGCAGTAAATGACAGTTTTCTTCAGTTAATATATATTGCAAATTTTTGTATTTAGCCTACTTTTACGTCGCTTTTCCATTGACTTTGTTTAACCGCAACGATGAGAACGCATGGTTAATTTATTATGTATCATCTCTAACATCACATTTCTTCCCACTTTTGGCTAATCGCTACAATGAAGATGAATAACTACAAGCAGTATTCGAAGCCGGAGTGCAGGAGTACACCCCCCCCCCCCCAACACACACACACACTACCACCAACTGCACAACCTGCCACGATAAGAGACGAACTTTTTCTTCTGTCCCATCTCATTTCGAAATCATTCACATGTCCCATCTCCTTTTATGAGACGAGACGGAACATGCCTCGTCTCGTGATCAACACTAACATTAACAATAGAAGCACCCCCTAGCTGTCCCCAAAGTCTCGAGCAAACATCTTCCCATGTAACAATTTCCAGTTCAATGAAATGTCACTCACAAGGAAACAGTTATGCCCAGGTCGAGTCAAACCCTGTAACATGCGACTTCCTCAGATAGGCATGAATTTTGTGTATAATAATTACAACGCCAGTTCATTCCTGGTAATTCTGAATCTGTAGTTTGGTTTGCATATATGAGCAGAATAATATTTAGTTTTCGAGGGCTGTACCGTCGAAACGAAGAGTCAAATATATATATATATTTTTATGAAAGGTTTTTTTGTATTTATAATAATAAGCCTTTGCATACGTTGTTAATTCTATATTTTTCTAGACTTGAGAGACGAGAACGACAATTGCCCTCCCAAACCGAGACGGATGTTTATAAATTGAGACGAGACTGTCAATGAGACATTTACAAATAAACACGAGACAGGCATTTACAACTCTCAACGAGAACGAGATCAAGGCCGCCAGTTCATTCCTGGTAATTCTGAATCTGTAATTTGGTTTGCATATATGAGCAGGACAATATTTAGTTTTCGAGGGCTGTACCGTCGAAACGAGGAGTCAAAAAAATATATATATATATGAAAGGTTTTTTTTTGTATTTATAATGATAACCCTTTGCATACGTTGTTAATTCTATATTTTTCTAGACTTGAGACGAGAACGAGAATTGCCCTCCCAAACCGAGACGGATGTTTATAAATTGAGACGAGACTGTCAATGAGACATTTACAAACAAACACGAGACAGACATTTACAACTCTCAACGAGAACGAGACCAAGGCTGCCAGGGTTGGCATGTTTAAAACAAAAGTGTTTAAAACACTTTGTTTCAAACCTTTAAAACACACGGCTTTGTTTTTTTTACAAATGTTTTAAACGTTTAAAACAATGTGTTTTAAACATGTTTTTTTAGAAGTGTTTAAAACACATTTTGGTACTTGAGAAAGCTTTTTAATTTTAGGGCACATGCCTACGTTGTATGCACAAGGTAGCAAAACTGTTGTGCGACAAGAAAGACCCGTGCTTTACTGTAGAAATCGAAACTTCTCAGTTCCTTGTTTCGTATCGTCCTGTAAGTTTGAGACAGGTGGAAGCTGGAAACTAATATCTGAATACACAATGCGTGATTTTGATCATGACGTGATTTTTATTCCTCTTGCGATACGATTCATTGGTTTGTATAACTGAATGAAGCGCAGATGGTTACTTTTGGTAACATAATTTTGTACTTGGAAAGATAAATTGATCTGGAGAATTTATTATGACACTGCAGGTTGTTTTCTGCTATATAAACTGTTCAGGCAGCAGGAAATATTTCACCCTGATTTTTCCAGGACGAGGATAGTAATTCAATAATATTTAGTTTCTTGAAATTTAGATGAATATGAATCCTAACCTACTTCAACAGTGACGGAAAAAGGGGGCTATTACCCCCAACCTTTGTCCCTGCAGTAGAGGTGTGCGGGATCCCGAAAAGTCGGGACCGGGATCGGGGGCAAAACAGGACCGTACCTAGAGGGGGGGCAGGGGACAACTGCCCGTCCCTGAGAGCCTGCTTTGGCACATCTGTGAAAAATACAGAACACAATCCTACCTGAAATTCTCAATAATCTTTACAATTATATCATGTGTTACTCTAGCAACATAACAAAGACACTTATTGATTTTGTGATTTATTAGGGTGTGTGGGATTCCGTATAATGTCGTATCATGACTGGGGGGGGGGGGGAATTCCCTTTCAGATTCAGACTTCGGAAAATGATTTCGCAATATTCAGTATCTAGAAGAATTGTGACATTTTGAGTAATCTTGTATTAAAAGTGCGTAAAGGTGTCGGATGTTTTTCTTGGGATGTGTTGCTATGAACTTGGAACTGCTTAAATTTTTGCTTCATGTGATAGAGAGAGGGAGTGGATATTTGAGTTTTGTTACGTAGGCCTATCGTTGCATTTCTGCCACTTCTAGCTAATGGCAACAATGACTGATGACGTGAAATTGATGAAGAGACACTTACAAACAGTGCCGAAACCACAGGGGGGCATGGGGCATTGCCCTCCCCCCACCTTGGACGGAAGTCCATTCTCTGGGAAGCAAACATTGAAGTAAAAAAACAAGACTAGGAGAATCTAAGAATAGCAGGACAATTGGATACTCATGATGGAATTAGTTTTTACGTGTTCCTTGCATTTTTCTTACAGACGGCCAAGGGGACTTGCAAGGGGCAAGTAGATACTTTAACACAAGCAGTGTAATTGGTGCTATAACCAGGACGAGAAAGTATGAACCTCCCTCAGGCAGATTTGGCTACACTTAAAACTTGCTCAACATGCCCATATGAGCTTTTTGCTCAAGTGTGGTACTCCGTCTAATCCAAGATTTTTGTAAAAATGCCCTCGGGAATTTCTTGAGAAAGTATGACCCCCCTCAGATTGATTTGTTTACACTTACAAAAAGCATTTTTGTTAGATTGTTGTTTATAAGAGTAGTGCAGGTCAGACAGTTCAAAGCCATCAATTGGGGTTCATATTTTCTCTCCATGTTCCCCATCTTATTTATTGCGCTGATGATGTTTCACAGCGAAGAAAACAGCACCAAAACCTCAAAAACTTATTTTGATGTATTGATTGATTTGTTGTATTGATGATATTACTGGGATGAGAAATGATGAACCCCCCTCAGGCAGATTTGCCTACACTTAAAACTTGCTCAACATGCCTATATGAGTTTTTTGCTCAAGTGTGGTACTCTGTCTAATCCAAGATTTTTGTAAAAAATGCTTTTGGGAAGTTCCCGTGAAATGATGAGCCCCCCTCAGATTGATTTGGCTACACTTACAAAATCTACTTCTGTTAGATTGTTGTCCATAAGCTTGTTAAAAATTTGCCTCTTTTGATATTTTTTTTTGCCCACACCTAAAACTAAGCCAAATGTATTAACACACACCTACACCCACACACACACACACACACACACACACACAAAGCACATTGTTGAACCCAACTGATATTTTTTATTAAGTATAGAGTTTTGATTTCAACCAAAAAAATTTATATAAATACCAAAGCCAAAAATATTAACACACATACACACACACACACACACTAAATATACAAAACACACTGCTGAACCCAACTGATATTATTTATTAAGCATAGAATTTTGATTTGAATCCCAAGAAATATATATAATAAACCAATAATAAAAATGCCAAATCAAAAACATTGTAATCAATGCAATAAGAATATATCCAGCCCCAATTGGGCTAAGCATCAAAAGAATTGTAATCCAGACAAATGCAGAACTCCCACAAAAATATGCCCTAAATGCCATAGAAAATATAGTCTGGAATATTTCACATATAAACATATGGCTACTTGTTCTGCACAGTCATCAACATTGCCCCCACAACCATCTACATCTGGTCTGAAAAGGAAGCATGAAACACCTGTTAATGCTGGACCAGCAAAGCAGCCACGCTATGCACCACCTATCCATAGCAGTTTTAATGGCCAACTTAGGGATCACCGGTTAGTATCAGAGCCAAAATGTGGTATTAAGAATTTTTTGAACAGTATAAATCCAGATGTGCAGGCAATTCTAAATGCACAAAATAGCTCTTATAAGCTGTCCCTCAAATTGTTTACACAATATAAGAAGCCAAATGGCACAAAATTTACACAGCCCCACATAACAGAAACTGTACCTGTATATTCAAATGCAAATTCAGACAAAATAATAAGCAGTTTGATAGATCAGTTGAATATTAAACACTCTGAATTTGCTGGAAAAGAATCAGGATGGAGCCTATGCGGAACTCCACACAAGTTATATATTAATATTTCTGAATTCAGCCCATTACAAGGATCTACATATTTGCCATTACCTGCCAATATTAAAAACA
Source organism: Lepisma saccharinum (assembly GCF_977018435.1). Taxonomy (NCBI): domain Eukaryota; kingdom Metazoa; phylum Arthropoda; class Insecta; order Zygentoma; family Lepismatidae; genus Lepisma; species Lepisma saccharinum. The sequence continues at coordinate 137,668,443 of NC_139229.1, forward strand.
AACAAGCCGTGGTTAATATAAAAAATAATGATGAGAAATGCTTTTTGTGGTGTATTTTAGCTGCTTTGTATCCAGTTTTAAGGCATCCTGAGCGAATAAGTTGTTATAAACAGCATGAACATGATTTTGATGAAGCAATGGAGGGCTTAAAATATCCAATGTCTGTCCAGAATATTGATAAATTTGAAAAAAAGGCCCGGGATATCAATGGTAAACAATTATCTATTAATGTTTTTATTTGTTCTACTGGCCGTGGCAATTGCTTGATAGCACCTCTCAGAATCAGTACATTTGATGATGAATCTGCTATTCCGATTGATCTGCTCTTAATTGAAGGGGATGATACACACCATTATACTCTGATACAAAATCTTGAAGCTTTAGTCAGAACACAACTAGACAAATTTAATAGAACATTTAAGTTGTGCCGAAGATGTTTAACTGTATTTGATGGTAGAAAAATGGTGAATGGGGTGCGGGAAGTGAATACAGAAATTGCTAAAAACAAATTAATTGAGCATCTGAAATACTGTGGCAACCATAAACCTGTTCATATGGTGATGCCTAATCCAAGTGAAAATGCCAAATTCAAAAAATTTGAAGCCTTGTTGGAACACCCAGCATATATAGTCTGTGATTTTGAATCAAATCTCAAACCCCTTGCATTCTGCAGCCCAGATCCTGATGAACCTTCAATTACACCATACCAGTTACATGAACCTTCTAGTTTTTATTATGTGATTGTACAGGATGGTGTTGTTAGTAAAGAAGATTTATACATGGGAGCAGATGCCATCAAAGAATTTGCAGATAGAATAGAAAATGAGTGCCATGACATAGCATCTAATGTCTTATTAAAATCAAAACCCATGTTGCCTTTAACAGAGAAACAGATTGAAGATTTCAACAATGCAGAAAAATGCCCGGTATGTGATTCTGAATTTTCAGATACAAATATCAAGGTGAAACACCATTCTCATACAGATGGTAAATTCTTAATGGCCCTGTGTAATAGCTGTAATATTAAGATCCAGAGACCAAAATTTGTAACTATATTTTGCCATGGTGCATCCAATTATGATTTTCATCATTTGATCAGGTACGAGGGGTTTGACAAGCAGAATTTAAATATTTTAGCTGAAAATAATGAAAAATATATTGCCATTAGCAAAATAATTAAAGTTAATGGTGTTCCTATTCACTTAAGATTTCTTGATTCATACAGAATTCTGTCTGCTAGCCTGGCTACACTGGCCACTCAATTATCTGATGATCAATTCAAAATCACATGTGCTTTGTTTCCAAATCAGGAGCTGAAATTAATTAGGCGGAAGGGTGTATATCCATATGATTATGTTACAGATTTTTATAAATTTGATGAGTGTTCTCTGCCACCACATTAAGAGTTTTACAGCAAAATCAGAGGATCAGGAATCAATGATGATGATTATCACCATGCCCAGTTGATGTGGAACAATTTAAAATGCCAGACATTTGGTGATTATCACAAGGCTTATTTAAAACTTGATGTCACTCTCTTAGCTGATACACTTCAGGCATTTAGAAAATCTTCCATGCAAAATTATAAGCTGGATCCAATGTATTTTTACAGTGCTCCGGGCCTAGCATGGTCTGCAATGTTTTTAAACACTAAAATGCAATTGGATCTGATCCAGGATCAAGATATGTATCTGTTTATGGAACAATGTATAAGAGGAGGCATGGTGCAATGTTCTCAGAGATATGCCAGAGCAAATAACAAATATATTCCTGATTATGATCCAGCACTGCCATCAAATTATATACTGTATGTAGATGCCAACAGCCTCTATGGTTATGCTATGATGGATAAATTGCCATATGCAGGGCTTGAGTGGGTTGAAGATTTTAATATTGAAGATCTTCAGGATTTTGATGACAGTAACTATGGCCTGTTCTTAGAGGTTGATCTGACAATTCCTGATGATTTACACAACACATTTTCTGATCTGCCCCCAATTCCTGAGGTTGAGTGCTCACCTGGCTCTAAACAAAAGAAATTGATGATGACTCTAGAGCCAAAACAGGATTATGTCATATATTACAAAAACCTCCAGTTCCTGATGCATCATGGTGTTCAAGTGATCAAAGTTGGAAAAGTTTTGAGGTTCAGGCACTCAAGATGGTTGAAACCATATATTGATACAAACACAGAGCTTCGAACATCTGCAATGAGCCAATTTGATAAGACCTTGTTTAAATTGATGGTCAATTCAGTGTATGGCAAAACAATAGAAAATGTCAGAAAACATATTGACCCCAGCCGGAGCAAAAAATTGATTGCAAAGCCCAACTTCAATTACAGAAGAATTTATGATGAAAATATGGCACTTTTCAACATGAAAAAAACAAAGATTAAGTTTGATAAGCCTATTTATGTAGGGGCTGTGATATTGGAATTGGCCAAATTACACATGTTAAAATTGTATTATGATGTGTTGAAGCCTTTTTATAAGGATCTTGTAAAACTGATGTACATGGACACAGATAGTTTTGTTCTTGATATTCAAACAGAAGATGTTTATCAAGATATAACACAGCCTGAATTGTTTAAATATTTTGATACCACTGAACATTCAAAAATTAAACCCCACAACAAAAAGGTGCCTGGCAAGTTAAAAGATGAGACACTTGGTGATGTTATTGTGGCATTTGCTGGGTTAAGGGCCAAGATGTACAGTTTTGAAACATGTAGTGGCGCTATTGCCAAAAAGGCCAAGGGCATTGGCAGAGTGACTGTAGACAAAGAGCTTGAATTTGAAGATTACAAAAATTGCCTCAAATTATGCAGCACAATCAGAACATCAGAAAATAGAATTCAGAGTGTGGATCACTTGTTGACTACAAATATTGTAAGAAAAGTGGCTCTGGACCCACATGATGATAAGAGATGCATTTTGTCATGTGGCATACATACTCTACCATGGGGTCATTGTGATTTGAAAAGTGGTAATCAATGCCCAATTACAGAGCATCATTTGAACTAAATAAACATGCCTATGAACTTATTTGGGTTCAAAAAACAGGCTATTATGGACCTGCCAACACCACAACCCTCTTCTGATATGATATCTAAACTAAGTGCTTTGTTAATTATTCATCTGAACAGCATACTTACAGATGTTGATGATAAAACAGGTAAAACATTGTACATATTTAACAATAATTTAAATCATTACCAATTACCTGTAGGTGGTCAATTGCAATTTATTACAACCCCTGAGGGTAATGTCAAGATTTCAGTAGGGAGAAATATTTATAGAATTAAGCACTCAAACATGATTTCTGGCACTGTATATACTGTTTCTGCTGGTGACTGCTAATATATTGAGGTCCCTGGATCCTATGACAAGCTTATACAAGAATCTCTAGAATCCCGCCTGCCTGGTATTGTAGACACACTTGTCAGTGTCCAGCAACAGATCACAAAGCTTGAAAACCTCAACACTGAATCTGAGCTATCTTATTTTCATCACTTGATCGATGATATCCAAACAAAGCTTGAAATTTTACAACAATCAACACCCACTCGGGCAGATATAGCCCTGCTCCAAAATGCTATGCAAAATGTGGCTGATGCTTCTGAATTAAATAATGTGAAATTGGCACTTGAATCTTTGCAAAATACTGTATCAAATCTGCCTACATCACAGGAACTTAAAAATATTAAGAGAGCAGTGAATCGCATATTGAAATCAGAAGATATCAAGAATATCCAAACAGAGATCAAACACCTTACTCAGACAGTGGCCACTCTACCAACTAATCAACATATTAATGAACTGCATGCCCTGTTTGAGGATATCAGAAGACAGGTCCATGATCTTACTGCTCAAAATTCAAAATTGGCAGTTATTGAAAATTTGCAACAAATTGTAGCTAATATCAAGCAACAGCTAGGGACCATGGAATCCAATCAAGCAAATGCTTTGTCTGTTTTTGCCACCCAGCTTCAAGAGATTGTACAACAATACAAGAAACTTGCTGTGGACATAAAAATCAAGCCAGGCCATGATGATGTTGTTAGGACTATCAATGAGCACCTTGAATCTGTGACAAGTAGATTGCTTACAGCAGAAAAAGAAATAACTGGCATAATCGAGAATCCTAAACATACAGTAATTCTTGAATTGTACAGTATCCCCAACAAAGAATATGATTCACCATTTACACCAGGTGGCAAAATATATATGCTGTCCCCTGCTCAATTTTATTACCAGTTTTTTGTTGGGGGCACACTGAGACCAATCAAGATCAAATATTGGCTTCAACCACAGGCACACCACTACCCCACCTTATCAATAACAAATGCTGACAACAAACCAAAAATCACCAGTGTAGAGTTAGAGGATTTTAGAGATCCCAATACATTAGAAACATCTTATGCTGAAGATGATGGCTCTCTGGAATTTCATATACAAATAGGAGACAAATTATATTTAGAAAATCCTGTAGTATCAGCTGCTGAACACCCTATAGTTGCAATATTCTTGTTTTCATATTATGTCTAGACAAATTATTGTTGATGAATTACACAGACAAGCCAGACATAATTATAAGAGACTGCCAGTAGTCACAAAAGGCATAGATGATTTATGGCAGAGCGACTTGATTGAGATGGCAAGTGGACAGCTGAAAAACTTAGACAAAATCAACAAGGGCTACAAGTATCTACTCACTGTCATAGACACATTTTCAAAATTTGCCTGGGCTGTGCCACTCAAATCCAAGACTGGAAAATGTGTTACAGAAGCCTTCAGGACAATCATCAATCAGAGTGGAAGATCACCGCGCTATTTGCAAACAGATAATGGCAAAGAATTTTATAATTCTGTGTTCCAACAATTTATTAAAAGCCAGTCAATACAACATTATTCGAGTTACAGTGATCTCAAGGCCTCAATTGTAGAGAGATTCAACAGAACTCTAAAAAATCTTATGTATAAACAATTCACACTTCAAGGTAATTATAAACGGCTTACAATCCTACCAGAACTTCTACATAAATATAACAACTCGGTCCATTCCACAATCAACATGAAACCCTCTGAAGTAACTTCATCTGATGAGCAAAAATTGATCAGGACTGTTTATTATCCTAGATACCAGCCAACAACAAGAAAAGCCAAATACAAGGTGGGTGATCAAGTAAGAATCAGCAAATATAAGCACTTATTCAAAAGAGGCTTTACAAGAAACTGGAGCACTGAATTATTTACAGTGGTTCAAGTTAAACCTGGGACCCTTAACACATATATAATAAAAGACCACCGAGGAGAAATTCTCAAAGGCCGGTTCTATGAAGAAGAACTCAACAAAACTAAACAGCCTGACACATATCTCATAGAAAAAATCATCCGCAGAAAAGGCAAATGGCTAGGACTTCCAGAACACAGCTGGATCGATGCAGACAAAGTGATAATATGAGCACCTGGGATGTTATAAAGAGGCTGCCTGAACCTGAACAGCAGATTAAGAGAAATGGCAAGTTGCTGCCTGATAATATTAGATGTCTTATTGTTGGGCCATCAGCTTGTGGTAAAACTACACTAATGATTGATAATTTTTTATTGGCACCCAACTGGTTAGACTGGAAAAACAGGCACTTGTATGTTTTCTCTAAGAGCTTGGAACAATTAAAATATCAGCAGCTGATGAAGCTATATGATGGACTGGATATTGCCACTTTTGAATCAGATGTTAAGCCACTCCATGAATGTCTCGATAATTCTGTTGTTGTGTTTGATGACATTATACTGGATAATCAAAACAAGGTTAGAAATTTCTTTACACAGGGCCGACACAAAAACATTGATTGCTTCTACCTGGCACAGACTTTTTCTAAAATACCGAAGCAGCTGATCCGAGACAACAGCAATTTTATATGTGTGTTTCATCAAGATCATACCAACCTCAAACACATACATGATGAATATGTAGGTGGGGACTTGAGCTACAATGATTTTTCCAAGTTTTGCAGTAGGTGCTGGAACCAGCACAGTTATGGATTTGTCACAATTGATATGACAAGAAAACCCAATAGTGGCAAATACAGAAATAAAATCAACAATTTTCTAGACATTGAAACATATATAAATAACCATGAAAAGGCCAATTATTGATGATCTTAAATTAAGAGATTATCTTGTAAAAAGATTTAAGGGATGGAAATCACAGAACCGAGGAATTTATGAACAACACAAACAAACAGAACAGCCTATTATTGATGCTATTAGTGAATTAGGTAAAAATATCGTTTGTTTGAGTTGGTGTTTTAAGTCCACTTTATGCACAGTAAGGCTAATCGGGACTGGACCTACGGTTTAAAGTGGGATCCGAACCACTCTGCCATGTGCCTCCACCGGGTATCGAACCCGGGACCCCTTGATTACAAGGCGACGACGCTACCACGGCGCCATCGGGGAGGCCCAGGTAAAAATATCAAAACTGTTACAGAGCAAAATCAAAATTTGATCACAGAGCTTGTACCTGTAGCTGCTAGGAACATATTAGATTATCCAATCACCCCACTCTCTAGTATTCATACACCTAGTCCTGTTGCTCCTCGAAGAATTGAAGCTACTCAGGATCCTATTGAATTGGGTCTTCTTGCTCAAAAATATTTAAGCACACCTAAAGACAACAAAGATGAGGTCTTTGGCTTATATGCTGACACAGAGCGTGATGGTAGCATCATACATAGAATTGGCAATTTCAGAGTAACATTTATGGGAGATGATCTCATTGTATATTCAGAATCTCATCTTGGAGAAAAAGGTGGTTTTGTTAAATATCCCGGCACACCTGGGTTGTGGGAACTGATGACTAGGAAAAGGCCTGGCAACTATACAGATCAAGATTATGAGCACTACAAAGAAATATTAATAAAATCAGATGCTCTATACCAGAACAATGATCCCACATAAAAAAGAGTTAAGTCTAGCAGTGGAGCAAAATACAACAACTTAATCAAGCCCATAAGGTCACAAATCAAGACAGGTAGTGGAATCAAACAATACAACACCCTGCCTAAAGAATTTGTGTGGGTTGATGATGTCAGGAAACCTGTAGATAGGTTGCTGGTGATAGCTGGGGAGGAAAATGCTGGCAACCACAATTTTTACAATGAAAAGGTTGGAATTATGGACATGATAAGCACAAAATTGTCTAATTTTATAGTAAATGACACTAAGGGGATTGGATATCTTATAAAAATTATTAATACTCTACCACCTAAATTTTGGAATATTTCTGAGGGCCGGGGGTTGGTTAATGACATTATAAACAAGCTGCCATTTGAAGTACACATTCCAGGCTATCAGTATTGTGGTCCAGGCACAAAATTGGACCATAGATTAAACAGAGGGGACCCTGGTGTTAATCCCCTAGATGCTGCTTGTAGAGACCATAACATAGCATACAACACACATTCTGATCTTGACAAGAGACATGTTGCAGACAATCTAGAAAAAAACCATATGTGGGGGGTTTCATATTTACTATCCCGGCCATCTTAGCAGCACTTGGGGCTGTTGGGAGCTTGGCTGGGGGATCAGCTGCCATAGCAAAAACAGTAATAGATGCCAAGAAAAATAGGGCAGAATTAGATGAATTGAAGCGCCATAACCTGGCCATGGAAAAACAAGACAAAGGTGTTAAGAGAGCCATGAATAAGTTTAAAAAAAACAAGAGCCGCTTACAAACCAAGATATTGAAGCTTTAATCAAGCCACTGGGCATCAAAAATTTTAGAGGTGTGTACATGTCTGATTCTTTACCAGAACAACCACTGAACAAAGAGTGTGGCATTGTTAATTTGGATAAGTACAAAAATTAGGGCACTCACTGGATCTGTTATCTTAAATATTTAAACAATGAGGCATTTGTGTTTGATTCATTTGGAGGTGTTCCACCTGAAAATTTAGTAAAATATCTAAAATCAGCTAATCTTTATTACAATAATGCCCGTGTTCAAAACTTCAAAGATGTTAATTGTGGACATTTGTGTTTATCTGTTCTTAGATATATGTCTCAAATAAATAAACCATCAATTGAAAATTTTCAAAAAGCCTTGTGGTATCTGAAACATCATGGGGGTATTCCATCTCACCAGCCAAAATTCAATATTGAAACTCAGATTACATGATGATATAGTGTATCCCAAAACAATAGCTCTCAGAGCATTTTATGGCATGTACTTTATCCCTAATATTACACACCACAACAACAAAATTGCAGTAGGGGATCAAAAAATTGTCATCACTCCAGGGCAGTATAATCTGTCCACTCTAAATGCTCAATTACCCAGAGGTATAGTATCAACTCAAAATTCTGTCACTCACAGAGTAGAGATTGTATCTGCTACAGAAACAGTGGATCTGGGTACTATAGGAGAGCTGTTAGGCTTTGAGAACAACACAAAACTTGAACCGGCCATCAAACACACTGCTATTAATATACCTAAATTCTTAGCCATAGAGACTCTGAATATTCACTGTAATGTGGCTGAGGGTATGATCACCAAATCAAATGGCATAGGCACTCACAAACAAACTGGCATCATTGCAACATTTAAACCTAATTCTGAATTTATGGAGCCAATCATCTACACTCCATCCCCAACATTATATTTTCCTGTGTGCCATAATAGAATAGATTATATTGAATTGATGGTCACTAATGAAAAAGAAGAATTAGTTGATTTTGCTGGAGCCACAACAACTGCAATCATAGAGATTAATATTTAAATAAAAATACATACAAAAAAATGGAAAATATTGAGAGTTATGAGCTACAATCATTCCCCCCAAACAGGAGGACCTTTGCAAATTTAAATCAACCCAACACAGAGATTGAGGTTGATCTTGATGTAGGGGATGGCTTTATACACCCCCACAGAGCAGATCTATACATCAAATTTGATGTTGTAAAGCTCGATGGTGCAATTATCCGGCAAATTCAAATATAAGATTGGTGGACAATTTTGTGCCGCATCTGTTCTCTGAAATTGAGATCAGAAAACATGGTGTTGTTATAAACAGAGTGGATTATCCCGGCATTACCTCCACAGCTTTGGCCACACTAAAATTATCCAAAACCGAGGCTTCTTACTACAAAATAGGTGGATTTGAGGCTGGTGATAAAATATTATCCAAGAGCCACACAGTGCTGTTCCCTATGCGCCTGTTGCCAGGATTCTTCTCAGATTATAAAGACATTATGTGGAAGGGTGGTTTAAGAATCACATTTAGAAGAGCTGCCAATGATAATAATGCTTTGATGAGGTACAGTACATTAAATTCTACAGGGGAAGCTCTGCCCAATACCCTACCTGATGAAGGCAAATGCATTATCCAGACTATGGAGCTAAGAATCCCAGTTGTTGAATATGAAGCCAGTTATGCTCTTAAATACAAAGCAGATATAATAAAAAATCCACAAGTACCTTTACAATTTTATACATATCAATGTGTACAGAAGCCTGCCACTGGTACTTATTATGAGTTTGATGCTACAAATTCATTCTCCAGTATACAATATGACATGCCGGATTTTGTGGTGGTACTGTTTCAGACTGGAAGACACAATAATCAGGAAAAAAAATTCAAGTAGATTTGATAACTGCAACATCAAGAACATATATCTTAAAAATGGCAGAAATGAGGTATTCCCCAGAGAAAATTATAATTTAGACATGTCCAAGGATGATTTCCTTAAATTATATGAAGCATTTACAGCATACAAAAGGGTCACTACTGGCAATACTGACATGTATTACACACCAGATGAATTCAAAGCACAGAGACCCATGTTTGTCATCAACACTTCAAAAAGGAAACAAGTTGTGGTTAATGACAGGACAAACATTAAAATTATCTGTGAATTCCATGATACACTCCCTGATGACACTATATGTAGTGTTATTCTTATAGGTGAAAAATCATATGTTTATGATGTAAGAAATGAGAGAGTCACAGATCAATTCTAGAAGGCCTCTGCATATTGCACAAGTTGAGCCTGGTGTTCAATTGAACTTAAACCGGAAGTAAATATGTGTGTGTGTGTGTGTGTGTGTGTGTGTGTGTGTGTGTGTTAATACATTTGGCTTAGTTTTAGGTGTGGGCAAAAAAAATATCAAAAGAGGCATATTTTTAACAAGCTTATGGACAACAATCTAACAGAAGTAGATTTTGTAAGTGTAAACAAATCAATCTGAGGGGGGGCTCATCATTTCACGGGAACTTCCCAAAAGCATTTTTTACAAAAATCTTGGATTAGACAGAGTACCACACTTGAGCAAAAAACTCATATAGGCATGTTGAGCAAGTTTTAAGTGTAGGCAAATCTGCCTGAGGGGGGTTCATCATTTCTCATCCCAGTAATATCATCAATACAACAAATCAATCAATACATCAAAATAAGTTTTTGAGGTTTTAGTGCTGTTTTCTTCGCTGTGAAACATCATCAGCGCAATAAATAAGATGGGGAACATGGAGAGAAAATATGAACCCCAATTGATGGCTTTGAACTGTCTGACCTGCACTACTCTTATAAACAACAATCTAACAAAAATGCTTTTTGTAAGTGTAAACAAATCAATCTGAGGGGGGTCATACTTTCTCAAGAAATTCCCGAGGGCATTTTTACAAAAATCTTGGATTAGACGGAGTACCACACTTGAGCAAAAAGCTCATATGGGCATGTTGAGCAAGTTTTAAGTGTAGCCAAATCTGCCTGAGGGGGGTTCATACTTTCTCGTCCTGGTTATAGGACCAATTACACTACTAACACATCACACTATTCGGTGGGGTTCTTGATTGTCATTTGTTTTAGCCAACCAATCAGGTATAGCCTTACAAATTAATCTCGGATTATTTGAACGGAATCTCGTGAACATCGTTTTTCGTTGGTGCAATGCAAATCTTTAAACCAAATTCATTTAGAGTGGATCAAAATTGATCTCGCTCATCTGAACTTCGAAATAATCGGCGTTGGTGCACGCGGCCATCAATGTAGTTTCTTATCGCAGAAATTCCGAAACTATCAGGAAATTGCAGATATTGTTCTGCAGTCCCATTTGGTGTGTGGAATTACGAAATTTCGTTCCCATCCGTATCCCGTCCTATACGTCTCTAATTTAAGAGAATGAAATAAGTCCGAAGGAATTTTTCATGAACAAGCGGATAGAACAAGGAAACTGGTAATTTTAGTGAACCAAAAAAAGAGAGGGATTGGACCCGTTGAATCCCCCTTAAATACGCCCATGGTTATACACATTATTTCCTTGTAATAATTATACATAAACTAAGTATAGATATGTACTGTGCAACTAATGTAAATTTCTCAGTGTATTTTCTCTTATCTTCACAAAAATATTTGATCATAATTTGCGCAACAGAAATGGAACACAAACTGAAATCGCTTTATGGAAAAGAAAGTTAAATAGGCTTTATAAATAAAGTGAAGAATGTGAAAATTCCTATTTTGCACTACATAGGTTACGGTAAATACCGATAAATATAAGTTTAAAAAAATACTTTTGAGTGTGGTGAGCAACCAATTTTATAAGCAATATTTTTCGCATGGCCTGAGAACACATACGCAGCTGAACCCTTTCATTTATTTTGCACGTGAGCAGCACGGATATTTCATAGAAGAATCAAAGCATTACAAAGCATAGCTTTCCTTTCTCCTATCGCTCCTTCTTCCAGTATTTAAATCGGGACAGATTTGTAAAACTGCTGCACGTGTTCGCTCACCGTGGGCTACCCATCCGGAACTGAACGCTCGAAGCAGACGACAAACGAGTTCTCCCTAAGGAGTGACGTAGTAACATGGCGGCGGCGTGTTTTCAGCGCATTGCTAGCCTCGCAACTTTGGAAGTCTCGTTTCTGCCTTAAACTGGACGCAGAGAAACGCGAGAACTTGCGGGGGTCATTTTTCCAGGGTGTAGTTTTTAAAATTGTTGTAAAAAAAATTGAGTGGAAATGTCCATTCACTTTCTTGCAATGCAGCGATATTTCTGGTGATTTTTCACACCGCTAAGCGCTTTCCTAGTGGTTTTAAAGCTAAAATATAGTGCGTCTTTTGCTGGCTGTTGGCTACTCTGGTTATGGGCACGATCAGTAGTCTGTGCACTAGGGGCTCCCTTATGGCACAACACTTTTGCCACCTTGTGTTCTGACGTCACGAGAATCAACTTCTATTTTTAGGCTACATGTCCAAATCTTTAGCTTAAGCTAGTTAGGTTTAGTTTGTTAGCATAAATATTAACTTTACAGAGTATTTTTGCTAGTAGAACCAAATCTATCATAACAACGTAGGTATTCTTCGTCTTACGTCAGAACACAATGTTGCAGAAGTTTTGTGCGATAAGAGACCGTGCACTAGTGTCTGTCTGGTATCATGTGTGATTTGTCTTCCTTCTCTGTAAGCATCAATAAACCGATAAATGTCTGCAAGAAAATACCTAAGCTGACCTAACCCCCAGCAGGATGAACCGCACACGTTAACATCCTACAGCACTTCAGTCCTGCATTCGGTAACTTCTTCATTATTGAAAATGTATATTAGTTTAGAGTCTATATGTTGTCATTAGCAGGTATAATAAGGTAACAATGCATATGATTTTGTAACAAAATGCCAAGTTTAAAATATAGAACTGAAAATAAAAAGAAATTAACTTATCAGTCTGATGCTAAAAAATTACAAATATGTCTGTATCTACCTCCCAGCTAAATTTTCATGTACGGCTATTACAGAATTCTATATGTATTTTCCTGTAGTGTCGAACTAAATTTCTAGTATATAGCTATGCTTCATATTATTCTTCATTTTATGCATTCTTGGTTAAGTTGAATAAATTAGGTATATATTTCATGGCAAATAAAACTGCTATGTTAACCAATACTGGTCGATGTCTCAAATATAATTGTGTTCTGTGCATTCATTTTTGGCATTCATCCTCATTTTTGCCAAAAATGCCTACAATTCTCATTTTTCTTATTTACAGGTTTTACTAACGCCATCATGTATTCATGATCAATCAAGAAGATTGCAAAATGGAGTTGATTCATTTTCACTCAGATTTGAACAGTCAGTGTTTGGTGTGTGGTGAAGACACACAGTCAAATTACATAGATCTTTCTTTGGTTACATCGAAAACTAGTCAGAATCAGGCTATGGTGCGTGATAAACTTCGAAACATAATTTCGGATAAATGGAATCCCATTTCGTCACAAGTTACATCTATCCTGTGTATACCATGCTTCCATTTGATAGATAGATATGATCTCCTAGAATATCAGCTGCAAGAACTGAAGGATGATATTGTGGGAAAGTATATTGAGGCACTTTCTAAAAGTTTGCAGCAAGTTGAGGATAATGTGAGAGAAACTGTGATTCCTAATGTTTCTGTGGAAGCAAAAGTTAGTGATACTTCAGTAATGGAAGCTGACCATGTGGATATTGAGAAAGATTGCGGCAAGAGAGTTGAAGTGATTAATGACTGCTCAGAAGTACTTTCACAGGTAAGTGCTTGTAATGTGTATAAAGCTAATGTACAAAACTGGTAGTTCAAACAGCTGGTGTTATGTTTTTTTTCGCAGAACACAATTACTTTCAAGAACAAAATTCTGAAATGTAGGATTAAAAATAAGGAATATTCAGCAGTTTCCTTCATCTGAACATTGTGCACATGAAAAGAATGTTACAACAGCGGCAGCTTACAAGCAAGCCTGGTCACTTGGACAATGTAATTTTCATGATGTAATCCCTCAGAAACGGTCAAGATATGCAGCTTAGTTTCCCCAAACTTCACATGTTCTTCCACAATCATTTGCAAGCACAGAATGCTACGATGCGAGTGGTCTCAGGTTTAAATTCCAGCCTGGACATATTTTTTTTTGTCCCTTCTCATCTCATCATATCATGATTAGCCAAAGTAGCAGAAAAATAGTTATAGTTAACGGTTGCGATTCACGATTAAAATTACCACCTGAGCACCAGTGTCGCTTCCAATATGGCCACTCTATGTAAAATAAATGTTTATTTACATTCAGTAGTTGTAGCATGTAATACCAGTGTGTTGTCATTGCTGGTATGGAAGAGACGTTTAAAATATGCGATATTTTTAAATATTGCAAATGCAATGTGAATTCCAGGAACTATAATGAAGGTGAAGCTGTGCTGAGAGCGAAGCATTTAATTATGATAGGCAAAAATAACACTGAAAATGCTGATGAAACTAATGTATATGCACTGGTTCTTCAAAGCAGTGCTGTTTCATCTGCACCTCTGTTGTAACTGAGGCTCTCGGAAATGATTTGAAAATAAAAAAATTCACCTGTATTGCAAAGCTTGAGGAGGAGAAAAATGTAAACATGCCCTTGCAATTCTTTCCCCAAAGAGGCAGGCTTTTTTAAATAACAACACAGGATAATAATAATAACAACAATAATAATTTCATTGAGGCTATCTTCAGTCTTCACTGAAAATTGACTTACTGAATGAAACAGCAACATTAGCATGTTCTTTTTCCTTTTTCTGACTTGCCATTATTATTACAAACATTAATTAATTCTCAAATTACCGGTATTTTCATCTTCACACTTAATCGACTTGCACCTGTTCCAAATTACATAGCCTACATACTACATTGTTTTCGAAGAAAAATTTTATATTCATAAAGAACAATTTAAAACTTGCTTTCATGGTAATAAAATCATCTTACAGAAAGTAAAGTGAACAGACTCGTGCATTCTTCGTAATTTCCTTGCCGCATTTCAGTTATGGCAATCTTGTCAATCAGTTCTGTTTTCCCTGATTTATTTACAAATTTCATTTTGTTGATTCCAAGAGGTGGAAATACATGTAAGTACTTCACTTGTCCTGACCCACAAAACGATTTAGAGGAAAAAACTGAACAGTAGAAGTTACTTTTTTGTATATCCCCATGCTTTGAACAGCTTCAACACACCGAAGTATCCTACTTGCAGTGGTTCCTGAAAATCTCACCAGATGACATATCTGATAATTTTAATCGGGAATTGATTTAAGATATTTTTCAAATTCTCCTAGAAGGAAGACTAATTATCATAGAATTTTGGCAATCGTTGTCACATAAAATTTGAACCTTCCTTAAAGTAATGAGCAGTGTTTGTATTCGAAAAAGTTATGCCAGCCCCTGTGGCAGAGTGGTTAGCACATCTCACTACGATGCCAGGGGTTCCGGGTTTGATTCCTGGCCTGGGCATGGATATTTGTGAGTATCCATTCATCAATTTCATTACATCATCCCCCATCTTCAAAAAATTAGCCAAAAGTGGCACAAAAAGCAAAGTAAAATACTAAAGCAAATCAAATCACAATATCGAAAAAAGTTTTTATGTTTAAAAAACAACTTAGAAACTACCTTACGCAAGCATGCACATTTCCCATTGACAAGTATCGTAGACTAATGGGAATTAATGTAGAACTAGATCGTGACACGCATCTTCTGCCTTTAGGGCTTTATGTTAGTTTGGTTACAACCCTTCTATCGGACTTCTCAAAGGCTTCTAAGGGTTAGTAGGACCAAGCCCTTGCGAGGACTGTGGTGTAGGATTTATTCTTAATTATCACCTATGTAGGTTTGAAATTAAAGATCATTAAGACCTTTTACTCGAAGATTTATTTAAACTGCTGATGTTATACAAACACTTTTTCAAACAGACAATTCACCCGGTACAACTTGTAGGCCTAAACCTATTAGTTGTACCGAAGTTTATAACCCTGGTCTTTTTGATGGTGCAGGAGAACGCCTTATTCAGAGTTGGGTTTGTGGAATATCTGCCAAATGGAGTACTAGTACACCAGCCAATCCGAAGATTGAAGCAAGATATTACCCAACGTCCCCTGAACCATCAACATTTCGGCAACCAGGAGAATGTCCCGTAGGCTTACAAAAGTCTAGCTCTTTTATATCATATTGTTGTTTACAATTTACTTCAACATTTTTTCTGATTTAAGTTAAACAATTCATTTCCTATTGTAACATTAACAATAACACATTTTTTTAAAGAAAAGATTCCAACATAGATTAATACAATACAGATTGAATAGTTCTGTGCTTGAAAAAGTATGTGTTGACAGGGGCGACACAATTGGAACCTAAGTAGAATGCATTTAGGGACTTTATTTTCATTCTAAGAGAACCAAACCTGGCCTGCCTAACCTAACTATGAAAGCATAAATTGAACAAAATCTTATGTAATCGCTAAAACTCCGCAGTATGTATTAACAGAAGTAAATCTAAATCAAGCCATGTTAAAATTGCATCCGTAGCATGATGAAATCACAATTAAGCAAAATGAACTTGGGCCAATAAACAAAGTAAAATAGACCAAAATCAAATCTATTGATCACTTCATTAACTCCATTTATGTGTATGTACACACCACAGTTTTTAATGAGTCTTTGGATGAGTTTAAAGTAAAACTTTTGTTGCAACAGCCAGCCAGGGCCTACCTATTGACCTCAGTCCCACATGCCTCAGAAGCAGAGGTAGACGATCATCCAAGTAGTTACGGGGTATTAGGTGGTCAGCACAACAAACCCCAGTCGTTGTTGTAGGTTTCCATGACTGGGTGGGCCTCCCCCATGGCGCAGTGGTAGCGTCATTGCCTTGTAATCAAGGGTCCCGGGTTCGATACCCGGTGGAGGCACAAGTGGTTCGGATCCCACTTTAAACTGTAGGTCCAGTCCCGATTAGCCTTACTGCGCATAAAGTGGACTTAAAACACCAAATCAAACCAAAATCTATGACTGGGTTATGCTACTCATTCGTAGCTCCACAATTTCCTCATGCTGGTGGTGGCCACCAGTCCCATACGCTGACCAAAATCTCTGGAGTCTAGTTGTTACACTTACTGGTAGGAGACCCAAACCGGTGTGCACCCCCTAGCCCAAGTCCAAATCCTGAAGCCTTAGAACACACAGATTTTTTCTGACTAGAAAGTACAGTATAAATTTTACCGATACCGATAACCAATATTCTACCGATCTTATATAAAATTCCAAATGGTGCTTGAAGAAACTATATTGTTCATTGGCCTCCTTGATAAATGTGTGTTACAAGGTCACTGCAGTGCAAAAGAAGTTGTGGCCCAAGAACGTTTTGTTTTATTTAAACATACTAGGTATGAATTTTTTACATGGTTCAATTTAGATTTGTGTGTGTTAACACATACTGCAGAGTATTATTTATTACTGACTGCGTGTTTCCTTCACACCGGTTTTGGACACTTGACATGGATACCTCATGCACTGGCTCGCAGTTACAGCCTGCAGTTTCCACCGTTCAACGGACATCGCTGCATGCAGTCTTGCCACGTTTTGCGTACATCTTTACGAGAAGCGTGTGGTAAAGGAAGGTGGGGAAGTGCCGCCTGCGTTGTTTTTTTAACAACAATTATGATATCTTAAGTTCATGTTTTTCATTGCCTTTATACAACTTGGAATGGAATTGCATGCATGGATGGTTAGCACATCACGCTACGACACCAGAGGTCCCGGGTTCAAATCTCAGCCTGGGCATGGATGTTTGTGATTGTCCATTCATCAATTTCATCATGACATTACTCATTCCCATCTTCGCAAATTAGCCAAAAGAAGCATAAAATCAAAATAAAATAAAGCAAATCAATAACAATATACATATTATATACATACATACATATATATAGATACACACACATATATAATGTAAGCCTGTGTGTGTAAATCTTGATCTCATGTTGACAAAGTCACATAAGGGCCAAGAGGGTGATTCAAAAGTCCCGTAACACCCCCTATAGAAAGTAAAGGAGTTAAGCTGAATACAATTGTTCATGATAGAAACAGGTTAGGCTTAGGGGGAATCACAGTGGTGTGTTCCAAGTGGAAGTCCGCCATTTTCAATTCAACTAAACATTTTTAAATAGGAAGGGGGATGTGATATATACGAGGGTAAGTCAATATATAAATCGCAAACTGGAATAGAAAGAAAAGTTGGAATTGTTTCCTGATGAAATGTGGTTTATTTTTCACCATACTCTCCATGAACATTTAGGCACTTGTCCCAGTGTTTCACAAGTCCTCAAAGCCAGCAGCGAAGTGCATAATGGTGAAGTATCGGGAAAAGCACATACCGTAAAATAAAATCTTCGCTGCACGGTTTATAAAGAAGAAAAACAGCCTCTCGATATAAACTTGTAAATTTCAACCATGAAGAAAATAATGATTTACTTGATATTTGAGGGCAACTGTAAATTAAATTATGTTCTTTTTTAACCCTGAAAATAATAAACATCCTATTAGCATAACGTTTCGAACTTAAAACGGAAGGGTTTCGGTTTCTTACTTGGCTAGAATTATGAATCATGACTTGTCTTCAGTTGAATGCAAGCACAGATGTGATTCTGGAACGTTCATGTATTTGCACTGCATTATAAAAATTGCTCAAGTCACTGTAGCGTGTATAGTTCCATGTTCCTAAATTTGTATTGAACAAAACACATGGCCAACAAAATAATTTATTAAGATCATTGCTGCCTCATAACCACATAATATTGTTGTACTGAGATGTTTTAAACTGCCTAATGAAAACTTTCCCATTTTTCTTAGTTGGTTTGGATATGCACAGTTCAGGACACGGTCACTCATGATTCACAATCACAAGCTCCAACTTTACACCATATATTCTCGAACTGAATTGTTTTGATAGAAGGTCCCTAATCAAGGCCTTACCTGCAGCACTGCAAATCAATGACTTTTCTGGTATGTCAACCATGGCGGAAAGCCCTTTCTTGCTTAATAATTTACTTATAGTATTAGTCGCCACAGGTATTGTTTATTTGCCTGAAAGTCAGCTGGGCTTTCAATAAAACATCATCCATGCATATTTTAGCTAGAAAATTAGATGCTTCACAATGTCACAAATGTTTTGAACTCTGGTGTTTTATACCTTTTTTTTATACCTTTCTGCATGACGCAAGTCATTAAAAACCTACCTGAATCACAAGCGCCTCTTCACAACAGTAGACGTCATTGTTGTGGGTGATACAACTACTGATTGATTTGGTTTATTTTACTTCGCTTTTCTACCACTTTTGTTTAATCGAGAATATGAGTGATGATATTGAAGAAGGAACACTCACAAAGAACACCCGTGCTCCAGGCCCGTAGCCAGATTTTCTCTCCAGGGGGGGCTTCTAAACCAAGTTCATTTTTCTAAAGTTTAACAGTATTAAATTAAGGTAAATTGTGTGTGTCGGGGTCATTAAGTTAATGTAAAATATAAAATTTTTAGATATTTGAAAAACTAGTATTTCTATATCTTCTAAAACATCTCTTGAAGTGTTAATTGACTGGTAGTGACACCTTCCTTAATGCACACTCCATATTATTTTTGTTGACACAATTATTTATATCATACAAGTAAAAATGAACAATATTCACTTTAATCATAGTTCCTACCATACATCCCACCCCCAGCAGACGTAATAAGACCCCTTGATTTCCAAAATTTGGGATCTATTGATATTTGACGCAGATGTGGAAGGAATGTGGATGATGACATCTAAGTCACAGATTTCTGTCAAGCAAGAGGCTGCAACAAGGGCTGGGAAGGTACAGATAAAGAAGCTCCCCTCTAAAATAAATTTCCAAAGTCTAGAACTGAAATTCCCAAACTTTTTCGTTTCACGGCTCTTTTAGTATTTCAAGATTTTTCCGCAAAGCCCAAGTCAGAATGGCGGCCTATCTAGCATTTGCAACACTCAGTTAGTGTGGTTGGGTTGCTTCAAATTCAGAAACATCTTATGTGTAAAAAGTACTAAATAAGCACATTTTTAGAAAAATCATATCATTTCTGTGAAAATATTGGAACATTTCGCTGCTCCTATGCACACAGATAGGTGGTGCAGCGCACACTTTGGAACCACTGGTCAAGAGAATCTTATAAATACTTGTTCCTTTTTAGACTTCGGCTCATAAAGAAGATTGAACGAATAGGTATAATAGCTGCTGTTCATGTTGTGTGAATTTATCTTTAGAATACAAAATAGTTTTACGTAATGTCAAGGGGGCTGGCAGCCCTGCCAGGGGGCTCAGCCCCCCTGGCCCCTGCCTGGCTATGGGCCTGCTGTGCTCACGCCGGGATTCGAATCAGAGGCCTCTGTCATCTTGGCACGCTGTGCAGAACACACTGACACGGAGGTGGGTGGATGATCCAACTATCGTACACTCAACTGACGTAACAGTGCCGATTAGTAATTCAGACCACTGTTTATTACATCTTGAGAATGTTGATAAACATTTTAAAATAATGTTGTCCACAGACCATTCGATGTTAAGAGTTTTCAAATGAATGCTAAACATTTCCATTGACACAATATTAAGCAGTTAGATATTCTAACGAAATAATAATAATAATAATAATAAGAATAGTTTTGTGGGTTAAGTGGTAGAACAGCCACAGGCTGAACTTCTACCACGAGAACTTCACCAACTTATTTGACAAAAACTGTGTTGATCGTTAAGTTTTTAATGCACATTTCTGTTCGTGCGATAAATTATACAATGCAGTGGCCATTAACAAGTGGTATATTTGAGTTTGGTAAAGTTACGTCAGTCAATATTGCGTATTGTAGCATCACATAGCACTAGTGGCATGAGCGCTAAGAACCGGGTAGGAATTCTACCGCTGTTGTCTGTTTCAGAAGTCAGGAAGGGTCACATGAACCAATCACCGCAGCTTTCTGCTCCAGATGCAGTCTTGATGTTGCTTGCCCTCGGCCTTTTTTCTTTGTAAACGGGGATGGACAGTGTCCATGCAAGAACTGCATAAGTCACTCGAAAAGTGGGGAGAAAGCCGAGCAGTCCTCTTCTTCTAACGAGGTCAGTCGTGCCGCATCGCCCAGCATCGTCAAGGGTGTAGCCGGTTTTTGTTTCAAGCCAAAAGAACAGAAAATAGAGGAAATGAAAATTTTGCAATCTTATAGTAAATAAATTCCATTCTAATGTGTATAAAGGCATTGAAAAACACGACTTAAGATATCAAAAGTGTTTTAAAAAAGCAACGCAAGCGGCGCTTGTCCTGCCTTTCCTTACCGCACGCTTCTGCCAAAAGGCCTACTTGTCTCCGCACTACGGAGTTTTGTGCCTTGTAGATCCGGCACTGACTTTGCCTTTACCTGTATATATTGTATTCGTTTATGTACTCCTGAGTAACTACATTTTTTTTTTACATATGTATATACGAACCCTCTACTATGTCAATGGCTGAGGGTCCCCTAAAGGCTTACTTGTCTCCGGGGCCCACTGCACTGCGGGGTTTGCAGCTTGTAGATTTGGCACTGATCTTCTTTCATTCAGTTGAAGAACTTGTACTGATAAGTTGGAAGTAGTGAATCATGAGAGATTGTGTCCTGAACTATGCATAACCAAACCAAAGTAAGAAAAATGGGATAGTTTTCATTAAGCAGTTAAAGGTGTCTCAGTAAAAAATAATATTATGTTTGAATTTGTTTAAGTCCACTTTATGCACAGAAAGGCTAATTGGGACTCTACTTACAGTTTAAAGTGTGATCCGAACCACTCAACCGAGTATCGAATCCGGTGCCCGTTCATCACAAGGCACTGACGTTACATATTGTGTGGCTATGCAGTAGCAATGATATTAATAAACCATTCTGTTGGAACATGGAACTATACAGGCCACAATGACTTCAGTAATTTCCATAATACAGGTGCAAAGACATGAACATTGCCAAAATCACACTCGTGCAGTGACTTACAAAAAGGGGGATTGGTGGGGTTTATAACCCCTCTTTTGGCACATTATTTGAAGAAAGGGAGCGTCATCTGCTGCCACCGCCCAGGGCGGCAAAATGACTAGCTCCAGTCCTGCTAACACCACCCACCCCCCATCTAGTGTACTCGCATGCATGTGTGCAAGTTATTAAAAGAAGTAAGAGTCAACTGTGTTTCACCTGTATAATAGTAAAATATTCAGAGAACAAGATAAAATAACATGAAGATGGCAACACTGGAAAGTAATATTTGTGACACTGCTCTATCTACATTATGGTAAAAAGAAATGCAATATATTGTGTAAAATCTACTGTACAAAACTGCAATCTCTACCATGCTACTCTTGGGTAGCATATGGTATTTGCTGACTTTAGAATTATACTTCCATACATCACTGATTTATCCTCTGGTGTAATTTAGTTTTGTTTTAAATATAGATTTGCAATACACAAATAAAACTATTCGTGTGCAATATGTAAGAAAATGCAACTGTTTTTGAGGAAGCAATGCTGTTAACCACATGATTTATTTTGGTTGCCCTTTTCATGTGCTTAAGTGCAATCCTGATTTTTAATTACTGCATTTTACATTTTCCCACATTTTAAGTTTTTTCGCTTGGTCCCCTTAAAAACTTAAAATTGAGGTTCCACTGTATATTCTTACTAAGAACGTAATTTCTTGCTTGGTTTTCAAAATGTACCACCCTGAAACTTATTATAAAAGGAACTGAATAAAATGTTACAAAAGTAATGCACATTAATAAATTTCAAAGGTTCTACAATTTTTGATATTTTTTAAATGAATCCAAATTCAATCTTTGTATACATGAAAAATTGGTGATGGTTGTTTAAAAACATCAGTACCATTCACAGGATTTAGAATTGTAATTTGGTCTCCAAGTTTAAAAGTTTTCTTTTCATAACATATAAAGAATGCTATTTACTAAAGGTTTTTTATCATGAAGGTTTAGACCTTATAGTAAAACCTATGCTGAATAAGAATATATATGGAATGTTTTAGCCCTGTGGTCAGGGGTACAAAAATACAGTCACCATGGCACTTGAAAATGTTCACCTAGTCTCTGAATTTTTAAATCCAGTACTAAAGATTTTTTTTTGTTTTTTATCGTTCGGTTGCAGAAATTTCTGCTACTTTTTTTTTTATTAAGAGTACAGTATGTGTTTTTCTAATGTTTGTGTTTTCTGAATCTTGTGCCATTAAATCGTGCCATTATAAATTTTGCACTGTTAGCTGGATTTTAAAATCTGCAGTCTATGCTCTATCGTAGAATCAGCCATATATTAGAATCAGGTTGGTTTGATTTAAATCGAGTGACCTTTTTTTATAACTGATTTAAATCACTTTAAAGAAATAATTTATAGAATAATGCACATAAGGAATTTGTAGATATCAGAATCACTTTTGGTGAAAGTACATTATTCTCATGATCATTGAATGGTGTTTATTAGGCTCTAAGAAATGATACAAAATATATGTACTGACATACGAAAGGAAATGTAATATGTAAACTGTAAACACACTAAAATTCCTCTTGATTAAAAATTCAAGAATTATAAAAATTTTTACTACTTATCATATTGAACCCTTAATAGTGTCATTTTCATTAGTAAATAATAAACATGGCAGCTGGTATTTTGCAAACCTTCATTAAAATACTGCCAAAATTCAGCTACAAAGACTACAAAAAAAATTAAATTAAGTTGCAATTACATAGTATATCTAACATGTTTAATTTTCATTTGAAGAAAATGTACTGAAATTATTGTAGTTTCATTGACACACACAACAAACATTTGCATAGCTTTTTTTATTTACTTTAATCAAACTGTTCAAATATTTTACAGGGCCGTTTACCAGAAGAAACTTTTCTATAAAAAAAGATATATATATATATCTATATATGCCAAAGAAACACAAGCAATTTTAAGCATGTTTTTTTTAAACAAAACTTATATCGATTTAAATAAAGAAGTCATCAAAAATGATTTTTTTAAAAAAAAAAAAAAATTACCTATTATTATTTACCCTGAGAATGTATTGCATTGTTTTTCATGCTGTTACCAGATTAACCATCTTTAGGAAGTCCACTCCAGCACAAGAATGGATTACTTTTAATCTAGTCTTGTTTTAATTAAGAAATTATATGTTTTAAGATCACACTTAATAGCCTATCTTAGTTGAATTTGTGGCTTTCTTAGCCCTTTTACAGTATGTAACATTGTTATTCGTACACATAGAATTTCCGAGGAAAAAAAATGTCATATCTACTAGTAAATATAATCTTTTTCATATGTACCTGGAAATTAATGTTAGTGAAGGTTTCACCAACAAATGTCAATAAAAATGTATGTTCAAAGTCTATAAACAGAGCATATCATTTGTGTTAAAAGAGAAAAACACGCTGTTTCATGCAACATTGTTATTCGTACAGGCAAGACTTTCAATCTTCCTCGCATACAGGGCCACCGCTATTCAGCCGATTTTGTGCAGTTTGCAACTTCGTAACAAGTTTTAACATGCAGGCGTGCTCCCTGTCAAGTGGAATGCTGGCGTAGGTATTGTTGTAGGCCTATTATCTATCTTTCAGCATGTTCGAAATGGGCAAGGTGAAGGAACTTAGTTCCGATCTGAAGCATGTTATTATAAATTTGGCCCTTAGAGGTTATTCGTTAAGCAAAATTGGACAAACAGTCAATAAATCACACTCCACAGTTCAATACATAGTAAACAAATTTATAGAGGAAGGTTCAACACAGAATGTGCCGAGAAAACCAAAAGAGAGATGGTTGAATAAACCTGATGAACGCTTTATTTTAAAAAGAGTGTGAGAACCCCCCAACTAAGTGTTCCTCAGTTACAACCGTTAGTAGAAAATGTTGCTGGCAAGATGATATCCGATCAAACTGTCCGACGTGCCTTGTGGAAGCATGGATATCATGGCAGAATACCAAGAGAAGCCGTATGTAAATAAGGTGAATTGCAGGAATAGACTTTCATTCGCGAAAGAGCACATCCACAAGGACCAGGAATTTTGGGATAGTGTCATATGGTCAGGCAAGTCCAAGATTAATATATACGGGTCAGATGGGATAAATGGGGTCTGGAGAAAATCAAATAAAGACAATGATCACATTAACACAGTTCCAACAGTTAAACATGGTGGTGGGTCATTAATGATTTGGGGCTGTATGTCATCCAAAGGTGTTGGTACCATCCAGTTTATTGATAGTATCATGGATGCATATGTCTATTTGGACATATTGAAGAACAACGTAAAGCAGAGTGCCCAAAAAATGGATATGCCGCCTATCAGTAAGCATAAGGCGCGAATTAACATGAATTGGCTAATATGGAATGTGCCCAAACTACTACAAACACCAGATCAAAGTCCAGACTTAAATCCCTTTGAGCATTTATGGGCAATTTTGAAGAGGCGAGTCCATAAAGCAGGTGTCAAGTCCAAACAAGAGTTGAAAACTGGTGTGCAAACTGAGTGGAATAAAATAAGCTCTGAAACATGTCGGAAACTGGTTAATTCTATCAAGAACAGGTGTCAAGCAGTAATTAAAGCCAAAGGATACGCATCAAAGTATTAGAACTGTCAGTCAATTTGCTCTGAATATACTTTTTTCTTTTATATTATTAAAAAAAAAAGGTAAAGTGCTCCCCTGTGCATAGCACTACGCCATGAAGGCGTATAGGGGATGTGGGGGTAATGCCCCACACTTTCTTGATCCGGTCGTGAGTGGGGTGATGTGATCAGCATCACGCCCCTGACCGCCTTTACCCCCCAGGGTTTCCCCCAGGTACCCATGTTATTCGACGCTGGGTCCGCTTCCATTAAGTGTACGAATAGAAATAGTTGTACAAAAATTGGCATGTTTCTCTTTCAGTTTCATTTAATGTATTATTTTCATTGGTTATACAGAATTTGGGTAAGATTTTATGTTCCTAATGATATTAGTTATTGAATTGTAAAGAAACAATTTCAAAGGAGAGTATTTCCTTTCAGATATTAAAGCATTTTCTTTGAAAATCCATGAGCACGAATAAGAATGTTACATACTGTATATATTTCTGGCTCCTGAATTATTTTTAGTTTTGTTTATCCCTGCCTATGGTATTGAAGTGATCAATTTTGTGACACAGTGAAAAATTATCTCTGATGGCCTGAATATTTTTTGGCTAATCACAAAGGTGGAGTTGAGTGCTGGTATGATGAAATTGATGAAGTGACACTCGCAAAGAACACCCATGCCCAGGCTTGGATTCAAACCCATGACCTCTGCAGTCTTAGCGTACTGTGCTAACCAAGATGCCATGGAGGCCAGCTGATGGTTCGAAGAGTAACAGTGAACATGCCACTACATAAAATTGCAAACTTGTCATGCATAAAGTTGTTGCAACATTGCTTTTGTCATATCAGTACATTTTTATCACAATGTTCATAATTTCTTTCCTTTCTTCAATAATAATAATTGTGTGTTTGTATTTGAATCTTGCTTTTTTATTATTAATATACTGCTTTCAATGTTGACCACCTGTTATTCTGTTCTCCCTAATTTCACTTTGTAGAAATGGTAAAATCTTCATTGTGTATTTTCAAATGGACACTTTTGTATATTTCATTCAACACATAGGTTGTGTGTGAGTATGCTTGCACAAGACTGTGTTATAAATTGACAGAAAAGGAAATGAACATTTTACTTTAATTTTTCCTTATTCAGCTTTTACTTTGGGAAAATTTCATGTTTTTTTTTCTCTAAATGGTCACTTATTTTGCAACTTTGTTAACAAACTTCCTGATTAAGAGGGAACGGATTTATATGTAGTAGAAATGTGCAAAATATGTAAATATATATTTGGTTATTATCACCAAAATATGGAGTTAAATATGGACTTAAAATTGTAAAAAGTTCAGCTTTTCAATAATATAATACACTACACAAGTTACTTAAATGCTTACATTGACAGTAATTGCAAAACAACACAATGTGTTTTCATTTTCTGTTTCCAAAACATTGAAAAACAAAATTTTGTTGTGAGTGTTTGAATGTGAATTTCCTTCTGTCTCTTAAGATGGATTCATATTGACTATAACTTTGTTCAATATCGCAAGAAGTAATGGGAGTGTGTTTCATTTGTCAGTTATTTGCAAGAAATTCACCCAATTCTTTTGGTCACATGAGGACATGTAGTTATTGCGCGAATATGGAGTATATGTTGAAAAATGTTATGAAATATGGAAAATAAAAAAGGCATTTTTCGAGTCTACATGTCATGATGTGCAAAGGTAATACAAAATATAACTGAAGAGGTTTTCTCGGGCAATCAGCCAAGTGATTTCCAGATAGGCTTCCGAGCTTTCGAGAGCTAACGTCGCTATCTTCAGGGATTGAAGTGCAGAGATAAGTCAGGGTGAAGTTATATGTATTTGGTGTCGGAGAGGGTCCGGTGTAGGTGGCGGTCCAATCAGGTGACGTTTCTCCGATGTCCGCGCTCTCAGTCGACTATCGCTAATCAGGCTGGGTCCAGTTCGAGTTCCATGTCCCTGTTGAGGTTTTTCTTGTCCCCATTGAATGGTTATTGCTTCTTTGATGAGACGGTCCCAGTAATTTGATGATCTCGGTGGTTGTGAAGTCTATGGCCCTCCTGGATGGAATGTTCTGCTAACCCTTATTTTTCGAGATGAAAATTCTTGATGTAGCTGGCATGTTCTTTGCAACACTGTTCTATTGTCCTCCCCGTTTGTCCAATGTAAGCTTTACCGCAGGAGCAGATGATACGGTAAACCCCGGGTGTCTTCTGTCCTAGGTCATCTTTAGGGTTTCAAAGTTGGCTTCTGACTTTCGATGGCAGCTTGTGTTGATGTTTTGTTTTGAAAGAATGTGGCTGATGACTGCAGAGAGGTTACCAGTGTATGGCTATCTTCTTGTCTTCTTGGTTATCAGGTGGGTCCAGGTTTGTTCGTTGGTTGTTCTTGTGTGTTACTCTCTCTAGTGTCCTGTTGATAATGTCTTCACTGTATCCATTCTGTCTGAAAGCTGTGCACAGGTGTCTTATTTCCTCTTGAAGGTGCTCTGTGTTACTGATGGCAAAAACTCTTGGCATTGAGGTATAGGTCGGTGTGAGTAGGTTTCCTGTATACACTGTTTCCTAAGTTCCCGTCCAGTTTGCATGTGATGAGGATGTCCAGGAACGGAAGGCTGCCATTGGTCTCTGTCTCCATGGTGTTCTGGTGCTGCTTGTTGAGGGGATCCAGGAACGTCTGTAGCACTGCTTCACCGTGCGGCCAGATGACAGGTGTCATCTACATATCTGTAAAATGCAGAAGGTTTGTGTGGAGCTGAGCGGAGTGCCTCGTGTTCGAAGTTCTCCATGAAGAAATTGGCTATTGCTGGTGAGAGCGGGGATCCCATTGCCATTCCGTCGGTCTGTTTGTAGTACCTGTCCTTGTAGCTGAAGTAGGTTGAAGTCAGGATATGTTTGAAGAGATGCCTGGTGTGAAATGTTGTTCCAACAGTGTTAACGAATCTTGAAGTGGCACTTTGGTGAAGAGCAATACTACATCGAAGCTGACTAGAAGGTCTCGGGGAGAAGTTCTGTGGTTCTGAAGGGTCTTGACGAAAGTCCGATGAGTTTTTGACATGGAGTTGGAGTTGTGCCATTAGGAATTTGGCGAGTCTGTAGGCAGGGCATCCAATTGCGCTGACGATAGGTCTTAATGGAACATCAGTTTTGTGTAATTTGGGAAGGCCGTAGAGTCTTGGAGGTACTGTTCCATTGGGTGTTAACCGGTCCCGGGTTTCTTTCGGCAGTGTGAATTTCTTCAGTAGAACCCTGGTTTTCCTCTCTCTTGCAGCTGCGGGGTCTCGGAGTAAAGGTCGGTATGTGCCGTCGGTGAGAATTTCTGTGATTTTGCTATCGTAGTCTGTGGATTCAAGTATAACAGTGGTGTTTCCTTTGTCTGCTGGTAGAATGATGATGTCCTGGTCTTCTCTCATTTGTTGAGTGAGGCTTTCTCTGCTGCTGTGGCGGAGCTACGTATACTTCTCGACGAATGTCCTGGGCAGCTATGACTGGAAGGTCTTTTACGGCTTGTTCGATGCTGCTGATTATGTCTGTGGTAAGAATGGTCTTAGTAGCTGGAGCGATGTTCAAACTCTTCGACAGGATGAAGATCGTGGCTTCGTCGAAACGGTTGTCCCTCAGGTTGATAACGGTGCGGGTGATGGTGTTCTGTCGGTTTTGCTGGTCGGCTGTCGGTTGAAGCTAGGCGAATGTATTTAATGCTCTGCTTGGCTGTAGTCTTGCAGGCTTGTAGTTCCATGCGGGCTTTGGTGGTGGTGTCTATAGATTCCCAGTCCATTGGAGACATGGAAGAAGAGATTTCCAGGTGACTATGGAGTGGGCTTCTGTCAATCGATGCAAGTTCGCATCTTGTGAAATGTATTCTTTCTCTTACCAACATGATGCTGCTGCATCTTAGTATCTGGTTACTTGTTGTGTTTTTGATTGGATATTTCACCCTAACTTATCTCTGCACTTCAATCCCTGAAAATGAGAGTGACGTTAGCTCTCGAAAGCTTGGAAGCTTATCCGGAAATCACCTGGCTGATTGCCCGAGAAAACCTCTTCAATATTCGCTGCCAGGAAAGCTTCAAGAATTATTTCAAAATAACTAATTTCAGCTTCGTATATAAATAAGTATTTATATATAAATCCATTCCCAGCTGATCAGCAACTTGAAATATAATAGAATAATCCAAGAACTAAGGTTGAATTTACCTGTACATGTAAAAAGGTCTGCTAACCTGCTGGCCAAGGAGCAAGTTGCAAATTTACTAATTGTCTTTAGATGGACGAGGGAGGGATGGAGCTTCCAGAAGTTACAGACAACTCTGTTTTCATTCCTGTACATCTCTCAGTAGCTTTACAACTGACCATAAAAAAAAGTGATTATCACTAGAAAAATATCAATAAAAAAAATTTACCAGATACTTTACATATTTTGTGGTGCCTTCCTGGGTATTTTACCTAAACATTTAAAATTATTTTCTTTATTGCTATCATTTCATAAACATTTACAGATTTCATACCAAGTACTGTACTAATACAATACAAAAAAAATAAGGTAAACGGTTAGTAGAATATATTTATATTGAAGAAATCTACATTTGTTCCAAATTTGACACAGGTACAGGTACTCCAGTGTTGTAAATCACAAAATTTGGTGTAAATTACAGGTTTTGAATACATTTATAAATATGGCCTATTTATTGTGTAATGTTTATTTTGTAATATTGAAATTCTTGATGCAGGTAACTTCAGCCGAGCAGTGTATGGATTTAGCTGTGAAAGATGCAAACCAGAGCAGCATAAGTTTAGAATCTGCAACTAAACAATGTGAAATGTCAGTGTTACCTTGGCAGCAGGCTTTGGTCTTTGTCCAGCCATTTCTCGTTCCTCGTATTCCAAATGGAACTCAGACGGATGTTAACTCGGTCCAACAGCTTCAGACATTGCAGAGGGTTACATTGGTGCCAGGGAAAGATTCAACCTTGGGGTTGAGCCCAATGGGGTCGAACAATGTGCTTGAGGTGATGTTTCATGACAACAGCCATGAGAACCAATGGGATGCAGTGACTGACAAGGCAGTGCAGAATAGCGGAGTGCAGACTGACTCTACAACCAACGCTGATAATGAAGCCGTGTATGATATCGATCCGAACCTATTTGCCGAAGGAGAGAAGTTGAAAGTGGGTTTTGTGGAAGTGCTGAGCAGGAGTGATGTCAGTAAACATGATGGTATGTTGTATCATTGCTGCTACTGCACGGCATCCTGGAAAGATGCTGGAAGTTTGCAAACTCACGTGCGAGGATATCACCAGCCTGAAGTACTCACGACTCAAATACCTGAACAGTATGGATTCGGCGGCAGAGCCCATTATGGAGTGCAAATATTTAATATTGTGGTGGAACCTTCGCACAATGCTGGTGCGAAACCATTTGTGTGCATTTTCTGTGAGTCAGTGTTCAAAGGAAAAAGCAATCTGCGGTTACATTATCGTGAGAAGCATACACCTGTGAAACCGTTTAAGTGTGTTGATTGTAGTGAGTCATTCCGACGCTCGATTGAGCTTTCGCGTCATCGAGTGTATTACTGTTTGGATAAGACATCTGTTGGAAATAAGAAAAAGTGAGGTCACTTGAGATAGGTCAGGAATTTGAATTTTTATGCACAAATAGTCTAACTGGGGACTGGATCTACAGTTTAAAGTGAATCTGAGCAAATGTGCAACGTGCCTCCACAGGGTGTCGAACCAGGACCCTTCATTACAAGGTAACAACGTTAGATATTCTCAGGCTGTAACCTAGTCTGCATCATGTTTGTATGTATGTTTCAAATCCTGTGGGTAGCCATCGTGACGGGTTTTTCTCACACTCTGTCAAAGGCTGGTATTGTACCTTCAAAGGGAGCCATAGATGATTCTTTCCATAGTCTCTCAACTTCCTTGTCGAGATTAGCGTAACGGTACAAAAAGTATGTTGGTGAAGCAAACAACCAACAAGTTTTATTTTGGTTGGTTCGGAGTAGTGGTGAAGCATGATAAAATGATAGGTTAAATTAAATTGCATGGAACCAAGTACCTTGCATGTTTCTTATTAAAAGTCTGGATGATGATGATTAGATGAAACCATTGAACTGTGTATATAACTGGAAGGACTGCTTTATGGTACAAAAGTGAAGCCATTCTCTCGCTTAGTTACGCCAGGTAAGAAGGGAATTAAAGGTGAGCCGATGATTTTTCTGTGGCGGCAAATGTATTTTTACAACTGATTATTTACTAAAAACACGGCATAATTTATGAGAAAATATTAACCCCAAGCTGTAAGATTAAAATAACAACATCGCTGTATTTGCAAGAACTTCTTGGAAAAAGTTTATTAATATTGAGGATTCCGCAGCTGCTGTCCACATCATATTACAACTTGCGACAATATTAATGTGTTGATGTCAGAGTGACAAGGTGAGCACAATTGGGTTCAAACCATCGAAGATATATTGGAAAGAATAGAAATGTACAGTTTTATTACATGGAACTACATTTATTTATGAATGCAACACTACAGGCAAATGTCCACTCATTTCCGCTTGCAAT
Source organism: Lepisma saccharinum (assembly GCF_977018435.1). Taxonomy (NCBI): domain Eukaryota; kingdom Metazoa; phylum Arthropoda; class Insecta; order Zygentoma; family Lepismatidae; genus Lepisma; species Lepisma saccharinum. The sequence continues at coordinate 137,700,496 of NC_139229.1, forward strand.
CAAACTATCGTGAATGGTGCAAATGCTTGAAAAGAAAGTAATAATTAAATGTATTATTTCACTCCATCGTAGAAATTTTAACCCACCCTCGTATTATGTACTTGAGTATTTTCTCTGTTGGCAGCTTCCCTTAAATTTTGAAGTTACCAAACCAAATTGATTTTCATTACTGCGTATTTTAAAAACTTTGTTTGCATTTTAAAAGTGAACAAATATTCTTGAAAGGAGAAAAATAATTAATTCGTGACATTGAAAATTTGGTAACAAACTACTCAGTGGTGACAATTAGGGGAGGCAGTTGCCCCCCCCCCCCTCAAAATTTTTGTCATGTTTGCCACTGCACTGTGCTAAACCTTATCTAACAAGGTAAACTGTCACCCTCCAGTTTTGCCAGTTTGTCTCCGTAGTTTTTTTTTTAACCCAATCACCACCACTGCCACTACTTTATAGGAATGCAAACAATACACAAATTACTCGTAAGTGTGGCATGAAGATAAAACAATTTTGTTTACAACCATTTATCCACAGATGAATTATTTTAATTTACTTTGTTACTTCTGGTTAGATTCTCTCCATGGCTCAATTAATTTTATAATTTAAGTTGTGAAAAATTCCAATTGGTTATTAAGGTTGATCACTTGGGATAGTGTGAACACTGGGAGTGTAATAATTGTGTAAACACATTCGTAGCTTTTGTCATAACATTAAATTACTTTTTAAACAAATATTTATGTATATATAGGGGTAGTATATCAGATACCGAAATAAGTGAACATCCTGGTAATTATCTCATCGATTTGTACATCCAAATGCCTAACATGAATATAGCATGTGTTCAACCCACTTAAGACTGGTTAAATTGTTCAATACAACACATGAAAACTATTAATGTAGCAAAGAAACACTTAATAAGACATTCATTTACAGCACTGAATGCATAAATATGACTAAATCATATTTCTTTTTGTTCTATAGCAAAGCAAAAAGGCGAGAAAATACATGCTAACTTATGGGACCACCATGCTTTCTTTCCTTCTTCCCAGGAGGAACTAATGTCAAAAGTGGCTTCACTTTTTGTGGCCGATCAGCTTTCATTCCAGTTATATATACAGTTCAATGGATGAAACTGATGCAAACACCCATAAAAATGCTATGTTCAGGCCAGGGCTCGAACTCTTCAGCTCTTACCAATGGTTAGGGACCTTGATTTTTTGCAAATGCAATAACATAAAAAAATAACTGTTGCAAAAAAGAAAGTGCTTATGTATTGGGGTGGCCATAATCTATTCAGAGCCCTCTGGAGCCTGTTCGAAGCATTGGATTGCTGTGAAACTTTGTTTTCAGGGGGGGAAATAAATATATATATATATGTGTGTGTGTGTGTGTGTGTGTGTAGTTGAAATCTTCACCACCAGGTGGCACTGAGGCTCTGAAGTAACAACCAGTGATTTGAGTTTGTACAGCAATGTTCAATATGCACAATGCAAACACAAATCACACTTTGGAAGTGTAAGACAATGTTATCAATAATCTCATGAAGTGTTTAGTGGGATGATGTACACTGTGCACCAGATTTCAGCACCACATTTGAACCTGGTGGTGAAAATGTGAACTTTTTTTTTTTTTTTCGGCAGCATTCACTTTTCCATGGTCTCCATAGCCTCTATAGCAAGTTTCACTGCAAACCAATACTTCGAACAGACTCCAGAGGGCTCTGAACAGGATAGAACTTCAATTATGGACACCAGTATGTTCAGTGACATGTTCTGAACACATTTTTCATCTATTGAAAATAATGCAAATTATGGCCTTTTTCCCAAATTTCAACATTTTGTGCATAAGAAACAAAATGTGCCACACTTATGCATGTATAGTGCACACATTAAAAAAAAAAAAAAAAAGAGCATGATTTTTCACCTTCTGTCAGAACGTATTTCACCCACTGAGCAAAAAGTCAATGTTATGGCAGGAGATTGAGTGCACACCTTCTGTCACACTGCATCCACTGTCAGTATATGTTGCATGAGAAACGCTTTGCCTTATCATGCAAAGTGGCATGGTTTTTTTTTTTCAAGCAGATCGAATGCTTATTTACCGTCTCATAGGAACCGTAAAATTGATATTTGTTGCGCATGAAACATGTTATGCCAGAGAAAAGTGGTGCAGTTTTTGCAGGGATTGAGTACACATCTATACTCTATCCTGGGAATCTCTGGTGCAAGGTCACGCATAATGGCAGAGAAGGGGAGAAATTGAGTGGGCAGAGCGAAGCAGAACACACTCCTGCAAACTGCTGGTAGCAGCAGTCTCTTTTCACCCCTCCACGCAACCATGTTCCCTGTCATGCATTTATTGGTCAAACCTTCTCGAGTCACTACTTGTGAAGGGACTGGTTTTCATTCACTTGCTCCAGTAAACTCCAGTAGTTCTTACACAAGATATAATTGTAAATCACTTTCTCAAAAATAGTTTCCAATATGTCATGAACAGGCATCACAATGTAGGTATAGTATTGGGGAAAACAACACAAAAAAAATCAAGGTCCCTGGTGATGGTAGACAACCACCTCAGCATGTTTGGGCACCAAGGTGTCAGCAACCAAATGTACACACATGCATGTGTGCACATAATCAGGTGCAGTCTGGAAGTATTTTCAAATTTTTTATTGGTTCTTTGGTAATTTAAAAATAATATATTTTTGTGTGTGATAAATGTAGGAACTTTTGGTATTTTTATATTGTTTACAAATTTGCATAATGTATTTGTTATTTATTGAGAATTTTTCATTGAAATGCTTTGTGACTAATGAAAATAAATTATTGAGAATTGAAATTGTGTTATTACAATCATGAAGATAAATATATCTCCCCTAAGAATCACTGCCAAATCTAAATTCACCATACTTAACTGTAAATTCCATCAGATAGGAAAATTGTTAAGTACAACATAAAGTACAAAAAAGAAAAAAAAAACAGCTTTCATTGCATATTTTTTTTGTGTGTATAACAAGATAAATAAAACATTAAGCCATTAGGTATTGCATAAAACTGGATATTCAACTGGAGACATCTTCCTGGTTTTCTGTTCGGCAAATTAATTGATGACATCCTTGTAGTCTTGTGTTGTTTAGTAATTCCTCCTCAATACAGATGATGAATTAATTTTCTGTCCTGAGGAAAGTCTTGGTGGTGAGAATAATCGTTCACTGGAACATCTGATGACCTAATAACTAAGGATAATTTGAAGGCCAATGACTACACTAGGGTACATTTCTTCAAGCTGATTCTTGCATATCAGACAGTAAGATTTATTAACTAATACTTTACCCTGCCTGTTTAACTCACTTCCCCAAGTTGTCCAGAATTACACTAAAGGTATCACACAAAATGCTTCTCGGTGCAAAAGTGACATTATGGACTGGTCTCTAGTTTCTTTTGTCTTGAACATCCCCAACATTAAGCTTTTGCTAGATAAGTATTCAAACATATTTTAAATAATTGGATGGTGGGAATTCGTTAATATGTCAAATTCATAAATTAATTTGCTTAATATGGAATATTTCTCCACTCTCAACAACATATAAAATATTATCTAACATTCTTTTAGAAAGACTAACCCCATATGCTAATGAAATTATAGGTGATTATCAAAAAATCGTATTTAAATGAAATTGGTGACATTTGAAAGAAAAACTCAAATATTTTATTTTACAACTCATAGACATTGAATGTGGCCCCCACGAGTGGTCCTGCAGACATCAAGGCGATATTCCCATTCATGCCACACACGCTCCCAACATATCCACAGGGATGGACTGGATTGCAGAAGTGATGCGAATTTTCAGTTCTTGCAGGTTTTGAGGCAATGGGGGTACATAGACACAATCTTTTATGTAACCCCATAAAAAAAAGTCACAGACCGTCAAGTCAGGTGACCTCGGCGGCCAATTGTAGAAGACATTATCATCATTTCCGGCACGTCCAATCCATCTTCCTGGAAGCCACTCATTCAGATGTTTCGAACATGTAAATGCCAGTGAGGAGGTGCTCCATCTTGTTGAAAAATAAATTCATTGCCTTCTTCATTTTCTTCCAATTGTGGAAATAACCATTCAGTGAGCATGTCAAGATAAGCTGGACCTTTCACAGTGGCCTCTCGAAAGAAAAATGGGCCATAGACTTGATGTTTTGATACGGCACAAAAGACATTCACTTTAGGGGAGTCTCTTACAACTTCCAAAATTGCATGTGGATTCTCACTCCCCCAAATCCTTACATTATGTCTGTTCACTTTTCCACCAACGTGGAATGTTGCCTCATCACTGAAAATTATTTTTCCTGACATTTACGTTATCCTCCATTAGTAACATAAAATGTTCAGAGAAATCTAACCATTTTACAGGGTCATCAGGTTTCAACTTGTAGGTTTGTAGGGGTGAAACTTCAGTTGCCTACGCAGGATCTTAGATACGGTGGGTTTAGGGATGTTCAACTGCTGACTAGCTCTACGTACAGACTTCTTAGGACTACGAACAAATGCCTCCCGCACTTGTTCCACAATTCCCGCATTGACAGATAGTCACCCTGAATGGCCTTTCCTTTGATGACATATGCAGCCACGATCCACAAAATCCCGGTACCACTTCAAAATTGACGTGTGTGAAGGAGCCTGATTTTGAAACCTTCACCTATAAGCACGCTGAACCTTCACCAAACTCTGCGTGGAATGATATTCTAAAACATACCAACTACGTTCTTGTGGGGTCGCCATAACCACTTCAATCCACATGCTGAACCTTCACCAAACACTGCGTGTAATGATATTCTAAAACACACCAACTACGTTCTTAAATCTTCTGTAATAACAACACAATTTTAAAGGAAAACATTCACATGTAACCTGCCTGCCTGCTAAATATCCAACAATGAACCTGCATCGTCCATTGTTGTCAGGAGTGAATTTATGTCAGTTTCTATGTTTGATCTCGTTCATTGTTGTCCATTGCTGATATAGGTGTCCATTGTTGACATGCACAAAAGTATGAGTTTTTCTTTCAAATGTCACCAATTTCATTTAAATACGATTATCCAAAGCGACGTAATACCACTTTAAAGTATGACAGTATATTTATGGACACGGTGTATATTAGCCAAGTTTGGAATACCTAAGAAGCTTGTTAATATGATAAAAGCATGCACCAGTGAAACAAAGTAAAATTTGTGTGGATATTAACATGTCTGACAAATTTACAATTCATGATGGGTTAAAACAAGGAGATGCAGTATCTCCATTGCTCTTTAATTTTGCCTTAGAATATGCTCTTGGGAAGGTAAAAAACTAACTAAGGACTAAAATTAAATGGTGTGACTCAGCTGTTAGTATATGCAGATGATGTAGACTTACTGAGGGATGATGTGAATACAATTAAGAATAATGCTGAAATATTTTTCAAAGGAGCTAAAGAGATAGGTTTGGAAGTTAGCAAAGAGAAACCCACAACTGGATTATCTGAGCACGTATTGGAAGAACAACATAAAATTGAGGGGCGGGAAGTCCTTAGGGAGGAGGATAAATTATTTAGAAGAAATGTATACGAAGCATCATTTATATGTAGGAATAGAGAAAATAAACTTAGTAGAGAAGATGGTAACATTGATGAACTCTAAATAGGAATGCTAAAAAAATGGGAAAAGCGGGAATATGAGAAAATCTGATTCAAGGTTACCCCAGACGTAGAGCATGAAGCTTGAATCCCAGGCAATTTCACTTTAGATATGACATAATGCGGAAGGGGAAAAGAAGTGGGGGGGAGGGAAGATCTAACTCTTAGGACCTCATGCATTTGCAAGGAAGCCATTGACTCAACATGTGAGTGGCAAATAACCGGAGGGATTCTTTTTTAATAAGTTGTAACAGAGGGCTTTTAATTGATTTTAATAGTAGGGAAATTTTACAGAGTGATTTTTAAAAAGAGAATAGGTCAGTTGTGATGGAATCCCAATATTTTATCCTATCCATGTAAACCTAATCCTTACCATTGACGAAGCTTCGTGGGTAATCCTAAAGCTGATGCACCCACCTGAAGAAGCGGACAGTGGTCCCTGAAACGTTGCCAATTACTCAACACATACTCACTGAACGTAAGTAAAAATAAGTTATATTTTATTTTTATATGAAATACCAAGCATTCTTTACGAGACTTGTAGGGTTTCAAAATGTGTGTATTTTCTTTGCTTTGTATTACAGCCTGCTTGCTTGCAGAGCAGGAGCTCTTATTCTCAATACAAATCACTTAACTGAGAAAAATTATTGAAGGAGAAAAAAAATATATAGAATGGATCTGGGTGGATGTCAATTTTGCTGCCCTAATGGTGTGATCCTAGGCCTAAATCTAGCCCTGTAGGAACACTTACTAGATCCAAAAATTACCTTTTATGTTATTGCCTTACAAAATGAATTTATAAAGGTAAAAGCTGAGAGAGAATTATAATGGACAAGTTTCTTACAATATCATGTACAATAGAATAACCTTACAACCTTCTGAAGCATTTGTTAGATATAGATTCTAGTACACACTTTATTTTCTGGGAATATCAAAATAAAATTATTTAAAAATTAGGATGTATTTCCATAAAAAGTATTTACATCTGTTTTACAAAGATGAGTGTTGAGGCAAGTATAGGAAGTTAAAGATCTAGAAGATAATCTCGATGCTGTCTTCACAAACAATTTACTGAATGTTACTACACACACTTTCTCACATAAAACAAGTGCATCATCCAAAAAAATTTACAACATACCAACCTCTCGAGTCTCAGCTGCGTCAACATATATAACAAGGAAAACAGCAAGTGCAATTTATTTTTTTTCTTAAACTAAACCCAACAGATCAAAGAATTTGGCACGGTCGAGAAAAATCTTTCGTAACCATTATCACGAAAGGGAAAAAAATTCTTTGAGCAATTGCTGAGATGATACTTTTCAAAGTATCTGTATATAAGGAAACTCTTTTGTCATTAAATTTTTTTTTCCGCAGATTAAAAAAATAATTCACTTGTCTCGGAGTAAGCTTAGATCATTAATACTGTTTTAATTAGCACTCTTGTCTAACGAGTAAGAAGAGTCAAAAATACTCTGTCCTAGTGCTAGCTAACCCCGTTCCTCCACCCTATGGTACAACTGCTGTCTGTAGCAACAAAGTGTTCAAAGATTCTCATCCGAATGACGATAACCAGCTTCCAGATTCACACGAGCTTTCCTCAAGATGTGATGAGTTTTATGCAGCTGCTTGCAGATGGCCTTCTCCACCTGCTTCTTTCTTTTATTGGCCACTTCCAACTGGCTTAATGTTGCTTGCAAAGCCTTGTTTGTTTGGCACAGGCGAAGCTTCAATTCTTCATTTTCATCCCTCAATTTCCTGCAATCTGGATCTTCAACTCTGCTCCCTGCAAATGTCAAATAAAGCAATTCTGCTGAAAATACATTATGTACAAAGCAACCTACACAAAATATTGCACAAATGCATAATGTGATGAAACAGACATTTTACCGATTCCAATCTACTCTCCATTATTAATTTTTTGAACTGATACTGATGTCAATATTTAACTGATTCCAGTACACGAGATTATTCAATAGAAATTTAGTGTTATTTTCAGCTTGACAAAAATAAATTTGCTGTAAACATTTCTACTTGCATGTTATGTATACACTGGTCAAAACAATTAGGGGAGCAAGCAAGAAATCCCAAAACCAAAGTTGGAAAGTCAAAAGTAGCAATGTATGTTGATGAAGTGAGTGTCCTCAACCAGTACAATTCATCTGTGATGAATCATCAGCATGAAGAGCTCTAGTGACACCATAAGGCATGTGGCAGAATTTGTGATATGAGGAGCAATCACGAGGTCACTTGGGAACACCGGTTGTTTGGTGCTGGCAGACCGTAAGTGCAGGTGGGATTCAGTTGAGTAGTGTTGAATAGGAACGATGGCAGAACAACACGATTTAGAGGAATCTAGCGAATGGAGAGCCATTGGGAGGATGGAAGCAGGGCAAACACAACGTGAGGTGGCTGCAGCCCTTGGTGTGTCACGCAGTGTCATTTCCAGGTTGTGGACACGATTTCAACAGACAGGTACAGTACGAAGGAGGCCTGGGCAAGGTTGCCCACGGTCAACAACAGTTAGGGAAGACTGGTACTTAGCATTGTCGGCTTGCAGGAATAGGCAGCAAACTGCAACTGACTTGCAACGCGGCCTTGTTTTGGCAACAGGACGAAGAGTCTCGGGCCAAACTACAAAATCGCCTGTGGGAAAGGGGTCTTTATGCAAGAAGACCAATGGCGTGTGTCCCTCTGAATGCCCAACACCGTAGGGCCCGCAGACAGTGGGCTGTGGAACATCGTGAGTGGGGACATGGAGAGTGGAGTTCAGTTCTCTTCTCGGATGAGTCGAGTTTCAGTCTCCAGTCAGATAATCGACGCATTCTCATCTGGAGGGAACGTGGAACTCGCAATTATCCCGCACATGTGCGCGAAGTGTCTCAGTGCGGTGGCGTAATGGTATGGGCAGGGATCAGTGTTGGTCGACGTACCCCCTGCACATTATCCGGAACGGTACTTTGACAGCCTTACGGTACCGGGATGAGATCCTCAGGCCTCATGTTGTCCCAATGGCTGCAGATATCGGTGATAGTTTAATTTTTGTGGGCGATAATGCCCGACCTCACCGAGCACGTCTGGTTGACGCCATGCTACGGGATGAGGGTATCGAACGAATGGTATGGCCAGCGTCCTCCCCAGACTTGAATCCCATTGAACATGTGTGGGACACACTCGGAAGATGCATTGCTGCTCGGCCAGCGCCGCCTACAACTCTGCAACAGTTGGAAATGGCCCCTATGGAGAAATGGGTGAATATCCCGCAGGCTGTCGTTGATAACCTTATTGGTTCCATGCAAAACAGATGTGCAGCTGTCATAGCAGTCCATGGCGACCACATGCCTTATTAGAGGTATGGATCTGTTGCGTATCTGTCCATTTCTGTTGTCTTATCACCGTGCTGTCTCCTGATTTTGTTCAGTACCTTGCAGAAATCACCCCTAGAACTCTGTTGTGCTAATGACTCAATAGACATGTATTGTACTGGTTGAGGACACACTCACCTAATCAAAATACATTGCTACTTTTGACTTACCAAGTTTGGTTTTGGGATTTCTTGCTTGCTCCCCTAATTTTTTTGACCAGTGTATATACCAGTTAAAGTTTCCCTACTGAGAACCCTCTGGAGTCCATTAGAACCATTGGATTGCAATGAAACTTGGTGCAGTGACTATGGAGACTATGGGAAAGTAAAAAAAAAAATACCAGGTAGAAATGACACTGAAATCTGGTGCAGAATGAACAATATCCTGCTGCTGAATCATTGATGGCATGCATATTGAACACTGTTGTACAGACAAACTAAAAATAATGCTTTGCATGTCCGACTGCTGGCTGTTGTTATTTCAGCACCATATTTCCACTTGCTGCTGAAAATTTGAATTATTTTCTTTTCACCAGCATTCACTTCTCCATCGTCTCCATAGCCTCTACCAAGTTTCACTGCAAACCAATATTTCAAACAGTCTTCAGAGGGCTCCGAGTGAGGGAACTTTAATTCTCACCACCTGGTATATTCAGAGACTTAACACTAATACAGAAGTCATTATTTACATATTTGAGAAGCACATGAATTCAAGTAGCAAAATGAGTTCATGTTCTTAATACTGAACATAATCTACTTCTTGTTTATTCACTATCTGTCCAGCAACAGTGAATATTCATTCCAATTTCTTTCTAGCCACTTTTTTTCCAAGTTTTGGTACTTCAATTTCCAGTGCAGCAATGCATCCTCATCAAGTGAAATAGTTGCTTCAGCAATGATTTTGTCAAAAACTCCATGAAGATGAAGATGTGGTTGGTACACTCTTGCTTATGTGCATATTACATCCCCATTCATGGATTTACTCACTTTGACCTAATTTTCAATAAAGCGGACAAAATTATATACAGAAACTTTTTAGAAGGTAAAAAAAACTTAGTATTGGTATCGGTTTAAACATCACATTTTTACTGATACTGATTCCGAAATGTCAATTTCGGCCAATATTCATACATTGGTAATCAGCTTCGTCATATCCCTCGCACAAATGATGACATCTTTTATGATTGAAAACTGTAGAGAGCAGGCAGCATGCATGAAAGAGGGTAGAAAAGTTAATAAGGATCCACGTTGGGGAAATCAAGTGATAAAGGACCTTTAGGAAGGCCACCCACAAAAGCCTCTCCATGCTCAGATAAGCTAATAGGGAATGGAATCAAGTCATTGGCGAGACCTGAAGGCCAAGATGAAGATGGATGTTGCTGTGGCAATGAACCTTTGGGGTTTCATTGAATGCCAGAGTAGCTATGTGCTCCTAATCTGGGTACACAAGTACCTTAACAACAAAACTAAATTATTTCAGTCCATGAATTTAAAGAATTGTTAATACAAGAGTTTTATGGAGATGAGCTCCTCATTGAACACAGTAAAATACATTCAAGAACAAAAATTAATACACCTTCAATGAGACCTGATGCTGTGGAGGGACATTCCACACACAACCCCACAGATTGATTATCCATGCACCAGAGGCTTGAGTGTGATCATTTATAAATTATAACCATATTTCACAGTTTCCCTTCTCGGGCTGGGCCTGTAGAGAAGTTGAGCTTTAGTCACACTCACATGTAAGCATCAGAATGTCTCCCCTTCCTCTTTTTCTTTTTATGTGACTGACTTTCAATTACAGATGGGTTAATATGAAATTCTGGCTGATGCAATAAAGTACTGATATAAAATTTACCAATACCTACAGATATTCAACTGATCCGATATAAAATTTCAAATTGTCTTTGAAGAACCTGAATGGATCATTAACCTCCTTAATAAATGTGTGTTTCAAGGTGACCAGTGCAAAAGAAGTTGCATATTTAGATGTACTTTTTTAAAAAGTAGGGCATGGAGATTATCCATAAAAATTGAATAAAATGACAGAATTTTGCCCTAAATTATAAGATATTTATAGCTATATTGGATCAGTAATTTTACCGATACGCCTACATCGACTGATACCAATAGAGTTTCTGCCCTCAATTAGCAAACTAAAAAAAAGTCTTATCTTTGATTTTTCCCCCCTTTTCACATTCTTTTATTTCCAGCTTCAATGTGTCATCACTCTTTCCATCCCCTCATGGCCAAGTATATTGATTGCTGGACTTGTAATCTCACCACCAGTGGTCCTACATTCAAGTCCTGGTGTAGGCATTTGAGTTTCATCTAATCATCATCATCATTTGTTGTTTCCTGCCTCTGACTGGCTGGGCATGGAAGTCAAGCCTCTCCATTTTTTCTTGGTCTTCCACCACTCCTCTCTTTCCATGATGTTCCAATCTTGTCCTCTTCTCTTAACACTCTCCACTATCTGTTCTGCTTTTCCAGACATCTTGGTCTCCCCATTGGCCTTATTCCCACTCCTTATGCATGGTAAGCTCTTACTGGTAGTCTTTCTGCATCCATCCTCTTCGTGTGTCATCTAATCACCATTCATCCTACTTTTCATGATTAGCCAAAAGTGGCAGAGAAGTGATGCTTTGAATTTGAATTTGAATTTAAAATTTAAAAGTTTGGGAGCGTCAGCACTTAGGCTATTTTGCTCCCGTCACATTATACGGGGGCCAGCCCCTTACCATCACAAACAACAACTCTAACGTTGCACAACTAAAAAATTTAAAATGTTCTGACTTCTGTTAAAAGCTGAGGCTGTAAAGGGGCACTCAGCACACATAAGGACAAAAGAACAGGACAATACAAACAAAATTATACTGGCCATGGGGCCAGTCGCCAGAGCCCCGTTAGTCTTCAGTCCATGGTGCACTAATGTGGAAGTGAGGTTGACATTTGGGTGTACTATGTGGAAGGTCACCCCTTACACCCCGAGAAGTGATGCTGAATGAGAAAAATTCAAATATACAGTAACTCTTTCCAGATATGCAACATTAGCAAAAAGTCCAAATTGCTTTCCCACAAATTAGAAGTTCAGAGCAGAAGTGGTATACTTATGCCACTAGAGCTCTGAACCCCTCAAATGTTTTTTAAGGATATTGATTCTGTTAAACTACTTAGAACATTAACAAGATGATACATGATCACAAATGTTATTTTACATGAGTAAATCAGGTTCAATTGGAACTTACGTCCTATGTCAGTTCCATCTCCTCTGGACTCAAGAGAGCTAGGAGCCATGTTGATCATCTCCTGGCACTGCCTCTCCAGAATCTTGTTTTGTGCAGAATCAGAATGACTAGCTTGCAGAGGCGGGTCTAGACTTGAGAAACGGCCAGTGTCACTCTCAATACCCAAGTCTGGAGAGGAATAGATGTTGCGAGCTGACAACTCACCTGACCGCTGCACATTGAACCAGTAATTGTTACAAGACTGAAAGATAAAAAGTATCTATTATACGAAATATAACATCATTGAAAGCAAGATCATCACTTACGCTATAAATGATTATTGTCTGTTGTTTACATCACTTAAAGTTAACTATGACAATTGAAATGGATGGAAGCCAGGATTGCTTTTGGCACCACCCGATGTTAATTGTTACATCATGTAAGTCAGCCCTACTACATAGCAACTAATGCTGCAATGAGTGTTTTTCGCTCGAGTGGCAAATACTTTGCAAGGGCAATGCTAGATGGCAGACAGAATTAATAGTTCTACCACTCAAACGAGTGGAATACATTCGAACTCTCGAACCCCATTAGTATTTCCGTCATTTTCTATGGTAGTGGGCCCTCAAATACGGATCGTGAAGTAAAAGGTGAAGTGAAATTGAAAATTAAGTTGTTGTTGTTGATTTGCTTTATTTTACTTCGCTTGTTGTGCCACTTTTTGGCTAATTTGCGAAGATGGAGATGAGTGATGACATGATGAAATTGATGAATGGATACTCACAAACATCCATGCCTGGGCCAGGATTCGAACCCAGGACACCTGGCATTGTAGCACGATGTGCTAACCATTCTGCCATGGGGCCAGCTGAAAATTAAGTGAACATAGTCATCGTCTCCATGTTAAAATGCAGTTTTGCATATCTTACCAAGATATGTAAAAATGAAATAGATGATTATGGGCTGAAACTACCTAGACTGACATTTTATGTTTCTACAATTATTGTCACATTAAAATGATGTTCAATTGAATGTTATAACTGCATTTTATTATTTCGCAGAATATGATTATCCTTTTCGGTAAGTGAACAATGATGTACATGTACTTGTTTGCACTGTGATACGATATTTTTAATTGCTTAGGCAGGTCCGTCAGCATGTGATCCATTTAAAGTTTTGGTCTGTAGATATTGCATACTTTCATATGTATTGTATTTGGGTCTTACATAATAATATACGAAATTATGATTTAGAATTCTAATTGCATGGAGTGATTTCCTTCCATGTATGGGTTTTAGGTTGACAGTGTTGCTTAATAGGCTTTGAAATACGGGACATTGCCAGTCAGTCCACTATGAGTGTGGTACACTCGAGAGTAGCACACTGAATCAAGCGTGGGAAACTCAAACGAGTGAAAGCGCAGCCCTCTACTAGCAACACTATTGCAATAGTTGGGGAAAAAAAGGGGGGAAAAAATACACACACATGCTTGTCACCCTATGAAAACCTCTGCATTTTATGTTTCGAACTATGCAAAGTCTCTCTTCAAATTAGGGGTCCTTTTCCAACTGACTTGATTACAACTCACACAGTGGAATCCATATTTTTTTTCAATTTCCTGCATTTAAAGATTTTGTTTTTGGTTCTGAAAAATGTAAAATCGACGTTCCACGAGGGATGAACAAGTATAAGTTTTTTGCACATAAACTACCAATGTTAAATTTACCGATACTGATATTCTACAGATCTGGTATAAAATTGCAAATATTCCATGAAGAACCTGAATCAGGTTTGTCATACTCCTACATAAGCCCATTTTCTATCATACAAATTATCAATCTTACGGGTAGTCCTCAAAAAAATAATATAACTGCTCTGGGAAAAATTTGGAAGAATTAAAATATCAGATAGTTATTTGAAAGACGAAACACCTTCAAGAACTTATTTTTGAGACAACAGTCTATCACGACATTCCAGTAGTCCTGAAATTACTTTTGCAGTAAATTGCACAATATTTCAGATAAGACTGGTCCATGGTGGAAGAAACTGCACTTAACTTCACTGCTTTTAAATGCACTATTGTGCATAAAATTACTTGTAATTACTCTGTCTCTTCTAGAAACAAGTGCTGTTCAAAATTTGGTGGGAGAGCCTCTTTCCAGCAACCTAGACACCACACAAAACAAATCAACAGCATGATAAAAGACACTTTAAAAGTCTGTCCAAGCTTTCAACTCCATCCCACAGTTGTCATCAGGGGTGGTTGAGAGACAGAGAGAAAGAAGAAGCAGAAGTTCCAATGTTTCTACTTGCTGTGTCTGCAGGTAGGCATGGACGTCCGCAGGATTTTTTCCAGGGAGGGGCAAGGATGGTATTTTTTCCAGCCACATTTTCCCCGATAATAATGTTGTTCCCTCAAAAAACATTGCTTAAATTTGAATTTATCATGTTCGTTCATTAATTAACACATATTATTGTGGCTGAAATGAAATTATGTGTGAAATATATAATTTTTAGTTGACTTCCATTTTCCAGGGGGTACAGTGTTGGTAAGAACCTGCTTGTTCTGACTGATGTCAGAAAAAGAAAGAGTTATTGTTTTATATTGAATAAAGATTCCCATATAAATTATTGTTGTGTCTTTTACCTGCTGTTTTGTATGGTGTTTAACAAACTGTTGCTGCCACATGATATCAATAGTTTTTTGGCATGTAAACTACAGTTATTATACATTTGCATGTTAAAACATTGTGTCCCAGGCATTATTTACTCTTCAAATGCACATGAGCCATGGAATTGGCCCTAGAGAAACAAGAGGAGATTCAAGTTTCTCAATTCAAAAAACAGCATTTAGCCTACAAACTTGTAAACCTCACATGCCCAAGTTTCCCCTTGGTCAAGAACACTATCTTGTCTATCACACTGTACTATTAGTTAGGCATACCTGATTATATGCTGCTTCAAATTCTTCTAATGTTTGATCAGAAACATAGTCTGACATTTCGCTCCTCTGACGACTGTACCCCAACTGCAGACTTGACATAGCAGACGAATCACCACTATCCTTTGCAATGCTATCGCCAATGATTATTTCAGGTCGCTGTCCATCTCTGTCTTGCTTAAGGGAAGATTCACTAGCACATGAATATGTGTTATCCTCTTGAATGTAATCAAAACTGGAACAGCTGCTCGGAGATAACATATCAGTCTGAACTGGCAATATGGTTGTGCATGTGCCTAGAAAATCAATCACGTTTTACTTTTAGTTATTAAAATTACAATACACATGGACAACAGTACAATTTGCAGAAAAAACACATGTTCCTTATTAACTTTGAGGACATGTATTTACTCTGAATATATAACCTCTGCATGTTATTCATTATAATGAAAATTAAATAATTCCAAAACAGAAAAAAATATAAATTCTGGTATACAGCTGTAGTTTGCTGGTGTTTAGTCTAACTAGAAGATATTTACTTTGGTTATTTTACAGCAGTTTTTGTACATCTTTATTAATTAATTGTGATGATCTGTATGAATGGTACAGTAACGGACAGTTCTGGATTGTAACTATTCCATTAACTTTCAATGGAATTGTTATAACCCAGAAGTGTCCATGACTGTACATACTACATGAAAATAAAAAAAAATAAAAATAACATTCATACCCAGAATCTTAAGAATGATGTCAGTCAACAATTCTATGCAGTTACCCACCAAAATTTTAAAAGGATGGTGCCATTCAGGCCTTGTAGTGACCTTAGGTATTCCTTTTTTATTTTGTGTGTGTGTGTGTGTGTGTGTGTGTATGTGAGGAACAGTCATTTGGCTATGCAGGAACTCGCACTTTAAAGCAGTTACTGTAGGTAATTTGAAATCACCTAAACTCCAAAATATAGAGGTGACTCTGTTTGTTGGTGGTAAGTCCGTTCCTGCCTGAAATGTGTGTTTACTTTTACTTTGGACCTGTATTGACAGTAACTACATTTATGGAAAAATATCAAACCAGTGAACACAAAGGTAATTGACATGCTAAAGCTGACTCTCACATGCTTTTAAGATACACAAAATAAAAGCAAACTTACCAGAATGCTGACCACACAGGCTAATCTCCTGCTCAGAGTGATGCTCCTTCATCGTTGTCACTGCCAATTTATCACTTCTTCTCCTTCTTCGTGCTATAAATAGTTCGTACTGTTCAATGTTCCTTTCCAAGCAAGTAATCTTGCTTTTAAGTTCCAGGTTTTGACTTTCCAGCTCTCTTAATCCCTTCACATGTTCATTGCACTCATCGTTCCCCTTTGCTACTTGTCCTTCCAGCTCTTCCAAGGTCTTCAGCCTCTCTTCGCATACTCTCAGTTCGTTCTCCGCTTCATTTTTATCAAGAGAAAGTTCCACTATCTGGTTCTTCTGTAACTTCACTTCTTGCTCCAATCGTAGCTTCTCGTTATCGAGTTTTGTCTTTTGCAAAGTGAGTTCGGACAGCGCAATCACCTTTTCATTCAGCTGTATCTGAATTTCCTGCAACTGGTTTGAGTGACTCTTCTCGCACTCTTGGATGTACGTGTTATACTTTTCTTTCCAGTTCTCAATTTCTCTTTCTTTAACGGTGACCATTTCTCGTAAAGAAGCTATAGTTTCCTCGTGTCCTGTTATCTTTTCATTTGAAATGCTCAGCTTGTCCTCGAGCTCGCGATTCTGCCTCTCCACTTCCAGTGTTTTCACCTCGTGTACCTTTATTTTATTTTGTAGTTCAAGAATAGTGCACTGCTTTTCCAAAATGTCATTTTCTTTCTCTTGAATCTGAACCTCTAATACAGTCACCTTCTCCTGCAACACTCTCACAGTCTTCTTCGTTATCTCTAATTCCTCTTGGACAATTGCAGTGCGTCGCTGTTTTACATGGCATTCTTCAAGTTGAGACATTACTTGCTCCAATTTAGACTCCAGATCACCACATTTCATCCGTGCATCTTCCAGCTGATCGGTTGTATCTCTTACTTTCTTGCACAGATACTTAACACTTTCTTCTGCCTGCAATTAAAGAAGGAAGTATAAACATCAAAATTCTCATAACCAACAATATATTTTCTCAGATTTGGAAACAGGTAATTCAAATATAAATTTCATTTACAACACTATCACAGAGTTTCAAGTTTTATCCCCAAAGAAACTTTTTTTATTATCAATTCTCAGAGAACCCAGTTTATTATCATGTAATCTTAATTGCACATTATCCATTGTCTAGTTTATCTTACACCTATTCCTAACGTCATATTTCAAAAGAACACCTTCTTTTATCTTCAGTTGAACTTTTTTGTGAAACAGCTTAAAGTGCTTTCTTTTGCTCGGAAAATTCCAGACCAAAAACACATATTGATAACATGACAAAACAAAAAGCAATAACATCAAATAATGAGAAACGGAACACCTGGGATGATGGTCTGGAGGTGTTACAATAGGTGAAGGGTAGGCTAAATAATGCATAATGCCCAATTAACAGCATGCTAATAAAGAACCATGTCACTAACATTCAGACAAACGTTTTGCACAGAGCTAAGTGTAATGGCAAGGTTATCATCAGTTTCAATTTCTTTTTCATACAGTACTTTTCTAACTGCTGCACATGTAACGTAAAAACATGTAACTGAAAGCGGCAACTGGTCTGTAATAAGTAGTAATATTGGCACAGGTGCTGAAGCCCAAAATGACCTGATCCTAACAATATTTCCTTTGGTTACTTTTTAGGCCCACATTTTATGACAACATTGACAATACCCAACAAATGAAGAGTATAGAAAGAGCAATTTTGCTTCTGAAGTTCCTTCTCATTCTTCGTCTCCTCAGCTAACATTGAAATTCTTCGCCTCATTTTCATCCAAGACTACCTGAATGTAACACTGGAATCATGTATGGTAACAAAACTTTGGGTGACTTGGTATCACTTCAACCGATACTGATATCAATGCCAACTTCTGACAATACCTGTACTTTTAACATTGTAGCAATTATTCCAGACAACAATCAGCTGATATCGGTGGCTAAATTCCCACTGGTACTTAACAATATCAATGCTATTGACTAATACTTATACATAGTGACTGTCAGCCCAGCTCCATATAGAAACTCTAACCATTCAGTGATGAAGGAATCATCATCACTTACTTGTCCACCGCTCAAGCTCGCAAAAGCACTTTCCAACTGCTGTTTAATGAACTCATTATGAAGTAGGGACGATTCTAACTTTTCTCGTTGTACATGAATTTCTTTCAGGAGATGTGTAGAGATGGGAACTGAAGAACCTGGACCAGTGATGAACTGAAAAATAAAACATTTAATACCATAAGTAGGCACTTATACACAAGTAGAAAGAGATCAAACGTGTGTATGTGTGTTATATTTAACAAAACAAGGCTTGCAGCATACATACATGCATGTTTTCATCTGTGGTCACACACCCACACACGTGTAGTGCATTACCAATTCTGGAAATTTTAATAAATTAAAGTTACATGGGCAACTTCTAATGCAAAAGCAATAAACATTAATTACACTCAGCCCATATACCACATCTTGCATGAAAAATTATACTACTATATACATATTGTACACATACTACTACACACATCTGACAGTTGTTAAGCTTATTAAATATAGTATGATCATTCAAATCTAATATTTCTCCTCCTGGTTCTTCACTTAATTGTTAGGCATTTTGCATGAAAATTTCATTATTATTAAAATCCAAACTTCACAGAAATACTAAAAGTGGTAGATTTCATGAACAAAATGTTTGTGCTCTAGCAATAAAAGTTGTTAATTAATCCAATATATATATAGCCCCAATCCCACCACTCACTCACTCACTCACTGACATAAATGTTCTCCATGAAGGAAGCCCCGGAGGCGAAAAACGCCCGATTACGACCCCCCATGAAATCGTCCCAAAAGGCCGAGAAAATTCAAAAATCGCTCAATCGGCCCTTCCTTAAGGGTGAAAATGCCCTTTTCTCACGTCCTTAGCAACCGTTGCCACGGGCATTTCTTTTGCACACATTGTTTCCTTCAATTCTTAATTGTCCAGCTACATTATATTTCTCACAGATAAGTAACACACAGATGAATCAACTCCTGGCTTTGAAAAGGTGCCTGAAACAAGGGTGACATCTACATAATAAGGAGTTTCAGCCCAGATACAATTACGTATATATTGTTATACTCAATGCGTAAATATCTGCATCGTGCTTGTTTCAACTAAATGTTTAGGGGGTATAATGACATGCAATTCCTTAGAGCTTGCCGTGCTTGTTGTTCACCATGGAAACGGACGTTGCTAGGGAACTTAAAGAAAGTTTATTTTCACCCCGAATGCTACTGTAAGGGAATTATGCTAGAGTTTTCGATTGATTGATTGATTGATTGATTTGGTGTTTTAGGTCCACTTTGTGCACAGTATTAGAGTTTTCGAATTTTAAAATGTGAGCATCAGAATTCATTGCAGAGGAGAGATAGAAATTTGCGAAGAATGAAGGAAAACATTTCTTTATTTCAATTATGTTTAAAAATGTAAAACTGACTACAGAAGTAAAATGTTACTTTTCCAATTTAGTGTCGCTATTGAATTCGTTTACATAAAACATCTAACTAACTATCCTGAAACTGTTATTACTTACCCAGCTTATTATTAAGAAAGAAACCAATAATATTTTGATTATTTGTATATATTACAGCGCATACACACATAAATTTACGTTCAAAAACTTTCCAAATAAGCGAACCACGTCGGCGAGTGCACGAGACGTGGCCACAGGCCACGTCGAAAGTGCGCGAGTCTTAATATTAGAATTACATGTCATAAGACAGTGGAGTTGTACAGTTTGAGAAATGGTAAAGAAGTCCAACAAAAGCATTATCGGCCTTGCAATAATGTCAAAATATTTACACAAAAATGATAAGATAAGCATCTCAGGCAAGACAATCACGAATAATGATCACTTTTGCTTCCTCCCAAAATACTTTTGAATTGGGTTGACACACAACAATATATTATTTTGTATTTCTAGAGATTAAAAATACAAAATTATTTATTTCTTACGTAAAATGAGTATCTATTTTGTACACCGAGAACATTTCGGGAACCACTGTTCCCTTCTTCAGGTCCTATATCTCTGCTATCCGAAAACCATAGCTTCATCAAATCATACACTCATCAGGAAAAGGAATTGGTGCAATATGGTAAAGGTAAAATTTGGAAAATGCTAAAACCTTTGCTGGTCCCATGTTCACTGTTATTTGTTAAAATAATCACTATAGAACCTTCAGCTAAAAAACCTGATGAGTGTATGATTTGACGAGGCTATGGTATTCGGATAGCCGAGATATAGGACCTGAAGAAGGGAACAGTGGTTCCCAAAACGTTGTCAGTGTACAAAATAGATACTAATTTTACATAAGTAATAAATAATTTTGTATTTTTAATCTCTAGATATACGAAATAATATATATAAAAGTGAGTAAGTCGCACAAACCTGAAGTATGGACACACAACAAACATACTAGTATTTGAAAAGCTGTGTATGTGTCTCAGTGCAATCAGCCACAGAGGTGACATGGGATTTAGTTTAGGTTAGTCCAGGTAGGGAGAAGATCCCCTGTACAACTTCTAACGTTTGAAGCTTTAGTCTACCTGACAACACATTACAACATGCAATAACATTTCCTATTGTTGGAAAGTAAAATCACTACACATGCATTTCCTGCAAACTTTGGTTGCCAAAACTCACGTTAACGAATTGTGTCTTACTCAACATATGTCGACTTATCCAACTTTACCTCATTTCCTAGTTTTGATGCATTCATGCTTGTATCCTTCGAGTCAAGTGTGCCAGATTCCTGAGAAGTAAGCTGCTTTCCAAGAGACTGGTAAATGTGAAGTTCTGTCCTCAAGGCTTCGTTCACTTGCTCCATGCAACGCAGCTTGTTCTGAAGGCGTCGCACTTCAGTCATCTCCGACCTTGTTCGTTTGCCTGGAAAGAGGGTTTTTAAGTAAGAAGCACATTATTTACAATTTACACAAGAATAGTAACATAAAGCACATGAGCTGGAGGATAGAAATTTGGGAAATAGGCTTTGCATTTAAAAATTCCATATTGTTAGTCTGAAAGAAGTGAAAATATAAAGCCAAAAACAAAAATCTTCATAAGTAAACCAGTAAAAATGATGCTAAAAGCTGATTAATGGTGGAAGACTCTTAGGAAATCAAATTTTTTATTGACCACTCCATGTACATTTTTGTTACCATTTCATTGATATAAAGTTAGAGTGAGAATTTTAACCTCCCAGTAATAAATACATAGAAGTTCCCAGAAATTTATTTATTATTTTTCAAGATTCTATGTGCCTGTAAAACTTGTGGCAAAAGTGTCATCCTACAACTTTTGGTCTCTACCACACCAGATTCCTTCACTGAATTAAAGAAATATAATTTTGGTTATTTACCATCTATGTAAAGCTAAGATCAATCCAATATCAAAAGTTTGATACTATCATGCAATTTAAAATTAATCTGAATTTGAACAGAAATAGCTATTGCCAGAAAGAGCTTTTTGAAATAACTAATTGCAGGAAATGATGGTAGAAGCTGACAAGAGTCATGTTCAAATTTTGGCTGAGTCAAAATTTTCCACTAACATTTCAATTAGTTCATCAATATGTAATTAAAAATTGAGAGCATAAATGTTGCATTGCAACTTAATTCTATCTGAAATATTCTTAGATTCATTTATAAATTTATGCATGTACTATGCTATGATTTACATGGCATTTTGGCAAAATTGTGGAATTCCAGGTTTTGCTAACTTGGGGTTCTATGTTTGAATTTACCTAAGAATGAAGCAAACTTAAAATAATCAAAACGTTTATCAGAATTTTGTATACCTTAAGGGATATACAGATATCTGGGACAGCAATGAAAATGAAACGAATGATTCTTTCCACCATTGCATCAGTTCAATATAGACATATATGGATTTTTAAATGAATGAGTCTGTATATCTGAATTTTGCATTAAAATATTTCTACATTCATTTATGTAATAACATGGTATTGGCAATCATCTCTACTGTTCATCATGAATCAATCATAAACATCTAAAAAGCTTACCTGGAGTTCGAATTTCACGTGAAGAATCCTCAGAATCCGAAGACTCATCAAGGCCATGGGATCTTGTCACTCGAGTTCTAATGTGTGGCGATTTCTCAGCCAGCAACAACGAGTCCTGTTCCAGTCCTATTCTTGCCATTGACACTTTCCGATCCGGTTCCGACCATGCTTCAGACTCAGAGTGTGATGCTGCATGTTGATCTTGCTGAGCTACGAAAACAGATTGCTCGAGATGCTGCTGTGGAACGACAAAAGTGTTGGTGCTTGAACTTCGCTTAACTCTACTCGAACCTTTGGATCCAAATAATGCTTGTCTGCATGAAGGTGCATCGTCAGCTACTCTTGTGTACACATACTGATTTCTTATGTTATGCATGTCGGATGCTGAGCGTTGTAATCTCGTTAAGCTGCTGCAAGAGAGTGATGAGCTCATGGGGAGTAGGGTGTTAGCATTGTGCACTTTGTACACTCCATGGGGAGGACAGGATGTAACTTGAATCGCACACGCTTTTGGTCGGATGGGTGATGTCCACTGGGCAGCTCCTCTGCCATCCACAAGATGGCTATTGTAAAATGTCATTGAAGACAATGAATTTACTGGACGTTTGTTGCACTGCTCTTGAATCGCACCAGCAGAAGGGCTTCTGCTCGATCTAGAGCTTGGACTTTTATCAACACATCCTGCCTTCCATATAGTTTTCATGCTACCACTGGAATTTTTGGACAACACATCACTTGGGCATCCAGGGCTGAGGCCCTGATCGGTAACATTGGCTGGAATTGAAATGCTGGGACTGTCCCTCAGTACTCCGATCTTTTCATTGTTAGCAAGCGAAAGCTCGATATCGCGCTGCCTCACCTCTTCAAGAAGAGTCTCTACTTCCGAGCGGAGCTTGTTAATCAGCTGCGACTGATCCGTCAAGAGCTTGTTCTTCTCTGTTATAATCTGATCTAACTTTTCTGCTTTAACAGTTTGTTCATTTAGCTCTTTAGTTACAAAATACAATTTCTCTACTTGCTCTTCCAATTCTTTATTCTTCTTTTCTATTTCTTCATTCAGCTGAACCAGAACACTGCTGTGACTTAAATCAGGTGTCAGTGTCACGTCTCTAAGCGTCCCATCTTTCGCATCTGAACTGCTATTTTCGGAAACTTTATGGCCGAGTGCTGGTTCTCCAATTGCAGAGTCTGTCCAAATTTCTGCAACCGCACCTTCCTGGAAGCTTAAACTTGAACACTGAGAGGTGCTCGAAAAGCCAATACTGTCGTGGGTCTGGTCGACCGAGAGAGAAACAAACTGGGACAAGGTTGTGTTTTGAAGCATGGGATGCGACTGGCTCAACGAATGACACAGAGAAGCACTTAATGACATCGAAAGGGTCCTCGACAACTCGCGACTCCTATCAATAGCCTGCTGTAGTGCATTTCTGCGCCGTGGAGCCAAGGCAAGTTCCTTCCTGTGCAGGAGACTTTCCAGGAACCCAGCCAATTCTTCCAAACGAACACGGAGGAGGTTGCATGCATTACCGGATTCAACCAGGCTTTGATGAAGTATTCGAATTTCGCTCTCGTACTGTTGGATCGTCTCCTGAAGCTCCATCATGTTGATTTCCGCACCGTGCTTCACCGACTCCAGCTCCGATCGCAAATTCTTGATTTCTGTGTGAAGTTGCTCCGGGCCACTTTTTAACTGCTCTTCGTAGATCTTACACTGAGACTGCAATTTCTCCAGTTCTTCTTTACTCTTGGCTAAATCTGCTTTCAAGACTTGCAATTTATTATCATTCTCCCTCTCTGGCGTATTTCTAAGCTTATCCTTCAACTCTTCTACTTTTCTGCAGAGATATTTCCTCTCTTCGAGGCTAGACTGGAGCTGGTCACGCAACGACTGGACTTCCTCACTTAAAACTTCACTACTTTGACCAGAATCTGTCGACTCACTATGCAGTTGTTCCCTACATTGAACATCAGTGGAAGGCAAATGTATGTGTGATATATTCTGATTGAACGTAATAGGTTGCTGGACAAGAGAATCTGGCATAAATGACGATTTCATCTCTTTAATCAATGCAGACGGAAGATTTACATGTACTCCTAACTCTGTAACCTTTTCTTGAAGAAATTTTAATTGCATGTCCCTCCCGTTAACTGCTTCCTGCATTGCCATTATTTCGAGTTCCTTCTTCTCACAAATTTTGTTCAGTTTATCCTGAAGTTTTTCAATTTGCTTGTTTTTATCCCACAATTCCATATTAATGAGCTGCTGCAAATTTGATGTGTGCTTCTTCAGTTCAGTATTGAGGCAGTCAATCTCTTTTTTCTTGCTTTCCAACTCTTCGGTTTTTCTTGCCAGTTCTGCTTCCAGTTCACTATTACTTGTTAATTTAATGTTTACACTTGGATCACATTTTTCATCTTGCACCTTCTCATTTGCAACCGACTGTTGTAACTGACTCTTAAGAAGGGTGATTTCCTGTTCAAGTTTCTGAATTTGTTGATCTTTAATTTCTGCTTCTTCTGTTTGATTTACCATTTTCTGTTCATATTCTTCTAGTCGGGCCTGTTTTTCTCTCAAGCTCTTAAGCATTGTCTGGAACAGAAAAATTGAATGAAAATGTAGAAAAGAGGTGCAGGAGATACGAAAAAATTAAAGACATTTGAAATATACCGCTTAATATTTAGATACTCACACTCACTCACTTTCTTTCTCTCTCACACACACATACATACCTACCTACCTCATAATGTTCTTAACTTGCATAGCAAATCTTTATGATGAAGGATATTGTATGTTAAGTACATTAATAAAATAAACACAGGGTGTCTCACTCGGTCTTGGCCCCCGATTTTCGCATATAGAAATCAAAGTAACGGTTGTAATGTAATAAAATTTGCTACGGACATACCTTGGTTTGTGTGAAGCATGGTGACATCGAAGAAAATGTTGTAAGTGATCGCCATGAGCATCAAGGCATGCCTGCACACGTCTATCCATGTTACGGAAGACTGCCCCCAACATATCGGGAGGCACAGCATTCATTTCCTGGGAAATATTGTCTCGCCTACAACGACTGTGGCGCTCATTCTCATGATTTCACCATGCTTCTCACACACTAAGGTATGTCCTTAGCAAATGTTATTAAATTACAACAATTACTTTGATTTATATAAGCGAAAATCTCTGGGCGAGAGTGTATATCACATGATTGCACAAATAACTACAAAGCCACCTTGCCAATCTATTATTAGCATACTTTAAACACCATAATTTATAATTTAAACAATAAAAATTGGATGCAAGACAAAAACAATAAAATTTAAACAACAAAAATCAGATGTGTGCACAGCATTTGCCATGATACACAACACTGAAATGTTGGCACAAAGAAAATATAGTGCTTGTTTGAATGTAATATGGTCCATGCTAGAGGGAATCAACATTGTATCTGTCCAATTAAGAATAATAATTCACGAAGTCTTGAAAACATTTCCACTTACATTTATTGCATTTTAATTCTAAAATAATTTTTGGTACTACCT
This sequence comes from Lepisma saccharinum, assembly GCF_977018435.1. Classification (NCBI taxonomy): domain Eukaryota; kingdom Metazoa; phylum Arthropoda; class Insecta; order Zygentoma; family Lepismatidae; genus Lepisma; species Lepisma saccharinum. The sequence continues at coordinate 137,726,453 of NC_139229.1, forward strand.
AAAATCATGAATCAAATGCCAATACTGTATTTACAATTAACAGGGTAAATAAATCATTTTGTTTCTCATAAATCTATGGCAATTTTTTAGGTTGAACTAGGAATACTTTTCGCTTGCAGTTGTGGAAGTTCTGGATATCACAAATGGTGGATTTGACTGATATAGATGTCACTAAAGTCACATATCTGCATATTTATTAACCTGAAGTCTTTCAGCACATCACGTGGCTTCTTCAGGAGGATTGAACAATAGTGAAACTTATGAGCATAATAAATATACAGGTCATGTCAAAGTGAGTGGCATCTATATTAGTAACGCTGGCATGTGGTGTGAGGTGCATTTTTAATCTACTTGGTATAGTTTTAACTACAAGACCTGTGGCAACAAGCACCAGGCTGAGAGCTACCCAGTTACATTGCTGAAGGATTTACATACACACTCGGAAACAAGAAATTCTAAGTCACCCGAACAGGATGCAGTGTTTCAAAGTAACAATTACTTTTTTTGAGTAATGGTAACTCTAATTAGTTACTTTTTAAGTGAGTAATTCATTGTAACTCAATTACTTTTTTAGGTAATGAATAATTACTAGTTACTTCTTCCGTGCATCAACAGTAATGAACAAAATAGAAGTAAAATTTTAATCTTCATACTGTACATACCTAGGTACATTTGTTACAAGCAATTGCTTTGCATCACTTTCAAGTATCGGGACTTTTATTTTCTTAATTCTATATTTTATATTTAAATATGTGTGGTTTATTACAATTTAATGAAAATTAGCATTAATTGTGCATTGTCATAACAATCTGTTTGTAGTTCATATGTGCAACACATTCTATGAATTTATAGTTAAATTCTAACTAAGTTATATTTTGAGTAAACTATAACTAGGTTACTTTTAAATAGTAACTTTCCGATGTCTGACAGAATGTTTTTTAACAAGTCAGAAACACTTAATTACAAAGTACTTAGCAGTTTTGAAGCAAATTTACAACTTCCTGTCTTTGAACTCTATACTAAAATGACATAAATATACATTTCATAAATAATAATAATAATAACAACAATACCTGCACCCAGCCTGATTTGTATGTAGTGTTTTATTCTCAATTCAAAACCACAATGTCCCCCATTTATTCTATATTTTGTCTGGATCAGATGTGTACTTTTACAAATTCCAAAAGCAACTAACTCAAATTCAAATGCATGTTTTTTACATTGGATTAGGGAGGTCCCTGCAACTTACAACTCTCTACTCTTATCAAATTCATAATCTTTCAGCACTATTTTCTAGCAATGTTACAGCTAAAATCTTTCAAACCATTCCCAGAATTCTGTTCAAGGACAAATGACAACCTTGCAGCTTAAAGAATTTAAACAGTTTCACGTCATACAACAAAAAAATACAGGGTGCTTTCTACTGCAGTATCCTTCAAACGTAAATGGCTACAGGAACAAGAAATCATCATTCCTGCCTTTGTCTAATTTCTTTTCAGCAATAAGGAATTGGATGTAGAAGAGCAAATTTTTTTTTTTTCCGAAAAGCAGAAGTCTAGGAATGAAATGAGCAAAAAATTATTTAACTATAATCAAAATTTAGTTTTAAATCTACAGCTTCTGATGTTTACCGAGTACCTTATTTACTCTTTGGCTTTTTAACCAATGAACCGTTTTTCTCGTTGCTTCTTGAGCTGCAAGACTTGATGCACTTTATCATATGATGACCAAGGAGGGGAGGAGGAAAGTGATGATGGTGGTGAGAAGGAAGGAACTGCAGGAGAAAGCAATATATATATATTTGATAGAAAATGTTTGAAGTGCATAAGATTACCATTAAATTATTGTTAGGGCTCAAGATTTTTTTTAAAAGTAAATAAATACATTTCTGCATGGTGATTGATTGATTGAGTTTGTTAAGTCCACTTTATGCACTGTAAGGTTAATCGAGACTGGACCTACAGTTTAAATGTGATCCAAACCACTATGTACCTTCACTGGGTATTGAACCCAGGACACCTTGATTACAAGGCAACAACACTACCACTAGGCCATCAAGAAGCCCATTTCATGACTAGAGCATAAATGCCAAATTTTATATCATAATTTAAAAACTCACTGTGCAATTTTTCTTGTGTAAATACATGGTGTCTGAATCATAGGTTCAACAATAGAAAAGAGCCTAATTTTCAAACCATAATGTAATGGGAAGCTTTGTGTTTTCTGGCACATAAACCCATGCATTTGTTCTTGGCCATACTAAACAAGCTTCTATTTGTGCACTCTCTTCCACCTGTGTAGCATAAGATGTATTCCACCTCCGAAAAAGTATTCAACATCTGAAGTGTGTCAATTTATAGCCTGCCAAATAAATTATGATTCACTGCTTGTTCAAATTCTGCTCTGCTGACCAGAAAGCACCAGATGAGCAGCAAACACCAGGGAGCGGAAAGGAAGGCCAAGTGTGTGCCTCCACCCCCACCCTTCCAATTAACTGTCTAAGAAAGCAGAAATGTGTTAATGTGTCCACATTCTGTGCAAGGTGTGGTGTTTCTCAAATTAACATGGCCATGAGTCTTCAATGAATCAAATATAATGAAAGAAATTATTATTTTGGTACAGGTAAGCTGGATACACTGTATTTATTAATATTTACTGAAACTTATTGAGACTTTTTTTTTAAATATAAATTTGCCAGAAAGAAAACAAAGTTATCATTTTATATATATTCTAGAACAAGACTCTTTCAGTAGTAAATTCATCAGCCAGAAGCTTGACCCCAATGATCTGTGCAGATACTGTAATGGACGGAGTTACCCAACCAAAGTCTGGTTTCATCCCAATTAAGGTACTCTGTGCATGATTTTCAGTTATATGACGCACGGTTTTAGAAGCAATATCAGGCGGAGCTACAGAGAGTGAGTCATTGGCAACCAGCCAATGGCAGGAGTGCAACATTGTACAGTTAGGAAAGTGCGGCACTCAAGTTAAATGCAGTGTTCTGTATTTTTCTGGTGCGCAAGAAGTTTTCATAAAACTTGCCACTTTAAGGCTCATCATAGGATGGGGCACGACATTTTGAACCTGACTGTCCAAGTCCCATGAATTTCCATCGCATACAGCCGGAGTTATAGTTTCTCGAAGAAACACGGGAAAAACACCACCTCCCCCCCCCCTCCCCCCCCCTCTCTCTCTCTCTCTCTCTCTCTCTCCCTCCCTCCCTCCCCACACACACACACACACACACACACACACACACACAATGAACCTTTCTTTCCCTCCTGTATTCAGCCTTTTTTTTTTTTTTTGTTGCCGAGTTGTTGTGTCTTGGTAAAGCTATGGGTGTTAAATTCGGCTGAATATGCCCAATGACCCTTCATTGTCGTGGCCGTTCACGAACATTGCGAGTCAGTTAAGTCAGTTTGAGTTCAGAGTTTTCGCAACAAGGGCGGTGTAAGATAATTTTACTCGTACGCCACGAAGAACAGCTGTGAGAGGATTCAATATAGCCCTTGATTGATTGATTTTATTTCGCTTTTCTGCCACTTATGGCTAATCGCGAAGATGAGGATGGGTGATGATATGATGTAATTAATGAAGGGACACTTACAAACACCTATGCCTGGGCTGGGATTCGAACCCGGGACACCGGACATCGTAGCATGCTGTGCAATACAGCCCTTATGTTGTTTGATAGTTGTGCAATAGTGTGTGTTCCGTGAGTGTTATTTAATAATGTCGCACTGCCCCCATGGTGAAGTGGTTAGCATATCACGCTACGTCGCCAAGGGTCCCTGATTCGAATCCTGGCCTGGACATGGATGTTTATGAATGCCCATTCATCAATTTCATTATATCATCACTCATTCCCATTTTTGCAATTAGCCAAAAGTGACAGAAAAGCAAAGTAAAATAGCAAATCAAATCAAATTAATAATGTCGCTCTCGAAATCTAGCACCAGTAGTACAGGGTAAAATATTAAGTTCACAAGACAGAAATATTGTTTTTAAAGTGTATTCTTACTTCAAGGAATTGGCAGGGAAGAAGTGCATGTTGAAACAGTGTTTTCTCATAGTCGAGAACTTACGGCTAAAGCGTGTGGTGTGTGTGTCAGGGTGCATACTGTGATGCGTATTATAAAACAGGGTAAAGTATCTACCACAGAAATCGGTGAACCAGTATTCAAATCTCCTGGGAAACATGCCAGAAAACAGAAACGAGAGCGATGATTATGGCCTTGCAGTTCCTCTACAATAAATACCTTTAAGCTTCTTTCAGGTATGAGTTTCTCTTATATGCTGCAGTAATATGATATAATCCTGTGTAGAATTATTCACTGTTTTTTTCATTGTACTCAAATATCACGTGCATGCATTATATATAAAAAGTTGGATATTGGACACAACTAATTTTCTGTTTCCCTTCTGCTAGCAGTTGGTTTGGCAACAGCGCGACAGCACTGGCTGCATATTGGCTGAACTCATGTTCCTTCTAAAAGTGTACGCCGTATAGTTTCATAACCATACAACGCAACTAAGAAGGGGAGGGTGTTTTTTCTTTGGGGGGGGGGGTTAGCAAGTCTCAAATATCATAATGTTCAGAAAGTCTCGTTAGGGTTAATTGTTTACATCCACGTAAAAAAATTTATAATTTCAGGAATGCAATTTATAGCCTGCCAAATACAATACATTCCATTCAGCAGACACCTTGTAATATGAATATTCTTCATATTTTTTCTGTGATTGTTTACATATTCACCCATTTGTGTGGTTTGTGTAGAGTGCAACAGTAACAAGAGTGTGAGCAAAATATAATTACTAAACAATCAGCACAAACCTGAACTTGCTTTTCCATCTCAATTGACACGCGATCTCTCTCTTCTGTCGCCTGTACCAATTTGACATTCTTATCTTCAAGTTCTGCCCACAAACGCTACAAATGGGAAAACAACATTAATTACACCAATTTCAACATATTCTCTCAAAAATATTCTCTCATTCCCTATCACAGTACATGGCCTTATTTAACCCTTTACTTTAATGTTTCCACAGTTCCAATTATATGGTGGTCTACTGAAATAATTTGCAAGAGATTACAAGAATGTAAAATACAAAATGGTTGCAAAGCAGTACCCAGGATTCGAACCAGAAACTCTGGGTTAACAATGGTAATTACTACATGGATGGAGAGCTTTATTACAACACGAGAACCCAAATACCTGTCAAATACTATGCACGTAGTATATGCTCACAATAGGGATGCCTGGAATGACCTTTTAAGATATTATGTTTCAATTTTGTTGCACATCTAAAAATAGGCTATTGATTTACTGAAATATCAAATGCTGAGGATACTGAAAATACTAAAGTCCCCAGGACTATCAAAACTACTATTTTTCAGTAACCGTAAAACATAATGTAACTGATATTTTTCAGAGGTACTATTCAGGACTGTAAATTCTAGGTCCACTGCATAACTTAATTACAAATAAGAACATGTAAAATTTAACAGTGGAATTGAAACACTCACAAACGAAAATATCAGGAAATTATATACATAATTGCATACGTTTATGATTGTAACATTATGTAAATACAAAATCTTATGCAACATAATGCCAATACAAAGTTTTCCATAATTTTATCTTAGCTTCACTGTAACTAGGCAAAGATTTTAGAGGATAAGCCCAAATCACTTATTTGTAGACTTGCTGAGTGACCACATCTGTTCTCTATGAATTTTATTTTCTTGATGACATGGTGAGAAGTGAAAAAATGTCTGAATTCATGAACCATATTAAATACCATACAACACAAATTTTTAGTCGCCATGGCAACCTGGCGACCGGGATTTTTCGAGCCCTGACTATGACCATTGATGCCAGTGCATGTGCTGACTGGACAAGTAAAAAAAGGGGTGGAATGGATATCTGCTGCTGAAACAACATGGAACTTTCATGCATATTATTGTCCCCAGCAGAATATGTTAAGAGTTGTATAAACCATCACAAACACAACAAAGCGAGTGATAATTAACAAACCTTGCTTTATGCATATTTTTGCCTACTTCTCCTTTTGTTCTCTCCAGTTAGTCTACTCTTCCATGGTCAGGCAGTAGTTAAAAGTTAGGAGTTTTTGCATAGCGAGTTTTATTTTATGGGTCGGATTTAACACAGGTAAGGAAAACACGCATTAGAGTGCATGTCATGGTTTATGCATTAGCAATTAAAGAATATTTAATAAGAAGAGAAAAAAAAACTTTAATTTAAGAATGATCTTAATATGGATGTTGCTACTAAGAATGTACTACATTGAGTGTACAGACAACATACATAACACGAGGGTAATTTGGAAACTAAACGCCGTTGTGGCATGGCACTAATAGTAGTGGGCAGAGCTCAACCGTTGTTACATCACGCAATCTGTGATTCAGTAAGCTTCCAGCTGTGCTGGTGAGAGCATCGTAGTGCCGCACGTGTGCTGGTTATAACGTCACAAAATGTGTGCTGCCATCGAATATCCCGCCAAATTCGAGATACACGGAGTGATAAGATTTCTTTGGGCAAAACATTTGTCAGCGACAGACATTCATCATGAATTGTGTGCTGTATACGGCCCAACCATTATGGGTGAAGGTGTTGTGCATCAGTGGATCAGATTTTTCAGAGCAGAAAGAACAAACATTCATGATGAACCTAGGAGTGGTAGGCCTTCTGTAGTGAGTGATGATCCTGTCAAGAAAATAGACGACTAAGTTCATGAGAACCGTCGATTCACAATCTCTGAACTTTCTGAATAATTTCCAAACATTTCTCAGACTGTGTTGTATGAGGTTTGTCACCGGAAAATTAGGCTACCGGAAGTTCTGTGCTCGGTGGGTCTTAAAAATTCTCACGGGGATCCACAAAACCAGTCGAATCGTCTCTGCCTTAGACTTTCTTTCCCAGTACAACATGGAAGGGGAGGAACTTTTGAACAGAATAGTGACTGGTGACGAGACTTAGGTGGTGTATGTGAACGCTGAGACAAAACAACCGGTTCTCCAAACAAGCTGAGGAAAGCCCATCAAACTTTTTGTCAGCGAGGAAGGTTATGGCCACCATGTTTTGGGATGCTACGGGAATCTTGCTTGTCAAATTCATGGAACGTGGTACAATCACTTCTGAAGTTTACTGTAACACTTTGCAGAAACTGAGAAGAGCCATCCAGAACAAACGTTGCGGTCTGTTGACATCTGGGATTGTGTTCGTGCATGACAATGCTCGCCCTTACACTGCTCGGCGAACACAAGACCTTTTGCGCCAATTCAAATGGGACGTTTTTGATGATCCCCCATACCCCCTGGACTTGGTTCCTTCTGATTTTCATCTGTTCACTAACATGAAGAAGAAGTGGCTTGGGGCACAGCACTTCGCTGAAGAAGAGGATCTTCAAAATGCTGTGACAGGTTGGTTGAATTCCCAGGCGGCCAAGTTTTATGAAGAAGGGATTGGTAAGTTAGTGAAACGCTATGACAAGTGCTTGAATTTACATGGCGACTATGTTGAAAAATAGAGGACAGCTGCACCTGTCAGATGTAAAGTAAAAATTTGTTGTATCTAGGCAAGTTTTTAATTTACAGCCAAACGGCGGTTACTTTCCAAATGACCCTCGTACAATGTTTATGTAATATATATATATATATATATATATATATATATATATATACAACATACACACTGTTTTTAGATACCAAAAAGTAAAAGTAAAGTATTCCCCTGTGCATAGCACCACGCCATAAAGGCGTATAGGGGGTGTGGGGGTAACGCCCCACACTTTCTTGATCCGGTCGTGAGTAGGGGTGATGTGATCAGCATCACGCCCCTGACCGCCTTTACCCCCCAGGGTTTCCCCCAGGTACCCATGTTATTCGACGCTGGGTAGGCGCCGGGGCCGCTTCCACCGTTAGAAAAGTTCCCGGATTTGAACCGGCCGGGGATCGAACCCGGGACCTTGAGCATGGTAGTCAGACGCGTTACCGACTGAGCCACCGCGGTTAAAATCACCTTAACTATATTACATGCAAGTGAATACAGGCAACAACATTCTCCCAAAACACCAGTAACCAGAAAATCACATGCTAGGAAGACATAAGAGAAGCATATTTTGTAATCCCAAAAGTTTCAGCAAAGATTTCACTTTTAACTAATTGCAACCATGAGGATGAGTGCTGATTAGATGAAACTGATGAAGGGATACACAAAAGAACATCCATCACCAGGCTGGCATCTGAACCATGGAACTTAGGCATGCACGATTTGAAGTCTACCACTTAACGTGCTCGGCCAATGAGCCAAACTATGTATTCGTGATATATTATGCTGAATGGTGGCTGAAATCTAATGCACATAAGTTTTATCACAAATTAATACAATTGTTTATGTCTAGAAAGTAGTGTTTGTTTCCTAGAGGCAACATTTTATCCTAGTTTCCTGATTTTTCTTTGGTTTAAGACATAGTGCCTGGCCTCTGTGGTGGATTTATCATAGTACACTAACTGTAAAAAGTTCTAAGTGTGGTTCCTGAGTAATATATGGATACATGTACGTATTTTTCCCATCACCATTTTTCACCCGTTCATCATTCATCCTCAGTGGCACAATTAACATGGAACATAGAACAAGATAAGTCCTAGAAAACTAACCTCTAAGAAATACAAAATGTTCGAAACTACGAAATACCATATTTGTAATAATTTTACAATTGTAATGCAGACTTTAGGAAGAATATTAACTACATAATTTGCCTTACATAGGTGCTGTGGAGAGTATATATATATATGTTGAGGTATTTGTGTATTTTCCGAAAATATAATTGAGCCATGCTTTAAGAGAACACAGATTATGATAACAATGAATACCCAAACTTACCATATATACTTCCTCACTTGAAGCTCGTCTAGTAGTCAGCAACATTTCAAACACAAGTCTCGAACACCACATGCACAACAGTTCAGCCACCACACTATAAAGCTTTTCTCATTTTTTTTCTTTTAAAAAAGGATAAAAACATGCAAAGATATAAAAAGTTCAATAAAAAAGCATGTTATAACACACTAAAAAAGCAGATGAGCCTAGCAGGAAACAGAAGTACACAAACATACCTCATTTTCTTCTTCAGTCATATCTTTAACATCATCAAAACCACTTCCCTGTTTTGCTTCCCACTTGGCTTTGTTGAACATATCTTTAACTTCATTGAGCTCCCCCATGAGGTCACGAATTTTTCGGTCTCTCTTTTTCACATCTAACTTCAGCTGTTCCGTTTCCTTGCACTTTTCTTTCATCTTTGCCACAAACCCTTGAATAGTCCTGCAAGCCTTATTGTAAGTTTCCTCCATGGTTTTAATTTTACCATCTTTCTCCATGACCAACTTCTGAATCTCTTGGAACTTCTGCTCGTTTTCTCTTGCACGCTCTTCCAACTTCTCCAACTGCTCTAGCCTTTCCTTAATATCCAACTTCCATGTTGCATCTTTATCCTCTCTACTCTTCCTTTCCTGGTCGTTTCCAAAATCTCTATGATGAGTCCTCCGCAAGGGAATGTCTAAGTTAGGATCACTCAGCTCCCTACCACGTGCACGTCGATGTGCAACTCGCAGTTGTTCAGCTTCCTCTCTCAGTCGCTCAGCTTCTTGCTTTGATATTTCTAAACTTGCCTGCAAGTTTTTGGCATTTGCTTCCACCTTGGCTAATTTCTTTTCCAAATCGGTTATTATCTTGTCTCTGGCAGCCAGAGAAGATCGAAGAGCTTCAATTTGCTTCTGTTTCTCGTCTAATGTGATCTGTATTTCTACAAGAACCCTATTCTGTTTCTCAATTTGATTATCTTTCTCTTGGATGATGCGATCGCGTTCCGTAAGTTCTTGAACCTGTAATAATGACATATATCAATGACAAGCAATACTATGTATAAAACAAAATAGGAAACAGAATTAGTAAAGGTAGTAGGGCTGATGAATCTGTATTGGCTGATACTAGAAACTTCTAATTGTAACATTACAAGTCAGACGTAGTTTTGTTCGGTACAGACCAGGCTACAACCACATGCTACTAAAAGAACATTTTTGTTCCATCAGCTGGAAAAACAAGAAGAAAATTTTTCGCAAACTTTTTTTTACCAAATTTCAAATTTGGACATTCCTCAGAGACCATGCTAGGGCATGATGGTTGATGTAGGCCATGCCAGATGGGAGGGCTGAAAATTGTGCATTTAATGGTTTTGAATTTCCTCTTTGATAAATAATTGTGTGACTCTTCCAAAAAGGCATTGAAGAAAAAAATGATTCTAATGTGAGGCAAAAGATCGCAAGTACGCAGTTGACTGAAAAGCAGCAGCATTGTCACTTGCCTGCTTTGAAAAGAAAAGTTACTGCATATGTTTGCATGCTGGGAAAGAAACAGTATTGATGATGTTAAAAATTAAAAGAAAAGTACTTATCTAACCTCCCCCCACATACAATAAGACTGACATTACTAATTACTAACAACACACTTTAATACTCATGTAGCAATAAAAACATATATCTTCAACCAAGTACCCCTGGTCCTAGGTTGATTTACTTAAAGAAGAAGTAAAAGGGCTCAACAAAGAACAAGCCAGTCATTTTTTTCAAAATTTGCAAAAGTTTGCTAAAGTAGATGTGTTTTTACTAACAAAAAATAAATCATCTTATATTAAAATGCAATAAAATAAAGTAGGTCGAAAGACCTAGCCAAGATACCATTCTGCCCACTTAAATTATTTAACTATGCAACTTGATGTAAAAGGAAGCTCTTAAAATAGAGGTCTGTAGCATTGCATAAAACGTAGAAAGTACATCCCCAAAATTTAAAGTCTCCTGCATGACACATTTAACCTTCAAGGTTTACTATTTCTAAACCCATGTATGCTAAACAAACAAATCCTTTGTTCCATAACTGAAATATTTACCCAAAAAGATGGTAGCAGCTTGCAGTTGATAGACACTGACTAACCTTGATTTGTATTTCTGGTTCTTTAACGCTAAGGGCTTCCTCCAATAACCTTATCCGACCGTTACATTCATTAATACTTTGGTCCTTGGATGCAATTTCTTCTGCCAATTCTTCCAACTTCTGGCTTCTATCTGCAAGCTTCGAGAGTAATTCTGTTCTCCTCACATGTTCCTGCTGGACCTCCTCTTGAGAATTCCTCACCTCCATCTCCAGTTTCTCGCTTTTGTTACTCTCTTCTTCCAGGTTGCTTTCAAGCTCTACAACCTTAAGAAACAATGTTTCCAAAATAAATATTCACACAAACTTATCAAAACACACATATAGAGAAAATAACATTTACTGAATTGCTTTCCTTTCTTTCTGATATTGAATGTCGACATGTGAACAATATTATTTTGTACTTGTATTGTTTCTTATTGTAAGGATACAAGCCCAGACCAGGAATTAATAATAATTAAACTGTACTTGCAGTGAATGAACTTGTAAATTACTAACATTTTAATATATTACGTACTGATTAGTACTTAGTTCTTTAACCATTGTTGTAACTGCAAAGTGTTAAGACCAGGAATTATTAAAAACAGAATTAATTCATGATTGGGAAAAGAGAGACGCGGTAGTATATGAATACGGAGAAACTAGTACTCACTTTTATCCGCGAAGCTGTTTTTTCTTCTTTTTCGATTAATTTCAGTGGCCACTGCCACCATCCTCGTTGGAACTTGCTGCGCTGTTGCTTGGCGTGCGTCTTTTGTTCGTAGTTCTCTGGCTGCCGTTAGGTGCACTGCTAGGTGTGCTGTGCGTCTTGGTGCGTCGTCTGCTATTTCCAGGCGATAACTGCTGCAGTAGTGGAATCCAAGTATGGTGCGCTTGCCCGCTATCGATGTTTAGTTCGTGCGGGAAGTGCATTATGGCGTGCGTTTCCTTGATTTTGGTGTCTATGAGCATGTGGGCAGTGTGTTTGACTCGAACCTTTTGAATTTTATGGCTATTGTATTTGATATGTCTAGCAAGACCAGTAGTGGGGTGGGCTTTTTTCGCATCTGCTAGGTGCTGTTGGATTCTTTCATTGACAGATCTGATGGACCTGCCGATGTAATGAGCCTTGCATTCACACTCTGCATCATATACACCTGGGTTGTCAAGGGGGGAGAGGAAGTACCGTTTGTGCTTGTTCAGTTTATCAGTTATTTTGGAGCTGGGTTTGTGCGCTACTTTGATGCCAAATGGGAGAAGGGCTTTGGCTATGCGGTTGGAAGTGGTGGGATGGTAGGGGAAGGCAAACCATTTATATTGGTCGCTGGGGGTTGGTTGTGGCTGGGTTGCTTGTGGATAGGTTGATTGTGGTAGGTTAGGGTGTCTGACCTGTATTTCCGCCTTACTGCACCAAGTGGAAAGTTGTGATTCAGTGTAGCCATGTTTCAGGGCTATTTCTGTGATGGTGGCTATCTCCTCTCGTAGATCCTCTTCTTTGCCACAGTAGGAGAAGGCTCTTCGATAAAAGTTTAGCCACACATTGGCTTTTTGTTTGGGGGGATGGCTAGAGAGAGCATGTATGTACTGGTTGCCTGCATCCGGTTTTCTGTAGACGGTGGTTGTGAATTTGTTAAGTGCACGGCTGATGGTGATGTCCAGGAAGTTGATTTTACCAAGTTTTTCATGCTCTACGGTGAAGTTGAGCCTGGGGTGGATGTTATTTAGTTTGTTCACTAGGAGGTTGAGTTCTTCTGCCTTTTTGTATACAACTATTGTGTCGTCCGCGTATCTTCCATATCGGATGTGTTGTAGTTCTGGAGTGTGGAGTATTTCTTTTTCAGCCAGGTGCATGACGATGTTGGCTAAAGGAGCTGATAGCGGGTTGCCCATCGCAAGGCACTCGGATTGGTTGTAGAATTTATCTTCAAACTGAAAGTAATTGTGTTTTAGACAAACTTCCAATAGCCTGGTTATCTCTTGTACCTCTAGGGCCGGGATTCTGTTAGTTGTCAGCCATCTTTCCACCGAACGCAGTGCTAGGTCTATGGGGATTGAACTGTACATATCTACTATATCAATGCTGGCTAATTTTGCACTGTCAGCTTGCACTATTGAAGTTACCAGATTTTTAGCATCGGCACTGTTGCGGAACACGTATGTAAGTTTGTGGTTGAAATGAGATATTTTGTTTTTTAGCCAGTTTGTTAGGTGAACTGTGGGGTAATTGAAGCCAGCTAGACATATCAAATACAATAGCCATAAAATTCAAAAGGTTCGAGTCAAACACACTGCCCACACGCTCATAGACACCAAATTCAAGGAAACGCACGCCATAATGTACTTCCCGCACGAACTAAACATCGATAGCGGGCAAGCGCACCATACTTGGATTCCACTACTGCAGCAGTTATCGCCCGGAAATAGCAGACGACGCACCAAGATGCACAGCACACCTAGCAGCGTACCTAACGGCAGCCAGAGAACTACGAACAAAAGACGCACGCCAAGCAACAGCGCAGCAAGTTCCAACGAGGATGGTGGCAGTGGCCACTGAAATTAATCGAAAAAGAAGAAAAAACAGCTTCGCGGATAAAAGTGAGTACTAGTTTCTCCGTATTTATTTAACAGAATTAACTTCAATATTTGAAAGCAAAGCACCACATGAAACACAGTTCATGTCTCATCTTGCTGAAGTGTCCTTTTTCAGGAAGTGGGTGATGTAAGGAAATCAATTGTGAACAAACAGTAATCGATGACCCTTTCAAGGAAGCCTGGCAAGCTGTGGCAACCAGGTTGGTTGATATTCTGGCCTAATTGATGGTTTTGATCGCAGCTCAATAACACTGTCCCCATCTATAGACCAAAACGGAAAGGGTTACTCTTAAGGAGTATGTTGTTTACTGATCAAAAACATTGTTCTCACAAGATTGAATAAGAATGCTGAAATGAATTGAATTAAAATACTATGAAAAACATGAGGATCAATTAGACACACTGTTTTAAAAGGGTTGTATTTCTAGGATGAAAATTTGTAATTTCAAAGGAATGTGACATGGAAGTTCAAATGTAAAATCCGATTTGATCCATCAGAGATAGTTTACGAGTAATTCAAGCATTCATGTACTGTAACTATACAAATACGAGGGCAATTCGGAAAAAAACCTCTGTTTGCGCATGCGCGAGAAATGTCCGGGAAGAGCGACGTCAGTCCTGTGGCAGTATGTGCAGTAGTCCAGTAGACAGTGAGCATTGTGCAGTAGTCCAGTAGACAGTGAGCAGTGGAAGGAGAAGGTTGTGTTGCAGTTCACTCGTCCGTTACAACAATTGAAAATTAACATTCCAATAGCAAAGCCTGCCAAATGTGAAGTGCGTGCCGTAATTCGATTTCTGTGTGCGAAAAATCTTTCGGCGGCTGCAATTCATCGCGAACTGTGTGATGTTTACGGAGCAAACGTGATGAGTGACAGTGTCGTACGTGAATGGTGTCGCATGTTTAAAGATGGACGAACCGACGTGCACGATGCGGCAAGAAGTGGGCACCCATCTGTAGTCAGCAACGAACTCATGCAGGAAATTGACAAAACTGTCCGTGAAACCCGTCGGTTCACGATATCGGAACTTTCTCTGCGCTTTCCCCAACTTTCTCGGACTGTTTTGTACGAGGTGGTGACAGAAAAGTTGGGGTACCACAAGTTCTGTGCTCGTTGGGTTCCAAAACTCCTTTCGGATGAGCACAAAAAAAACAGAATGGGCTCTGCTTTGGACTTTCTGTCGCGTTATGCCGAAGAAGGAGAACAATTCCTTAACAGAATTGTGACTGGCGATGAGACCTGGGTGTCGTACGTGAACTCTGAAACCAAACAGCAATCAATGGAGTGGGGACATATGCACTCACCAAAGAAACCCAAAAAGGCTCGGCGAACATTGTCTGCCAGAAAGGTTATGGCAACAGTCTTCTGGGATGTGAAAGGTGTACTGTTAGTGAAGTTCATGGAGCGTGGATCGACCATCACTTCAGAAGTCTACTGTGAAACATTACGACAACTCAGACGAGCCATCCAGAACAAGCGTCGGGGCATGCTCACTTCCGGTGTGGTGTTGGTTCACAATAACGCTCGCCCGCACACTGCTGGACGTACTCAAGAACTTTTGGAGCAGTTCCACTGGGATGTTTTTGGTCATCCTCCCTATAGCCCAGATTTGGCACCGAGCGACTACCACCTCTTCAGGCACATGAAACAGTGGCTTGCATCGCACCGCTTCGACAATGACAATGTGCTTCACAATGCTGTTAGCAGGTGGCTTCATTCCCAGGCAGCAGATTTTTTTGCAGAAGGAATTTCAAACCTTGTAAAACGTTATGACAAGTGCCTCAATTTGAATGGTGATTATGTTGAAAAGTAATGTCATGTTCTAAGTTTCAAATGTATATAATACAAGTTCTGTATCTACGAATGTATGTCATTGATAACCAAACGGAGGTTTTTTTCCGAATTGCCCTCGTACATACGTGTAAAACATTGCATATGGTGACGAAAGGGAATTTCAAATGTAATGCCTGGCAACACTAACAGTTTTCACTTTTCAGAGGTTGGCAATACTTGCCCGACAGTGTTTTGTAGTTCAAATGTGATGTTGGCGTGGCTTGTTGAGAGTTAAACTGAGCATGGAACTCTGATATTGTGTGTGTAAACTGAATTCTGTGGATTCAGGTAATATATTTTGATTGTGTGTGTTTCTAGTTAGAAAGGAAAGAAAGAGTAAAATATTTGACAAAAAAAAAATGTGAAATATAAAATTTGATATTCCTTTACCAGTTTAAACTGGAAAAAAATATGGACATATCACTCAAACTCAGAAATCTCCACGTATTTTTACTGGCAATTGTCATGTTCATGGTAGCATATCATGCTACAAAGCCAGGGTTGGATCTTGGTTTTAATTGGTTTCATCATCTAATTTATCGATGCAGTATTCATCCTCACTGCTGTTATTCTGGAGAGGTAGAAGAGGATAATAAAATACCCAAAAATACAAATACTTTATACCATAATTAAATGTTCATGTAATTACTGCACCTGTTTCTGCAATTGTTGTATGCGTTGCTCCAACTCTTGGACTTCTTCATGTGAATGGTGGTTTATGCATTGTACATTGGGAAACTGCTTCAAGGTATCACCATAGCCAGAACTGGATGGAAACATGCCTAGTTCATCGTGTTTCTTCAGTTCCTGTAATTACAAGGAAACGAAAAAATTATTTATTTTCACCACTTCAATGTGTAACTACACATTGTAGAATTACTATTTTCAACGGTTATGTCAAGATTACAGCTTCATAAATATTTTAAAAGAATAAAAAGGTAAAGTGCTCCCTGCGCATAGCACCACGCCATGAAGGCATATAGGGGGTGTGGGGGTAACGCCCCACACTTTTTTGATCCGGTCGTGAGGGGGGGTGATGTGATCAGCATCATGCCCCTGACTGCCTTTACCCCCCAGGGTTTCCCCCAGGTACCCATGTTATTCGATGCTGGGTGGGCACCGGGGCCGCTTCCATCGTTAGAAAAATTCCCGGATTTGAACCGGCCGGGGATCGAACCGGGACCTTTAGCATGGTAGTCAATAAATAAAATTAATTTATGACAGTGGTTCCCAGTGATGCCCCTATTGCAATATTTTCACTGAAATGATATGATTGTTCCAAATATGTGCTTATTTAGTACATTTTACATATAAAATGTTTCGGAATATGAAATATGTTTAATTTTTCACTTAAGGCAAGCAACCTAACCACACTAACTGGGTGTTGCAAGTGTTAGATAGGCCTACATTCTGACTTGGGTGCCGCAGAAAAATTTTGAAACACTAAGGGTGTTATGCAACGAAAAAGTTTGGGAACCTCTGATTTATGATACTCACGGCTGGTTTTTCAGTGTTCAGTTAAGGTTCATGTTAGCACGTAACTGGAACTCTGGTGGCGAATAATCTTTACTGATACTACTTCTTGCAGTTACCAGCCTAACTGAAAGTTACGAAGCAACATGGATGCCTCATGCAGCTATCCAAGTTCCACACTCTCAACTTCAGTCAGATTACATAAGATATGATTCATAAAAATGTTAAATTGGTACAGAAGGAGACTTGTTTTGTTTGGAAGAGCTTACCAATATCCATGCAAATATGGAAATTAAGCAGCGTAGTTGCTAGAATTCGCTTGGCGAGGTAACGTTGAAGAATTTGTGACCCAAATATATGGTCTACCAGGCGGGACAATCTCCAAACGGTAATTTGGTGCAGTGGTAAGCGGCACCACCTCCCTTAGTGTGTTGTGTTTTGTAATACGATTTTGAGTCCTGGTCACGGATCTTTTTTTCTTCTTGTCAATTAATTATGTGTGTTGCCTTCAATTCATGCTTTATTGTTGAATGATCTTCTCGGTGAAATATTACAGTAAATTTTAAAATTATTTTTACTCGTACCTTCATATTTTTAGAACTTGACCTATGAATCACTCTTACTATTAACATGGTTTTTTTTTTTTTTTGCTCAACAAACATGCATAGAGAGGTACAAAGCATGCAGTCAAATGTACAATATTTACATATTAATAGTGTTTATATCAACAGACAAGTATTATTAACGTTTCAACTTTCGAGTTCTTCACGCTTCTTCTACAAGCAAGTATCTGCGCTTGCGCCTCATAACTGCATTTTTCTCATGTGGAATTGACTTTATTAGAGGAAAGCCAAATCTGTAGTGCTGGATTTCGTTAATTTATTTTGTAAGCATATAGAATGAATACGTAGCCATTGTTCTAATCGTTTCCAATGCAATAACGCTTGCTTGTAGTTCTATATTTAAACGCCAGGCTGTGTGTCAGTCGACGCGGTTTGAAACTATACTAACAGATGGCACGCAGATCGATTTCCTGTAATTTCCGTGCTTCAGAATTGCCATGAAACTATACTAACAGATGGCACGCAGATCGATTTCCTGTAATTTCCATGCTTCAGAATTGCCAACACACTTTCTTGGAGAACAAACTATGGGTTAGTTAACTGGCAGTTACTTTCATAGAAAAACCCGGTGCTGGTTAAGACTGGCTGTTATCTCCAACTGGCAGTTAGTTAACAAAAATATTAACAGAACATTGAAAAACCGACCCTTAAACTATGATAACTGAAACTGAAAAATGAGTAAACTCCAAGTAAAGTGAACAAAACCAAATAAATAAAAAGAAAATAGTCCATTCCAACAACTTTACAGTACCCTCTCCAATATTATGAAACTGTAGCAACCATAACTGACAACTGAAGTACACAAGTGGATGATTGTCAAAATGAATAATATTGTAAATTGTACAATTCAGATGGGAGACAGTGAGATGGTAATTTAGTTTTGCTAACCATGGGCCATCATTATTTCCTTCTGTAGGTTTATATTAGTATTTGAAATGGATAAATGTGTAAATTGTAACTGAAAACAGTCGAACCACATTTCTGCAGAAATCGTCACGTGTGAAATTACGTGTTCACTTAATTCAGCCACCTAAAACTAACAATAAATCATCGATTAAAAAAAAAAGAGTAAATAATGATTCCCCACCTTACTTGTAATAACATCAAAAACGGCCATGTTAACAATTCAAAAACTTCATTCTTTTGTTGCTGCATCAACAGCATCTAGGTTTAGTTGCATGTGAAACCGAGACTGGTTGTAGTAAGGTGCAAGATTATTACTATTATTATTATTATTGCATCTCACATTGAAACAGCCAATATGGTTCTGCAGCATTTAATTCTCCTGTCTTTCTACTGAGGTTTAATGGTACTGGGAAAAAATGCAACAAATTTGACCTCTTCCTCCTCATTTTTCTGGTAACATCAGAATAATAATAGAAATTATGTTCTCTTCTGAGCATAAGGAAGTAGGTGACTTTCAGAGTAACTTTCAAACTTGTGATTTACTACAATATCAATGAAAAATCAACTACATTTAGTTAAACTTTAAATTTTGCATGAAGATATAAATATTTCACGGCAATTTATAAAACAAATCTCACCTTTTCTAATTCTTGTATTCGTGTTTCCAGCAGTGCTTTATCAGCATCCCCATTGCGACATAGCTTTTCTAGCTGCTTTTTGTGTTGCTCTTCTAAAAGATCCAATGCTTGAGCTGCCTGGCACAATAAATCTTGCTTTTCAGATATCTCCTTCCGAAGAGTCTCAGTTTCGACCTGCAAAGAAGATAACAATGTCTACATAAACATTGTAATATATGCTGTTCTAGTTTTACACATATCTACATGCAGAAGTTATGTGCGGAGAAATAAAGACAATATACTGATGTCAAAGTTAGGTTTAACGTGCTGGAATATATGAACTTCATTATGGAACTCAAGCAAAGTATTGTAGTTCAAGCATATATAAAATACTTACCTTTAGCTCAATGTTCTTCTTAATAGCGTTTTCAGTTTCTTCAGGTCCACCAATATGGCCCATCCGTTCCTCAAGAAAGTAGATGCGCAATTTGAGATTGAAATTTTCCTTCTTGAGATGTGATAATTGTTCCTCGTATTCCTTCATGGTACGTCCACGGATGGGGGACATTTTACCCGGAGATCGAAGGCCCACTGTAACTGAGAAAAAAAGCCTTTGTCAGCCTTGGAGTTGTGCACAGACATATATTCTACATATTGTAAATAAATACCTAAAACAACACTCTGTACACCTGAGTAAAATAACTTTTTAGCATCTCACCATTTCTTAACTTCAACTGCAGCAATTTTTCTAATAATTTAGGACATAGACTAATGTGAATGTGCACATTGATTGAGGACATCTTGTAATCAAGGATGCCTCTGGTTTGGTTCTCAATGGGATAGAGATGTCTACATTTCATATCGTCATATGAGAACCAGAGAAATGTAACTCCAAAAAAGCAGTTTTCAATTTTATTTAACCACTTGCCTGGTTAACCTGAGTTAACTCTGAATTTGTTTTTGCTTTACATATTTTTTACCCGAGTTATCTCATTAAAATTGTACAACTGCAGTGCACTTTTCTGCCTACCCGAGCAATCTCGTTTGAGCTTAAATAGGTGTTAATTCCCGTTTTGGCCACTAGTTGGAAGGTGTAGATAGCTTGTCGAGGTACTGCTGCCATCTATTGGATTCCTGTGACACTACATAGTTGTCGCCTTTCCAGTGGTAATTGTGGTCGTTTTGCGAGTCTTGCGCCAAAATGTACTGGGAGCATAGGCGCCGACTCCATGAGGCTTGGGGGGGGGGGCTCGAGGCCCCCCCCCAATGTTAACGATGTGGGGGCAGAGCCCCCAAATAAATTTGCTTTAGAGGATCTAATGTATTATTTTGCTTCTCTTGTAAAGTTTACTCAGAATTGTGCCACATGAACTTAACTTTAAATACACATTTGAAATGTTCTAGACCATCAATTTGGGGGGCTGAGACCGCTAAACCATCAACTTGGGGGGGGGGGGGCTATGACCAGAGACAGCAAAATACATGACTTATTACTATATGCTAAGTATGTAATTATGAGTATTGTTAAATTTTTTACTAAAACGAGTTTCAAAAGACGATGTGCATGAACTAGGGTAGTGGATGAGACTTTTGGGCTACAAATGGCTCTAACATGACATTCAGAACGAGATCATTGATATATTAGGGAGATCTGTTTTGCGCTCCGTGGTAGCAGATATTAAAAGTCGGGAATATTTTGCTATTATGGTTGACAAAACTTGTGAAATATCCATTCGTGGACAATATTAATATTCTGCATTAGAACTGTGAATAAAAATTGATATTTTTGAGGAATTCATGGGCTTTTACGTGATTCCGAACACTGAGATCAAAACTTAAAAAAGGGAGAGAGTAAGTCATTCATTAATTTATTTCAGTGATCAGAGCCCCCCAATAATTTTGACAAGTCGGTGCCCCTGACTGGTAGTCTTTGTGTTGTGAATACATTCCGTTCATGTTTTAGTGTTTTGCATCGTGTGAAGATCGACAAGATGAGTGATGACGAGCTAACAGACAACAGTATAGAGGGGGGTGGAGGAAATGGACATGAGTGGAAGTGATACAACAGTGGACAGTGTGTGTACTGACCGAGACTGTACAGATACAGATAGTTGCGGTAGTGTAAGTGACGCACGAGTGTGGTGTGAAGTTGACCCTCACAACCCACCCTTGCTCCTCCTCCATTTCCGTTTACTGGTCAGGCAACTGTACACTGCAACGTTAGTGCAGATACAAGTGAGTTACAGATATGGGAGCAGTTTTTTTATGAGAATGTGATAGATCTAATTAGAACTGAGACAAATAAATATGCATCACAACAACGTCCTGCTGGTCAAAAACCATTTCTTGTGACATCGAATGAAATGCAAGTTTTTCTAGCACTAGTTATAATGCAAAGCATCTGTAAGAAGCAAGATTTACAGCACTACTGGTCCAAAAATCCCCTGTTGATAACCCCATTCTTTCTGAAAACAATGCATTATCGTCGTTTTTTGGAAATAAAAAAGTACTTGCAGTTTTACGATAATGAGATATATGACGCTGCTGTTCATCCCCATCCAAAATTCAATAAAATATGGCCTGTGGTGGAACACATGACACAGAAGTTTCAAGCAATGGTCACACCGGAAAAGTCGATTACCATTGATGAAAGTCTGCTAATATACAAGGGTAGATTGGGTTGGGTGCAGTATATTCCATTGAAAAGGGCAAGGTTTGGAGTCAAATTCTATATGCTCTGTGAATCCAAAAGTGGGTACGTGTGGAACTTTATAACGTACACTGGTAAGAATACAACAGTAGGCAGTGAGTACAGTCGCCTTCCAAAATCTTCACAAGTCGTGATGACTTTGGTACATGATTTGTTGGGAAAGGGGAACTGTTTGACAATGGACAATTATTATAACTAAGCACAACTAGCAGATCTGTTGATTTCTAAATAGACTGATGTATTTGTAACACTGAAATGCAGTAGGAAAGATCTACCACAGGCTCTCAGAACAGCCAAATTGAAGAAAGGTGAAGTAGTAGGGTTGCAACGTGGCAAAGTGACAGTCATGAAATGGAAAGATAAGAAGGATGTGACATTGTTGTCAACCATCCATTCTGTTCAAATGGTGAATGTAACAACGTCACAAAGAAGAAATGAAACCACGACTGGTGGTTGATTACAATGACAAAACGGGTGGTGTTGATCAGCATCTTGCTTCGTACGCCACACCAAGGAAGCGTGGCAAAAAGTATTATAAGAAGATTTTCTTTCATCTGTTGGATATGTCTCTTTGGAATTCATATGTGGTTTACACCAAGACAGGTGGAACAAAATCGCACCTCCAGTTCTGAATGGAAATTGTGAGTGACATTATCAAGCAGTACCATTCAGATGGTATGCTTCCATCAAGTGGCACCTGTCTGGCCTGTCTGGACGACACTTCCCGAATACCTTCCCTCCATGGATAAGAAGCAAAACCTAACGAAACAGTGCACCGTGTGTTGCAGATTTCAGGATGCGAGAGGAAAGAAGATTCGTCGTGAATCAAGATACTATTGCCCAGATTGCAATGTTGCACTCTGTGTTAGCCCATGCTTTCGGGTTTATCACACTGTGGGTAGCATTTGATGTGAGACAGTATATGTGATAGTCTGTAAACTGGGACAGCATTAAAATGTGAGGTGATTTTATTTTCAACAGTTTGTATGCTATTTTCAAATATTTGTAGTACTTTCCATGTATGTACGACTTAACTTGGGTTAATAATTATGGAGGTTTCTTGAAAAGTTTTGTGACCTTATTTGACCCCAAAAATGAAATTTCGTTACCGTTTCTTAATTGTCAATATCGGGACATTACAAACACGCAATAAAAAAAAATGTGTAAAATTTGGGAAAATAATGTGTCAGGCAAGTGGTTAAATGATCTCCTACAAAAAGCTCTATTTAGATTCAAATCGACATCTCATCTTTAGCAGTAAGGTTGTCATGTATCTCCAATTTACTGACTCTTTTTAAGTCCGACATTTCCTAAGAATACATAATTTCCTGTCTCCTGTGAATTTGACTTTTGTTGCTGTTGATGATGATTTGGTTTATTTTACTTCGTGCTCTGCCACTTTTGGCCAATCGCACAGATGAGAATGAGTGATGATATGATGAAATTGATGATGAGACACTCACAAAAATCACCCAAAACCAGGATGGGATTCAAACCCGGGATCCCTGGCATTGTAGCACACTGTGAGTAGCATGCTCTGGTTCTCACTCGATATGTGTATGTTCAATCCCCATTATCTGCAAATGAAGCACATACTTGTTTAGATGCAAATAAAACTAAGTCGTTATATGAACCTTTAGAAGAACATATATGTACTTATTTAGGTAAATAGTGTAAACATATATTTAACAACATGTCATTCTATGCCACATATTTAACAACGTGTCATTCTATGCCACATCAACAGGCGTTCTGAATCTTCATGTTGTTATTTTTGTATGTTTATGGCACACATAAATATGTAGGTCTCGTTTGCAGAAAACTCATCTTCAATTCAATTTAAAACACTTTCAAACTTTTAATTCATTGAGCCACAGTAGTCGTCAATATTTCAGCCAAGTTATTGTTGAGAACAATAACTGCATTTTTTCTGGATGGAATAGCCCACCATTAATAACTTGTAACACTTTATGGGTTGATATTCCACCTAAGGTTGCCAGACGTCCCTGTTTTCGAAAAAGAAAAAAAATCAGTGTCCCGAAAAATGCTTTTCGTGCGACTATTTGTCCCAATTTTTGTTTTCCTTTCAAACTAGAGAGATTTACCAATCTCTTTTACCTTCCTTCACTGTTGGAAATTAAAACTAGAAATAGGATACAGCTCTAGGACGTATTCTCTTCCATCTCTGTAACAAAATAAGCGAGTGTTCATTGTCGACGCCAAAAGAACGGGAGCATTGGGCAGCCAGTGTTGTTGATTGGGACAAAGTTGGAGAATAACATTAACCATAATAACGTAAATAAAATTTTGTCTGAGACAGAGGTCCGGTTTTTCATTCACAGAATCTGGAAATCCTAATCTTGCCTATGATATCCGATAGCCTCTTACAAGGAAAACGTACATGTCGCAACAACAGATAAGAATAATGTAAACAGTAGTAAAAACGAAAGCTTCTTTAGCAGAGACTTATCTACGGATCATGTTTAATTTTCCCATATTGTGCTTTGTTGAAATACAGGCTGTCCCAAGAAGCAAACCAGCTTCGTTATGCAGTTCTTTACACAAATTCGCCAAAACTTCAAAACGCCATTTTCACTTGGGACGTTAATTTGGCCACCATCTGAGGTAACATCGGTGAAATGTAATTTCAAGCACAGAAACGGGAAAGAAGGTACAGTCACAGACACTTCTGGCTTGTAATTAAATCAATGGTATCGTTACAAGCCGGAAGTGGCGTGACTATACAACAAGGCATTTGAAGGACGTGCGCTAGATAATTCCCATATCCTTTATATTTGAAAAATCAGATATGTGGAAATTCGAGAAGGCGCTGATGTTTTGACACAAAATTGTACATAAGTACAATACTATACATACATCTGTCACACGGGAGAGCAGAGTTCGATTCGAGGTGATTGATCTCAGGTAGGTATCTTCCGACAATGCTCCAGTATAAAGTGGCTCACTCAGCCTTTAATCAATCGATACCGTAAAGGGGGATTCAAAGTTGTCGAAGCATGGTGCCGATCACCTTACCTTGAATGAGTGTTTCTTCCCTTTTGCATAGCCTTTTCTACTACCTTTGGCTAATGCGACGGTGGGAGCCTTACAAACAATGACGTGCCCATGAACAAATGCTGGAAAGATGGCAAAACACAGGACTGACTTCCAAACAGCTTACGCAGGATTTTATCAAGGGGGGGATTTCTAAAACTTTCTCCAAATTCAAATTACCATTGTTTTATTATACTTTAGTTAAATAATACTCATAATTAACTAATAATACTTATAATTAATTAAATATCTGAATTACTACAAATAATACTACTAATACCACCACTACTTTCAAGTAGTCGAGATCTACATAAATATAGTATTTATGAAAGCAATAGACCGAAATTACTTTCTAGTCATTCGATTTTTATCAAATTCTGGGAGTATTTTTTTTTTTTTTTTTGTTTCTTTGTTAGGAAATAATTGACCGGTCAACGAGGTGAGACATTTTAAGTGTGAAGAAAATCCATAAAAACAAGAAAATATATTAAAATAAATTGAAATAATCAAAGTATGAAACTCATCCAAGGAGCTGCGGTGATCTGGTCGGTAGAGAGTCAGACAACCACGCGGAAGATCGGGGTTGGATTCCTGGAATTGGTTGGAAATTTTCCGGCTTCTTCCCCGCATAAATGTCCCCGATAATTCACATCTGGATTGTCTCCCTGTTCTTACCAACAAAACATTTTACAATAGTTAAGCTTATTGTCGTTTGAATAATTGTCTAGTCAACAAGGTGAGACATTTTAAAGAGAGACATTCAAACGTGCCGCGGTAAACAATGGGAAGGCGGACTGGTGACTGTATTCTTGTCCGCCTAACTTTTGTCTATACAATAGCCGCTTACAACGAACCAAGAACTTTCTTTAGTTAATTCACATTGTTCACACAAAAAAAATACATGTTCATTGAACACTGGCGTACATAGAGGGGTGGCTGTTGGCATTACAACCCCTATGGAAATTTTGAGAAAATCAGAATTTTCAAATAAAAATCCGTTAAGAACTTTAAAAGATCAAAATCTGTAAATGCGAAACCTGTTTTAAAGTGAGTCCCGATTAGCATTTTTGCCTTTGAATACAATTTTAATAGACTGAATAGCTCCAAAAATACGAAATATTTTATTATGCATCCTGCCCTCCAAAACGAAGCCATGTGCTATCCACATTCACTATTCCAGCCCCTCCCCAAAAAAAAAATCCTGCATACGCCAGTGTATTGAACATTGTTGAAACTGAGATGCAAAACAACGTTTTTCTCTTTTAAAGCATAGTTGCCCTAATATTTTATTTTCAAGAATTCGTGTTTATTTTCAAGGCATTCGCTCTGAAAGATGCGTGTGTTTGGAATGCTGTGCTCAGGGTGGCTACAAACAAGCAAAAATAAAATTCCCTGACTTTTCCAGGTTTTCCAGGACAAAATTTACATTTTCCCCTGACAATTACAAACTAAACTAATTCGATGTTTTTGCAAATGGAAATAAACTCATACAGATCCAGGTATGGATTTGATAAGTACCAATATTATCTTCTATGAAATTGACTTAATTTCTCTATTCTCTATGATTTGAATTCAAAGTGCAAAATAGTAAGTTTAAAATAAAATACTTGATTATTTTTAAAATTACGACTAAATGAGATACGATTGAAGAGTGAATGATTAAGAAATACAATTTGTAATTTATCAGTCTCCTAATAAATTCTCGGTATTATATGTTGATATTTCCACTGAGGTTTGGAACCCTCTGCTTTCAAGAACCATGAGTGCGGACTCAGTTTTCAATGCATAAAGCTACTTCTCTCTTCTCTGTAAAGCAAACAACTTAACTCTTGCATATAAGTGAAACAATTGAATCGAACAAAATAAAGTGCCATATTTCCTTACATTATCAATGGGCTATCTGCTTAAGTACAGTATATCCAAGTGAAGTACTGTGAAACTGACAACATGGAGTTATACCATTAATGCTGGCGAAAAGGGTATGAATGTATTATAAATTTAACGCAAGGAATTTATAGAATTGCATTGTATAGGTACCTGATTTAGCTAACCACACATTAAAACAGGAAAACACTAATAATAAAAGCTTCTGAAGTTCATATACGAGGGGTATCCAGAAAAAAGCTCCAATCGTGCCTATACGCAGCACTAGTGGTCGGAGAGCGACACACACACATGCAGGCAGGAAGAAGTGGCATGTAACACGCTCAGAATTTGGCACAGAGCCACCAGCAATCGTGTGAGGTGTGCAGACCGGACGTCGTGAGTGATAGTATGGTCAGACGATGATGCAGACAATTCACGGAAGGCCAATGGAATGTGCACAACCCCATACAGCTGAGTACACATGGGCCCTTTGCATCACTTCAGGTGAGAGATCTTAGACCACTCCCTGTACAGCCCTGGCCTTGAATGTACCGACTTTCATCTCTTTGTTTAACTGAAGAGGTTTCTGGCAGGGCCAGGATTTGACAGCTACACTGCGGTAGAGATAGTTCCAGTCTTTGCTGTCAGACACATATACCATGGGCATACAAAATTTAGTGCCATGCTACGACAAATGCCAGAACAATGGTGGTGATTATGCCGAAAATTAGGTTAGGACACACTGTTACTAATGTAATAAATTACAACTGATATTCTTGTTTTATTTATGCCTAATCGGTAGGGACCTTGATTTTTTTGTTATTGTTTTTTCAAATTGGTGTATTTTTTATTTTTTACAATTCGGTGTTATTTTTCCCAAAATTCACATTTTCATTTTAGTGCATTATCTGGCAAATATCTGAAATTATACCTTCATGGTGTTTTTAAACTACTGTTTCAAATTGTAAGTCACATGGCTTACGCCTCTTTGTGAGAGTTTGATAATTTGATTTTTTTTTTTTGGGAAAGTTATTTTCCATACCCCTTTTTTAATTTTAAGGTAAGGATCAGATAATGGAATTTTCCCCGTATATTCTGAAGGATGCATAATGACCATAAGTGGCGACTCACCCAAAAAAATAAAAAACAATCAATCACACCTGACAGATACCGATATATTATGGCACCAAAAATTGGCATTATCTTTTTTTGACTTGTTAGTGTTACGTTTCCCAAAATTCGCGTTTTTGTTTTAGAACATTTATCTGCCAAATATACCGAAACGTAATACTCCATTTGTGCTTTTAAACTATTATTTTAAATTGTAGGTCACATGGTCTACGTATTTTCGTGACAGTTTGATATGTTGGAACAGATTTTTGAGGAAGTAAAAGTAAAGTGCTCCCCTGCACTTTTCCATGAAGGTGTATAGGGGTGATGTGATCAGCACCACGCTCCATGCTACCTTTATTCCTCAAAGTTAACTCAAGGTACCAGCTTCATATGATGCTGGGTGGAGGCCGGAGCAGTTTGAATAGGTGGAAAACATCCCGGTTCTCCCCCGCAGGAGATCGACCCTGGGTCTCTCGCATAGTAGTCAGACGCCCTAATGACTGAGTTCCATTATTACTCGCTCGACAAATGCCGATGGTGCGCACTTAGCTTGGTAATTCAAAACATATCTCGTGCGACAAATACGAAGATGTGGCTCCAATATGACGGTAGATACGCACTCGATCTCCTGTTAGAACCCTGCCACTTTGCTCTGTGATGTAAATGGTTTTGATAGAAGTTGAAAAAATCGTGGGAAATACATGATTTAATGTGGCTGTCAGAATTATTCCATGTACGTATAACTCTATAGTTTACTCTTGAGTAAAATGTTGGAAAACTTGCATGTTCTATGTAAACAAACATGTTTGTTTTAGAACATTTCTTTTAAAAAATCGCTAAAAACGCCAACAATTCGCATTTTATGCCAAATTTCAATATTTCGAAGGGGCGAAAAATGTGTCCAGACATCACTGCACATTCCTAAACATAGCTTCGCAGAAATTACCATTTTCACGGTTTTGGCATTTGCAAAAAATCAATGTCCCTACTAATTGGAAATTACTTTCTGGCCACCCCTCGTATAAATCAGTAGATGGAAAGTGAAAATTTAGCAGGACTGGCAGAGAAAAGTCAATTCTTGAAGAAAGTGATTTGCTTTTATGATTGAATGATTTGAGTAAATATGATATTAACATATTTACGTATTTATTATTAGTATTTTATTTCATAATATTGGACATTAACCTTACTCAGCGAGAGATTTAAGACCATCTCTCATGAGTTTAAACAGACAGGACAGAGAGTGGTGTTAATTTCATTGCAATACTAGTGTTGCAGTAAATTTGAGGTTGGGAGCAAGCACTTGCCAATTTTTATAACGTTCACCAATGCAGATTTATGTTTCACTTTTTCGTGATAGTATTCAATATATATCCGATTTGGTTGGATTCTTCTTGATATCTAAGAATAGTGCGATGTCATTCTAAACGTATGATAACTTGTGCGAAACCAGTAATACGTCAGGATGATGAAAGAAAACCTTCGTAAGCACTGCTACATTAAATAAGGTGAAGTGAGCCAGAAGAGTAATAAAATTCCAGCAGCATATTGGCAGTCTAAAGCTCTTCTTGTTTATGCATTCGATTTTTGTTGGATGTTGCATCCATGCAATTTCTGTCGCATGTTGTAGTGAGGTACTTTGTCGGGTAGCGATATTCGACAAAAAACGGCGCCACCCGCTCTTATCCCCTCCATCTGTTGACAAGTCCCCTTGCTACTCCCAAAAGGACAAGAAAAAAAAATGATAATTCAATGCTTTTTCCACGTAATATTTAGAGGCTTAACATTTACTCCGCCGATGATACCATATGGTATCATCAGTGTAAGGTCGTACTCGCCCGATGATACCATATGGTATCATGGTGCTGATTACGAAATGAATGTGCTTTTTGGACCTTCATACACTTATGGTTGGGTGGAAACTCTGACACAGGTCTGGAGCAAGCCTGGGAAATTCATATTGATGACCAACCTCCCTCTTCTCTGCAACATATCCATGCCACATTTCCGAACAGAGTTCCACATTTTGGCTCATTATTCAACTTGTATGGCACCCAGGAACATGAAATATGTTTCAATCTCTTTGGAAACGTCATTTCTTTGAAGAGAATAATAAGGTTTGCGCCTTCTCCCCAAAATAGCGGCAGAAGAGGGGGCAAAGTCGAGATTTTTTTTTTCATGGAAATTCGGTGGTCGCGGCCCCAAACCCGCCTTCCTCGGTTCGGCATTCTGAATTATACACGGTTGCATGCTATGATGATTTAGCTGCAAAACAAAACTTATCCGAAGTAGATTGCTCCTATAGTGCCCGAGTTATAACAATTTTCCTCCAAAAATGCAAATTACCTATTTTTTGTAAAAAAAAAATAATCACATTTTGACTTATTATTCAACGTGTATGGCACCCAAGAACATGAAACATATTACGTTCTCTTCAGAAATGTCCATTCTTTGAAAAGAACACTAAAGTTCGCGCCTTCTTCCAAAATAGCGGGAAAGAGGGGGGCAAACTCCAGATTCTTATGGTTTCTTCATTGAAATTCGGGGGCTGCGCCCCCAAACCCCCTTTCCTCGGTTCAGCGTTCTAAATTGTACACGGTTGCATGCTCTGATGTTTTAGCTGCAAATTAAAACTTATCCGAAGTAGATTGCTCGCATAGTGCCCGAGTTATAACAATTTTCTGAGCAATATGCAAATTACCTATTTTTAGTAAAAAAAAAACAGTGTTTCACATTTTGGCTTATGGCACCCAAGAACGTGAAACATATTTCATTCTCTTTGGAAACGTCCATTCTTTGAAGAGAATACTAAGGTTTGCGCCTTATCCCCAAAATAGCGGGAGAAGAAGGGGCAAACTTCAGATTTTTGTCTTTTTCATTGAAATTCGGGGGTCCGGTTCCCCCAAACTCCCTTCCTCGTTCCGGCGTTCTGAATTGTATTTGGTTGCATGCTATGACGTTTTATCTGAAAAACAAAATTTATCTGAAGTAGATTGCTCCCATAGTGCCCGAGTTATAACAATTTTCCTCCAAAAAAGAGAGTTACATATTTTTCGTAAAAATAAAAAATCACATTTTGACTTATTATTCTACTTGTATGGCACCCAAGAACATGAAACATGTTTCATTCTCTTGAGAAATGTCCATTATTTGAAAATAATACTAAAGTTCGTGCCTTCTTCCCAAAATAGTGGGAGAAGAGGGGGCAAACTTCAGATTTTTTTTTCTTTCTATTGAAATTTGGGGTTCACGCCCCCAAACCCCCTTCCTCGGTCCGGCGTTCTGAATTGTACACGGTTGCATGCTATGATGTTTTAGCTGCAAAACAAAACTTATCCGAAGTAGATTGCTCCCATAGTGCCAGAGTTATAACAATTTTCTGTTCCCGTGCAGAGTTCCATAACGATATCTTTAAATTAAATAAAAAAAGTCAATGAAGACGAAATTCCCTGACTATTTTTGACATCTCAAATTCCCTGACTTTTCCCGGTTTTCCAGGTCTGTCGCCACCCTGTGTGCTTTATTATTATTATTATTAGTAGTAGTAGTAGTAGTAGTAGTAGTAGTAATAGTACTAGTAGAAGTAGTAGTAGTAGTAATAGTATTGTCCCAGATCTGTGACTGTGATAAATTGGCCATTTACATTTCTTTCCACAGCATTTTCCATAATATTTCACAAGCTCAAAGGGGAGGGGGGTTAAACCCCGTAACCTCCCCTTGTGTACGCCACTGCTTCCAAAATAAGGAAGATGTACACCCACCTTCCACCACACCCCTCAACCTCCATGGTCATATGCCCTACGTCGAAAATCCTCGAAAATCCTGGGCAAGCCACTGCTGACCAACGAACACCCCTGCCCAGTTTCGAATAGCACATTTCAGTGGTGGAATCATGGTCGTAGACAAAACTTTCAGAGGATTGATTGATTTGCTTTAATTGACTTCGCTTTATGTGACACTGTTGGCTAATTTGCGAAGATGGGGATGAGTGATGACATGATGAAAATGACGAATGGACACTCATAAACATCCATGCCTAGGCCGAGATTCGAACCCGGGACCCCTGGCGTCTTAGCGCGATGTGATAACCATTCCGCCACGGAGGCCGGCAAACTAAACTTTCAGAGGAGGTGGCCAATATTTGATCACATACTTCTCGTTACTATACAAGCATTTGTTTCATAGGATCGAATGTAGGTTAAATCCACCTAGGTATATACTACGCCGACCTCTGTGAGGAGAGTGTGGGTGAGCGCAACACGCACGAAGTTCGAGGTCCCAAGTTCGAAATCTTGTACGACGCGAAATGTACTGGTCGGAAAGGGAATTTTCAGTTTGAACCAGGAAAAACACTGGAAAAGGGCTGCCAGAAGTGAAAGTAGAGGGGTGGCAGGTTAGCTGTGATTACTACAAAAATAAAACCTGTTTAGAACAAGTATCATGAATAATAAATGTATGAAACCTCTGGCTCCATTGCCCTCGGCGGGGTTCTCTCAGCTTCCCACTCCCTGCTGTATTTGTGTAAAACTTTGAATAAGTATTTGAAAATGAGTTGCCGATTTTGGTTTCTGAACGTTTCTGCATTAATTTACCATGCCATAAGTTTCAGAGGGGGGGTGGGGAGTTGAGCCATAAGAATTCCTCGAACAACAGAGATGAGAATATGTGGAGCCCTACCTCCACACCGCGTAATCCACTGATATGGAAATGTAGTTTATATGCAAATATCTATCCTTTATGATCCAGGTTTTCATTCGTCGTGCTGTCGGAAGAACTGCTCTGTGAACTATGACAATTTATAGCAATTTACAAAGTTTAGCTTTTTTTATTTTAAAGCAGGAGGAGAGATGGAGATTAGATTGTAGTGCACGTAATGTAAAAAAAAAATAATAAACCTTAGGAATAAATACGTAATGTTTATATATTTAAATTTAGTCGTCCAAGCAATGCACCATTTTTCAATATTTTTTACCAAAAGAAAAATTCTGATAGTTAAATCGACAAAAGTTATTTTTAAGTCCGCTTTATGGACGGGTAAGCTAATCGAGGCTCGATCTACAGTTGAAAGCGTGATCCCAATCACTGAAATATGTCCCACTTACATCGGCATTAGCGTGCTCAGTTTTAACCCCACCCAACCTAAAATCGTTCAACTAAACCGAATATAAAGTTTTAAACCATAGAACAAACAAGTAAGTTTTAGCGAACATGAAATTTTTGGCAGTAAGTATGATCAGACAATTTCAGAGTGTTGTATCTACATTTGTAAAACGCAATAACTACAAATAAATCACAAACTACGAAAGCAACAACAAAATGTCAATGTTAAATTATGAAACTTATCACAGTTATGCTGTATTATGCCATAATTTGAAAGGATAACATGTATTTATTTAGTATATGTATTCATTATTATTACCATTACTACAATATGAAAATAAAAAAGCACTTAGATTTTTTAGTCGAATCTATAACAATCCAAATCCTACTAAAACAAATGTTTATAAAGACTCTGCAGAAGACTAAATTAGAAAACGACGTTCTGCTTAAATTTCATAACACTCTAACGTAACAACTAATTGTTTTTTTGTTGTTTTTTTACGAACAGTGGAGAAGATAACTAAAAATATTACTCCATAGCACGATAAAGTGAATTATTTACTCACAGCAAGTTTCTACATCCGATGGCAAATCAAACTCGTCTGACGAATCGTCCATTTTTGTAACACAAGACTACCGTAAATCAGGGGGAAAAGTTATTATTAAATTCTTGGTCACGATACGGTGCGTAACTGCAACTTGTGCCCAAGCAGTTCAAAATACCACTTTGGTCTTGAAATGTGAAATTACTTCGTAAAAGATACTGCAAACGACGACATGGCAGCAAAAGTTGCCATGTCATCGGTTTGCAAGGGTTACATCACTGCTAATTTCTATATTCTACTACGACAGAAGTCGTTTCACTAATCTTTGGTTTCACCATAACAAAGATTAAGATGGAGAGTTGCTGATTCCATAGACATGTAGAACAAGATTAGAAAAACCTCGCAATGGTTATTTCTCCGTTATACATACGTCACATTTCCCTTCATGCCTGGCCAGAGTAATCGATTCCGTGCGATATAAGAACTTTAAGGACAATGCAAAATTTAGGGTAACTTCGGATATGAAACATTCATCCAACAATATTTAATAAGAAACTAAATGTTTTACAGTTAGTATTACATAGATAAAAGTAGCGACTTACAAGCAAGCGTGTAATATATTTTCAATGGTTGCTTTTAATCTTAAAATATTTCGTAAATGTTCGGTTATGCGCAATCGCATGGTCAAAGAATAAAAAACTACTACGAGTAGGCCTATCCAAATTTAAAATATACTCAAAACCGATTGTATCGATTTAGTGCTGACCCTCTAACGATTATACATTCTATTTTAGAAGTAAAAATATTAAAATATGATTAGATGTGCACACAGGGTGGCTACTCTAGGACCATGATAAAATTCAAGTATAATTCCCGGTTTTCAAGGCAAATTTAAAAAAAATTCAAGGCCACAAGCAGATGTTTTCTCTATTTCAACCTTGCGTATTACCGCCTCTCAACACCCACACACATGCACCAGAGGCGCAACCACGAACTTTTGTCTGGGGGGGGGGCAAGTACCAGGATAAACGTATCAATAATAATAATAATAATGACATTATTATGACTATTATTATTAGAAGTAGTGGTAGTATCAAAGACGTTATCATGCTCGTAAATTACAGAAAAGGGGGGTAGAAGTCGGTGTTAAAGCATTTGTGTTGGAACAACACTAAATTGTGTACGTATTCAAAGTTTCTTTAATACATATTATATATATATATATACAGGGTGTCATTTTAATGGCGCCCACGGACCACAGACTCGTATAGAGGACATCAAAACAAACAACTTTTCTCAGTAACATTTTTCTCGTTGGTGCGTCGATTCGACGCTAGAGCCGTTCAAAAAAGGCAGTTTTGCCGCCTGGATGCTGGCAACACAACATTTGATCGTATATGTGACGTCATTTCCTACGGCGAAATAGCACACGGCAGGGTTGCAAGTAACAAGCAAATTGTGAAAAATGACAAACTACTAATCACATTATTAGCTGTAAAACGAAGCGAGAAACGCGTCCAGTAGACAGAACATCATAGCCTACCAGCCAGAAGATCAGCAGTCATCTCCGGGGAAGGGAGAAGTGAACCAACGATAGAAGAATGGTAAAAAAAACGTATTCAAAATGAAGTGTCAATATCAGATTTTGTCTCAGCCTACATATCAAATATCAACAACAATACATTTTATTGCACTTACAGCTTACATGTGGCTGTTTACGCCCAGTTACATGTCAAATATTTGCAAATCTCGTTTCAAGGTTGATATCTGGAGGTTTGTGTCCAGATGAATTGTGGTACTTTTGTGCTGATAACGGAAGTATCCGAGGTTCACGTTGTTACATTACGACGAAAACACGTACAACCACATTAATAATGTAATGATGAATCAGTAGCGAATATACTGCCCTGTTCACAGTTGCAAACTATTAAATGTGTATCCAGTGCATAGATAAACACTGTCGTTGGAGAGCTTGTATTACTACTACTTATATCCCTGTATTTTCAACCATTTTTGCCACTTGCCTCATAATGCCCTGAATATACATTATATTATGTGTTGCTTACCTTTGGAATTTTGAGTGCTTTCATTCCTATTTTGTTATCTGTTCAGTGTGTCACAGACAACTAGTATCAGAAGGACGAATTGGATAGATTAAATTGTAGATGCCAACTTAGTAACTAGATTTGCAAATATTTGACATCTAAGCCGAGACAAAATTCGATATGAGTAGACCTAAATAGAGAATTGACAAACACCAATTGGAGCTCGGTGGAGCTCGCCTTAATGGTTTCCTCTTGTAAGGCATGAGCTCCATTTTCTCGCAGTGTTGCCAACTCCTACCTACACCCTTTTTTTTTTTTTACTTGGCAAGGGCTAGAGAGAGAGAGAGACCTATAGCTGGCAACAGTGGTGAGCGAATGCACCTTATCGTAATTTTCCAACTCCGGCAATGTTCGTAGATCGTGACCTTTGTAAACCTACCTCTCTCGGGGGAACGACGTGCCACACACACACACACACACACACACACACGCACGCGCACGCGCGCGCATATGTATTGTAACACAAACAAACAAACAAAATAATAATTGTTGTTTTTAGGATGCCTGGCCCCTATAACCTCGCCAGGGTGCGTGGTGCCCAACCAAAAATGTAAAAGTTTTCTAATGGCTGCGGTTATAGATTACCGCACCTCTGTAGAGTTTCACGTGTTTTTTTTTTTCCCCCAAACTTCCATGAAACCCTACAGAGGACCTCCGTAATGCATACAACGTGTACTAACGACTCTAGTGTTATTTGATGTTGTGATATTTTTGGATATAGAGTTTTATTGTGAGATATAGATAAAAATAATTATGTTTATTATAATATTTTCTTGATGAAGATGGAGAATATGTGCGTGTTACAAATAAAGTTGCATGCTTTTTTTTCTAGTGTGTGTGTATGTGTTTTTGATGTTTCGACAGCATCTGAAACGATAAAAAAGAAATTTTATTGTTAATTTTCACGTGTAAAAACAACAACAAATTTTTTTTGTGCAAATTTTCTGATTGTCTCTCGTGCTATAGTGCAAAAAAGATATTGTAGCTGATAGCTAATGAAATTGATATTTGTAACTGATCTGAACTAGTGAAATTCGTATTGTGCTATTGTAACTGATTGTGCTAGTGCAGAAAATTTCTTATTATGCAAGAAAAGATGTTAAAAAACTTGTTAAAACTGCTCTGTGACCCTCTCGTTCTTCACGTCGTAGGCGAAGGACTTCTCTGCAATCAGGATGACACTGCATAGGGTATCCTCGGGCAAGGCATCGTGGAACTCGCAGACGACCTTGATGTTGGTTCGATCGTTGACCACAACCTTCTTTCTCTTAGATGTGTTGATGACGGTCATGGGTCTCCGTGCTTTGAACTCGCTGGGCGTGTAGTACATGTCCACGCTTCCCTCGGTCACGCGTTTGTAAGCCGAAAACGCTTCGTAAAGTTTGAGGTAATCGTTTTTGGTCACGTCGAGGTTGTAATTCTCGCGCGGGAACACTTCGTTGCGTCCATTTTTGAGATAAACGTTCTTGATCTTGCAGTCGTCGAACTTGCTGGAATCTTTCTCCTGATTCTTGTCCCGCCCGGTCTGAAAAAGCACTACGACGAAATCTGGCATGTCGAACTGTATGTTGTTGAACTGCGTCGTCACGTCGAATTCCATGTGACTTCCCGACGCCACCTTCTGCACGCACTGGTAACCGTGAAAGTGAATCGGCACCTGCGGACTTTTCAAGATCTCCGCTTTGTACTTGAGGGCGTAGTTCGTTTCGTATTCCACCACCGGCATTCTCAATTCCATGCTTTGGATGACGCACTTGGCTGCTTCGGGTAGAGTGTTGGCTATCGGCGTGGTGCCGTCCGGACCCAAAGTAGCGTATCGCATCAGTGCGTCGTTGTCGTTGGCCGCTCTTCGAAACGTAACCCTCAGTCCTCCCTTCCACATGATCTCCTTGTAATCGGAGAAGAAACCAGGCAGCAGACGCATGGGAAAGAGCACCGTGTGACTTTTCGTCGATATTTTGGTCCCGGCTTCGAATCCCCCGGCCTGGTAGTACGCTGCGTCCGTTTTGGATAATTTCAACGTTCCCACTGCCGTCGACGTGATGCCTGGATAATCTATTCTGTCGATGACGGTGTTGTGTTTCCTCACCTCCACCTGCGAGAACAGGTGAGGCACGAAGTTGTCCACGAGTATCAAGTTTGCTGCTGCAGGAAACGCGTCTCCGCTTTCCTTCTTCACCACGTCGAATTGAAGGTAGAGGTCCGCTCTGTGAGGATGAACGAACCCATCGCCTACGTCCACGTCGTATTCGATCTCCCTGTTCGCCTCGTTGAGATTGGCGAACGTGCGACGCTTGGGAGGGAAAGATTGCAATTCGTAACTTTCGATTTGCTCCATTTTACATGTATGGTTATTTATTATACGTTGATCTCCACGATGGCCGTCGTAGTGGCACCTGCGAAATCCACCACGTCTCCTTTCTCGTTCGTCACCACCAACTCTATGTCGTCTATGCGGTTGCGACATACTGGAAAATAGATCGGCGAAGAGGGCGTGTAGATGATCGGTTCCATGAACTCGGAACTTGGTTTGAAAGTGGCTATGATTCCCGTCTGCTTGTGACTTCCTAACAATCCGTCCGAAGATTTCGTGATCATACCTTCCGCCACGTTGCAGTGTACGTTCAGAGTCTCTATGGCCAAGAATTTAGGAATATTTGTTGCCGTGTGCTTGATGCCAGCTTCGAGTTTGGTGTCGTTCTCGAAACCTAAAAGTTCTCCCATGGTGCCCAGGTCCACGGTCTCCGTAGCGGATAGGATTTCCACTCTGTGCGTGACCGAATTTTGAGAAAAGTACGTGCCTTTGGGTAATTGAGCTTGCAAAGTGGAAAGATTGTATTGGCCTGGCGTGACGGCGATGTGTTCGCTTCCGACGCTAATTTTGTTGTGCTGCGTGACGTTAGGTATGAGGTACATGCTGTAGAATGCACGCAGAGCCACGGATTTAGGATAGACGATGTCGTCGTGCAGCGTGAGTTTCAAGATCGAAGATTCGCTCGTGAGATGGAACACGCCCATCCTAGTGATGCTGTTTGAGGTTCCACAGTGCTTTCTGGAAATCCTCGATCGTAGGGTTATTTATTTTAGAGAGAAACGCGAGCACGGAGAGGCAGAGATGGCCGCAGTTCACGTCTCCGAAATCTTGAATGCGTTCGTCGTTGTAGTATATGGAGGTTTTGTTCGTTTTCAGATAATGAATTAAATTTGTAGGTGGAACGCCTCCGAAAGAATCGAAAACGAATGCTTTATCATCATCGTTTTTGTGGTAACATATCCAATGCGTGCCTGGATTTTCTTGACCGTCCAAGTTGACTACTCCGCATTCTCTTCTTTTGACGGTTGAAGGTAACGAGTCGGACATGAAAACTCCTCTGAAGTGCTTGATTTGTAACGGTTCAATCAGAGATTCAATGTCTCGGTTGGTGAGTGCTTCTGTTTCTTTTTTTTAAACTTTCTCATCACACCCTTGCCCCTTTTCTCCATGGCCAGGTTGTGACGTTTCTGTTCTTCCAACTCGGCCTTGTTCTTCTTCGAGTCGATGACGGTTTTCGCGATGGCGGCACTTCCGCCGGCTAAACTTCCAACGGCCCCCAATGCTGCCAGGATGGCCGGGATGCTGAATATGAAACCTCCGACCTTTTGCTGTTTCCGCGAACGCTGCAATCTTTTCAATTGAGGTGTGCTGAGCAGCAATTTCATTCCGTGTCCTTTCGACAAGCAAGAACGTTTCTTCTCGCGTTGTTTCTTGGTGAGTAACCCATCGAGGGCACCTAGATTTTTAAGATTGGAGTATGGTATCTGGTACACGACACCCTTGGGCTTCATGTTGATGCTCTATGTGTTATTTTCACGGTATGTTATTTATATATATATTCTGAGATTTTTTCTTGTGTAGTTTTTTACGGTATGTTATTTATATATTTTCAAGGCCTCGCAGTCGTTACACAAATTCTATTACGTGCTTCGTTTTCTTGCCAAGAAGTTCCTTTGTCCCCTTGTACACGATTCGAGTTTTGTTCTCGATTAAAATAGATAGCTTCTCGTCGCATAACATGTTAGCGTATCGATCTGGTAAAAATAGACTGTATTGTGCGTTGAGCAACAGGCGTACCTTGGGACCATACTGGGTAGAAACGATTGAACCGGAAGTTATCGTGTAAGGTTTGTCGACTACCAATTCCTGAATTTTTACATACTCGACTGACAAATTTAGCATTTGTTTTAATGCTTGGAGATCACGTATTTTTTCGGTCGTCATATCAAAAAAAATTTCAAAGTGTTAGAGAGAAATTTAATTGTTTTTTCACGATGTGTGTTATTTATATATACCGAAGATTATTTTTTTTCACGATGTGTGTTATTTATATATCAAGTTTTTTTTGGCACGTATATATATTATTATTTTTTTAACAGAGGAAGAAAGTCCGTGCTTCGGAAAACGCGATGATGTGCGTAATGATATCTTCCTTCTCCTGCATAGACTTGTACCAATCATCAGTATACCGTCTTCTTCCCTGCATCGCCTCGTGCAGTTCCTCCGACCTCTCGTTCAATTTTTCCCCTGCAGCCGAAAGCAGAATGTTGAGATCACTGCACCTCAGGCCGCTGATCCCCCGAAGATGGTCCTTGAGAACCATTTCACAAGGGATGCGAAATTCCGGCGTCGTTCTTGCTATGATCACAAGTTTATTAACATCTCCGTTAACTACCTTTTTGAATATTTTAGATAGTAGCTCGGGTGGCAAATCAGTTATGCAAGCCATGTTGTTTTTTTACTGTATGTTATTTATATACCCCACCCCAATTTTTGTTTCGTGTTCATGGCGATGGTGGTACCCAGTGCGGCGACCCGTTCACCCAACGATGCGTCTCTGCTCACGAACCTTTCGAAAGCTGCGTGCTCTAACTTTCTGTCTGCTTCGTGACGTGCGTCCAGATCCGTCTGCGTGGTGTTGTAGGCGATGTCGTGATCTTTGCATGCCGCGTCCAACGGATTCACACCCTTGTCTCCTCTCTCCAATCTTTTCTCGAGTTTGGTACCCGGTCCGCAGTACTGGTAGCCAGGTAGATGCATCTCGAAAGGTAACTTGTTGATGATGTCGTTCACGAGTCCCTTTCCTTCGGCCACGTTCCAAAATTTCGGAGGCAGCGTGTTGATGATTTTGATCAGGTAACCTATGCCCTTGTCGTCGTTCACGATGAAGTTGGAAAGTTTCGTGCTGATCATGTCCACGATGCCAACCTTCTCGTTGTAGAAATTACGGTTGCCTGCATTCTCTTCGCCGGCTATCACCAACAATCGGTCCACGAGTTTCCTAACGTCGTCCACCCAAACGAATTCTTTGGGTAACGTGTTGTAGCGTTTGACGCCGCTGCCCGTTTTGACCTGGTTCCAAATCGGTTTGATGAGATTCCTGTACTTCTCGCCGCTGCTCGATTTCACCCTATTCTGCGAGGCGTCGTTGTTCTGGTACAAGGCATCCGTCATGATCAGAATTTCCTTGTAACTCTGGTAATCTTCGTCGGTGTAATCTTTCGGCTGCTTTTTGGCAACGAGTTCCCACAGTCCCACCGTACCCGGATACCTGTTCCAACTGTCCTTGTCGCCTAAATTGACTTTAATGTCGTTGCCTTCGAAGGTCACCTTCGATTTCCCAATCTTCCACACCACACCGCCGCCTTCGCTGGTTTCCATGCTGGGATACAATCCGAACACTTCATCCTTGTCGAATTTCCCCGTGCTCAGGTAGTCTCGTGCCAAAGGACCCAACTCGATTTTATCCGAAGACGACGTGCTACCAATGGCTCGACGTCGTGCCGGTGCATCCTTCAGTTCGAACGGCGTCGAAGGAATGCTCGAAATGGGTGTGGGTACGGCGTAACTTTTAGCTGCGAGCGGTACGAGTTCATTAATCAAATTTTTATTTTGTTCCGTGACACTTTTAATTTCTTTACCTAGACTGCTGATGGCATCGATCACGGGTTGATCCTGACGTTTCTTCTCTTCGTAGAATCCGCGATTCTCGGATTTCCAACCTTTGAAGCGCTTCGCGAGGTAATCGCGAAGCTTGAGATTTTCATCCTCGATTTTTCGTTTCGTCATGACGTTATTTATATACGTCGTTTCTCACAACGTTGCAACGTTTAGAAAATCGTTGATTTTGTTTCTGTATTTTCCGTCGTTGGGTTTTCTCGTCATGTCGATCGTCACAAATCCGAAATCGTCACCGTTCCAGCAAGTAGAGCAGCCTTCCGAAAATTGATTGTAGTTCATGTCTCCGCCTACGTAGTCATCGTACGCATGCTTGAGGTTGGTGTGATCTTGACGAAACAAACATATGAAATTGGCGTTGTCGCGCACTAACTGTTTTGGAATTTTGGAAAACGTTTGAGCTAGGTAAAAACAATCCATTCCTTTGTGACGACCTTGCGTGAAAAAGTTGCGAATTTCATTTTGATTTTCCAGGATGGCGTCGTCGAACACAACAACTGAATTTTCACGACAATCGTCGAGTGGTTTTATTTCCGAGGCGAATGTTGCAATGTCCAGACCATCGTACAGTTTCATCAGTTGCTGGTATTTGGATTGCTCCAAACTTTTCGAGAACACGTACAGGTGCCTGTTCTTCCAATTTAACCAATTCGGTGCGAGGAGAAAATTGTCCACGAGCAGTGTTGTTTTCCCACACCCCGAAGGACCTACGATCAGACAGCGGATGCTGTCGGGAAGCAACTCGCCGTTCTTTTTCTTCGTTTGACTTTCCGGATCCGGTAGACGCTTCACCACGTTCCACGTACTTACAAGATCACTTCGTCCGCGTCGATCCAACTCTTTTCTGGAAGTCCCAGCCATTTGACAAACAGTTTGTCACCTTTCCTACGCAATACTTTCTCGATGAGGTACGTGTCGGGGTGTTTCGTTTTAGAGAGTTCCTCTTCGTAAAATCTTCCTTTCAAAATCTCGCCGCTACTATCTTTTATTATATACGTGTGTCGGTTTCCAGGTAAAACTCGAACCACGGTAAAAAGTTCCGTGCTCCAATTTTTTGTGAACCCCTTCTCGAAGGTGCGTTTGAATTTGCTGATCCTCACCTGGTCTCCAATTTTGTATTTAGCTTTTTTGTCGTGGGTGTGTACTTTGGACAGTAAACGGTAGAAATTAAACGCAGCTCGTCGGACTTGGTAACGTCAGATGGCTTCATGCCTATCGTTCTGTGTACCGTTTCATTATAGGTGTCGACGAGTTCCGGCAGGATGTCGACCCATTTGTAATTTCCCCGAAGCGTGAATCGTTTCCACATGTGTGTTTTCAAAGTTCGATTGAATCTTTCCACGACGCTGGCTTTGACGTGACTGAAAGTCGAATAATGTCGAATCTTGTGTTTTTGAATAAACTTTTGGAATACGGCGTTGTAAAATTCTTTACCCTTGTCTGTTTGCAGAAACCGTGGTCGTCTGCCGCCGCTTTCGCGAAAAATTGTCTTGAATGCTTCCGTGACGCACGTTCCCGTTTTCGCCTTCAAAGGTAGAGCCCATGCGAATTTCGAAAACGTGTCTATGACGGTGAGAAGGTACTTGTTGCCCTTGTTCCATTTATGTGTGTTTTTCAAATTGCCGCTGCTCATCTCCACGAGGTCGCTTTGCCAGAGGTCGTCGATGCCCTTGGTTACCACAGCCAAACGTTCGTAGTTACGGCGTGCAGGTTTATGCAATTCTTCGACGATGGCTTGCCTTGACATTTTTTTTGTTTAGAGATTACGTTTCAAGAGAAGCACAAGCGTGATGGGATTCAAAGAGGGCGGCACTTCGCTCGTGTTTTGAATGATCAGCTTATCGCCGGCACTCACGTCGAAAACGGTGAGATCTTCGTCTTCGTGTATTTCATATATGTTGCGCGTTTCGTTCCAACGTGCCAGAGGAATGTTTCCTGCTTTCTGGACACCACGATTCGATATCAAAGTCATGGTGGGAACGCTAGCTTTTCTACCGTGAGACCAGTACGAAAATTCGTTTATCTGAATCGTGCCATCGAGGAGAAACTTGTAGTACGGATGATAAGGATGCAACATGTACAGTTTGTTACCTTCGACGAACGTGGAGATTCTCTGTTGATTGGGTACGCTGTTGATTTCGATGGCTTGCAGAAAATGCAGTTTAGCGAATTTAGTGTCGACGCCGAGCAGATTACTGTGAACTTGTCCGAGTTTATTTTCGATGGGCAGCAAATGCTCGACTATGGTATCCGTTACGGTAGAAAACGACGGTTTGATTTTCACTTCCACGTTCAACTGCTTGTAGTTTTCGTTGAGTTCTTGCAACTTGGCACCGAAAGAGGCCAGCGTCGATTCCTGCGTGGATTCCAGCACTCCAACTTGATCTCTGATGTTGACGACGATGTTCTGAAGGTTCTCGACTTGATTCAATTTCGAGCTCTTCTCGGTAAGATCGTTCACGATGCTTCGCATCTCTGTAAACTGCATGTGAAGGTCGGCTACGCTCTGGGAAGTGGGCAGCGTCGACACCAGCGAAGCAAGTTCGTCTCGAATCTGTTCCACGTTCGCCGTTTCCGTTTCCAGTCGTTTCAGCATTCGAGATATGTTTCTTTTCAAAGCGTGCAATTCTTTGGAGGTGGGGAGATTGGCCACTTTACTCTCGAGATCGCTCAACGAACTTTTGATGTCGCTCGAATCTGATAGTGCCGTCACCGCCGTTTTCAATTTTTCCAAATCTTCGCTCGAAGGCACGCTCGTTCGTAACGATTCCAAGTCACCCTGTATGTTGTCCAGTACGTGATGAAAATGAGCGAGATTCGTTTCGACTTTAAATTTTCTAAATATTCCATCTTCTGCTGAACCGTGCTCAACGTGTCTTGAATGCTCGTCAACGCTCTCGCTTCAGCGTGAATATTTTTAATTTCTTCGTTGATCAATTCCAAGGACGCCTGAAGCGTAGCGA
Organism: Lepisma saccharinum; assembly: GCF_977018435.1. Classification (NCBI taxonomy): domain Eukaryota; kingdom Metazoa; phylum Arthropoda; class Insecta; order Zygentoma; family Lepismatidae; genus Lepisma; species Lepisma saccharinum. The sequence goes on from NC_139229.1 coordinate 137,770,935, forward strand.
TGGTGGTTTGAATGTGTTCGAAATCTTGATAGGCCTCCAATTGAATTTTTATGTTCGCGACGCTTTTACCGATGACCTGCAGTTCGTCCGACGATGGTAGGTTCGTCATTGTATCTTCCAAAGTCTGCAACTTGGATTTAATTTCTTCCAACGTGCCGGTGAATTCTTCTTGTAATTTGGAAACGACGACATGCAAGCGTTCTGCGTCTATATCGCTCACGACGGTTTGAAGTTCGGAGAAATTCTTTTCTATTGCGGAAGGTCGTTCTTCGATTTCGAGTTTCAGTTTTTCCAAATCTTCATTTTTCGATTGAAATTGCTGTAATTTGGCCAAATCATTTTGAAGCGAATCCACGCTCAACTGTATATTTTGAACGCTGTCGTAAGAAGGTACGTCGACATAATTTTTTATCAGCGTCTTCAGTTCGGAATCGATTTTCAGAATGGGGTCGAGACATTGCGTTTGGAGCGTAGCGATTTCCGACTCTAAACTTTTGTTTAAGGTTTCCTGCAAAGCGATCAAATCGGTCCTCAACTTCTTAACTCGAATGTCCAACATGAGAATCTCTTCTGCGTGGTCTACACGCTTGGTGTTGCCGAAAATGTCGTTAGGCATTTTTGGTTAACGGTTATTTATAATAGGATAGACGATTCGTAATTCTACGAAGAGAGGAATAAGTTTGTCGTAATCTCCGAGGAGTTCCATGTAAAAATAATCTCCTGCAGACACATCGTACGTAATGTTAGAAAGCATCTTGTCGTGCTTGATTCGAAAAATGTTCTTGCCGGTAGAAATTTTGATTTCGCCTGCGTTCTCCGGATTCACGGTGATTTGAAGTTTCCCGTCGATCGGAATTTCGTAAAAATGTAAATTGTTGTTGAAAATGTAAAAAGTTTTGCCGACGTCTTCATCCAATTTCGTCCAAATGCTGTTGAGGTGAATGATCAACAGACCGTTGAGTTTAGGTAACACAGAAGGTAAGACTTCATGATCTGGTATGGACGGTGCAGTTTCCATGATGATCTGTTTTTTGAAACCGAACAAGTTCATAGGCATGCTGGTTATTTAAGGATACGGTCAAAGTTTTATTTTGTAATGACAGTCAAAGTGTTTTTTTTTTTTTACTGAGTAACAAAATGATTTTTTTTTTTTTTTTTTGTTTTGTTTTTATGAATTTTCTGTTGAAGATGGGCATATGTTGCAGGTTTTGCTTTCTGCTAAGCGATAGTGCCCCCACGGCAGTGTGTGAATTCCGCACTTCAGGATGCACCTCTTATCATCGTGCGCATCCAAAGCAATCTTCCTGACAATGTTGGTTGTCAATTTATGGTTGACGCTCTGGATTCGATACTCTTTTCGTAGAACAGGTGAGCGAGTTTTCAGGCATTCAACATAATCCTCGAATGCGAGATGCTTTTGTACAACCTGCCTACCTACACCCTTGGCCTTCTTGGTGACAGACCCCCCGGCCCGAATTGCATAGGCTTTGGCCCGAAGTCCAGCAAACTCAAGAATAACATCCCCGTCCTTCTCGTCCTTGAGTTTACCGGGCACTTTTTTGTTTCGGGGCAGGATGCCGTACTGGTTCGGCTGGGGATAGCCTGATGTGTCGAAAAGCTCGATGAAAGGTGGAATCGACGCTATATCCTTATATGCATCAACTGTGCGAACATGGTAGACCAAGCTGTCCGTATCTGTATATAAAAGAGAAATGCCACGATCATAATGTTTGCACATTGTACCATAATGTGTCTCAAACATATGCAACTTGCTCAAGTCCAGAATAGTAGCACCAACATAAATTGGCTTTGTCAGGCGCACCACCGGTTTATCCATGTGGACCAGAGCCAACTGCTTATTATAAATAGTCCTTGATTTAAAGAACGGGCTTGCAACCAGCTTACGACATCGCTTCGCATTGGTAACCAGCCTAACGTCCACGCGATTTCTCACGTTCTCCATCGTTTTACCGAACACAGCATTATTCATCAGCTTGAAGAAGTTTTTGTCAAGCTCCGAGGTTGCAGCGATGCGGTGTTCGGTATTGGCTTTGATGTAGGGTACTAACCAGTTACTGTGCTCGAACCTGAGGATGCGATGAATTTTACCAATTGTAACACCTTGCCTCATCAACCAAGCAAGATTCAGGTAATGTAGCACATACCTCTCTTTGGGCTCAACATCCATGATAAGCTTGGGTTGATTCGAGTTAGGTAAACGCTTAAATTCTGGAGCAGGTGGTAACTCGCTGAATACATCATGGAGGTTCTCAGAGAATTTGATGTCCACCTCGGCAAAATATCCGTATGTACAATCTTCGAAATTTTTCATGTCGAAATCCGAAGGATTAACCCACTCGAATCCCTTGTACGGAAGTTTCTGCATCATGGAAAATCCATACAGGTTGTTTACATCTGTGTGGAGGATGTAGCTTGTTGTTTTAGAGGGATCGTAACCGGTGGCCATGTATTGATTGTTAGCACGTGCATAGCGTTGCGTCACCTGGACCATACCGCCTCGGATGCCTCGTTCCAAAAAAAGTAACTTTTCCACATCATTAAGAAGCTGGAGTTTAATCCTGGTCGTGAGCAGCATGGCCGACCATGCCAGTCCGGGGAGGCTGTAGAAGTAGGCAGGGTCTAGGTGGTAGATGTTTATTGCTGTCGCGCGAAACGCCTGCAAAACGTCCGCGAGGAGCGTCACGTCAAGCTTTAAATATGCGTCGTGATAATCCCCAAAATTTCGACAACCTAACTCTTTCCACATGGACTGGGCGTGCTGGTATTCCTCATCTGTTATGTTAGAGCCTCTCAGCCGACTGTAGAATTTATCCTGTGGAGGGAGCGATGTTTCCTTGAACTTGTCGGGGTCCGTTACGTACTCGTAGGGGTAGACCCCCTTACGTCTGATGAGCCCAACATCCAAGTTTGGAAAACTAGCTGCAGTGATAGTCAGCTGCTCGTCCCTAAGCTTGCCTGCAAGAGCATCAAGGCTTGCATGGAGGAAACGCAGCGAGTCAAGAAACCGAAGCTCGATAGTTGCTTCCAATTCGGGGATAGACACCCACTTACTCACGCTAATGTAGCGCTCCTCGTTCTGTGCTAAGACCCTGATACGACTATCATCGTAGCCGAGATGGGGTACCAAGTGATGAAAATCGTATCCCGAGCCGTTGTGAAAGAAGATGGGAATAAAGCGCGGGTCCCTAGCTTTTAAGTTGCACGTGTTGCACCACGGACCGATGTAGCTACCAGTACCATAATGGTCGTGGTGGTGTACTTTACTGTTATCGTCGGTGAAGACCAAGTTGCAAACAGGGCAGTTGGTTGCCTCCTCGTGCCTACGCTTATTCTTAGGAGAAAGTCGTCGCATGCGCTTGGGGGACAGCAACACTTTTCCTATTTTTTGGGCCTCCTCTACCATCCTCTGCAAGAAGTGCTTGACCGGGTCGGGACCGCGATAGACATACGGCTCGGGGGTAACACGTCGGTCTCGCCACACCACAACGTAGGCGTAACTCGAGGCCTCGTGGAGTTGGTAAGGGGTGGTGGAAGAAACTTCGGGATCGGGATAGCAGGTGGAGAGGGGTTCGAGGAAGGCTTCGAAGTCTGCTACAATGATGGCAGGATGCTTTGCCATGGCGCTATGCATGCTAAATTTTTCTGTCGCATCAGGATTGGGTAGAATAGTTCGTGCAGGTTTGTTGGTACTGCAGTATAGCATGTGGCGAGCGAGCTTCTCGGCAGCGATGTTTTCTCCTTGTAAGCTCTGGTGTTTTTGTTGTTGGTTGTCAAAAGTGATCAGACACCTTCGACAAACTTCTATGCTACCATGATGCTTGCTTTTTTGACTCGACACCAACCGGGAGAGCGAGCGAATAAGGGCGTAGTGGTGTTGTGTCTCATTCTTCATGAGCAGGAGGTTGACTTCTCGTGCCTCGTTGTTGTTGCTCACGTTGCTCACCCGGATGGGGTAGACCTCATTTTTGTTCTCGGTGAGACCGTAAATGTTTATGGCTAATTGTAAGTTGCGAGCACGTGCCTCAAACTTGCCAACATCCGAAAGCGCCACGGGGCAATCTATTCCCACCATTGCATCCTCCAACTCCGACTCGTACTGCATGTAGTGGGTAACGCGACGCGGTTGTTTTTTCCAGTCGACGGGGTGCAACGCTGCCAGCACCGACCAGACGAAGCACTTGTTATCCCTGTTCTGAATATTCAGAACAGCCTTCTTTGCTGCAACATCTGGTGGTAGAGCGACGTAACTAGACCCGGACATTGGTGCAAACTGACTAAAAGTAACACACAATTTATGGGGTTCTCCGCACAGCGAACCGCCCGAGCCTGTGGCCTCGTGCTCCTCCTGTTTAACAAGCAGCTCTTCGGTAAACTTGTCGTAAATTTCCCCAATGCTGTCACCATCCGCCAGATGCAGCGTTTTTGCTTTCGTTGCATGAAAGAAAGTGTATCTTTCATCGGTCGGCTTCTTGTATGTGCAACATAGCGTACCGTAGAATTTAGTGGAGGAGTGCGTAGCCAGTGCATTACTAAGAATAGAAACTATCTCTGCTCGCTTCTCCTCTAAAAAGCTACGAACATCGCAAGAGCCGTCCGACAATCGGACATAATCTCCTAATATTCCTCCGAAAGCAGACCGGTCTGCTTTCATCGCAGGCTTGACGCGTTTGGCGGGTGGTGGCGAGTCGGCTACCGCTTTCCTCTTAGTCGAGCTGGTCGACGGTTGTGGAACAGGTGCTCCGACGACGACTTTGCATGTTGTGATATGCCTTTTCAGATGACCAATAGTAATATGTTTGTCGCACCTGGGACATGGTTCGGTGGCAGCCAAATGCTTGCCTGGCACGCAGGTGCGACAATGTCTTGCAAAATGTTGGCTTGACATGGTTCTCTTGCACACAGGGCAACTTTTCATGGAGCGCATTTTTTTCCTTTTTTTCGGGGTATGTTTATTTATATGTGATCTGTTGGTGGTAGAGTGTTTACAAGACAAAAATGCTTTATGAGGAAAATTTTGTAAGCTAATTCTAATTAGTGTTAGTTTGAGGGATTATTTATATATGGGTGGTGTTGTCTTCCTCAAATATGTGCTTTAATCAGCCCTATAAAAAAATAAAAAAAAATATATAAGAAAAATATGATTGTAGATAGAAAAAACACAATAAATATTGTATGCATGTGTAATTCTATTTAGCTTATTTTTGCTAGACACGAAACTTCTTCAGATTTTATTGCCTACTAGTATATTTTTCTACCAATCTAGTAGAAGTGTGAAACTATGAAAATGTTCTTGTTTAAGCACTAATCATTATGTTTCCAATAGGACTCCTATGGGGCGTAAAACCTTGTAACTTTGCTCTATGTATATACTAGTGCTTTTCCAACATATTCACAAAACCTTAGAACCTTCACAGACAAAAAAATAAAATTTCCCCCTGTGTACATGTATAATTCGAATCCCACTGTAGGTCCAGTTTCGATTAGCCTTACTGTGCATAAAACAACAAATCCAGCCCAGAGTATCAACACATTCAAAAAAATAAAATTTCTCCTGTACACTTGTATAATTTTAATCTCCAAGTTCGATACCCGGCGGAGGTGGTTCGGATCCCACTGTAGGTCCAGTTTCGATTAGCCTTACTGTGCATAAAACAACAAATCCAGCCCAGAGTATCAACACATTCAAAAAAATAAAGTTTCTCCTGTACACTTGTATAATTTTAATCTCCAAGTTCGATACCCGGCGGAGGTGGTTCGGATCCCACTGTAGGTCCAGTTTCGATTAGCCTTACTGTGCATAAAACAACAAATCCAGCCCAGAGTATCAACACATTCAAAAAGATAAAGTTTCTCCTGTACACTTGTATAATTTTAATCTCCAAGTTCGATACCCGGCGGAGGTGGTTCGGATCCCACTGTAGGTCCAGTTTCGATTAGCCTTACTGTGCATAAAACAACAAATCCAGCCCAGAGTATCAACACATTAAAAAAAAAAAAAATTCTCCTGTACACTTGTATAATTTTAATCTCCAAGTTCGATACCCGGCGGAGGTGGTTCGGATCCCACTGTAGGTCCAGTTTCGATTAGCCTTACTGTGCATAAAAAACAAATCCAGCCCAGAGTATCAACACATTCAAAAAAATAAAGTTTCTCCTGTACACTTGTATAATTTTAATCTCCAAGTTCGATACCCGGCGGAGGTGGTTCGGATCCCACTGTAGGTCCAGTTTCGATTAGCCTTACTGTGCATAAAACAACAAATCCAGCCCAGAGTATCAACACATTCAAAAAGATAAAGTTTCTCCTGTACACTTGTATAATTTTAATCTCCAAGTTCGATACCCGGCGGAGGTGGTTCGGATCCCACTGTAGGTCCAGTTTCGATTAGCCTTACTGTGCATAAAACAACAAATCCAGCCCAGAGTACACGCGTCAATACCATCCACCATGAGTAAACTAACATAATCATAATTATCGTCCCTCCCCTCCCTCCGATTGTTACCTCGCTTTTATGTTATTCGCGATGAAGAATAGTTTTTTCAAGCGCACGTTATGTATGCTCATATTTTTGTTTTGTTTATCGTAAATTTCGATGTTTAATCAAAACAACACTTCCTGTTCAATAACGCCACTCGAAATTATTATTATTAACACACACACACATGCAAGAGAAATAACAAGAAACAAAACTTACCTACAAAAGGCTGCTAGCAATTTAACACTCACAAATGGTAGTATAATCGCATACAGTCGCAAAAACTTCACTGTTCTGTCCAAAAGCTTTCACACTACTGTGTTTGATTTGACCTACATCCACACCACAGAAACAAAAATCATCTGGCCTCTCCCCTTTCAGCATGAACTTTGGGAGTGGCGCGAATTCCACGCCGGAACAAACGTCCCGCCTGGCACGGAAGTTGATGTTTATCGCAGCATCACAAATCCCACACCGGCTGCATGGAAGTAGATATTCACGTGTATTTTTCACAGGACACGCTAAACGCTACGTGTATCTGCAAAATTATGGCCTTGCATAAAAAAATCAAAAAATTTAAAAACGATAAAACTTTACCGCCGGGCAAACTGCTCGAAATAGACGCCAAACAGAACACGGCTAAATTAATGATGAATAGCATGTACGGGCAAATATACGAATTGAAGGACATCCCCGAAGAGATTCGCCCCCACGTCAATCAATTTTACGTTCGAAGGCCGTTAGAGAACCTTTTATTTTTTTTGGTTGGGCACCACGCACCCTGGCGAGGTTATAGGGGCCAGGAATCCTAAAAAAAAAACAACAATTATTATTTTGTTTGTTTGTTTGTGTTACAATACATATGCGCGCGCGTGCGCGTGCGTGTGTATGTGTGTGTGTGTGTGTGTGTGTGTGTGGCACGTCGTTCCCCCGAGAGAGGTAGGTTTACAAAGGTCACGATCTACGAACATTGCCGGAGTTGGAAAATTACGATAAGGTGCATTCGCTCACCACTGTTGCCAGCTATAGGTCTCTCGCTCTCTCTCTAGCCCTTGCCAAGTAAAAAAAAAAAGGGTGTAGGTAGGAGTTGGCAACACTGCGAGAAAATAGAGCTCATGCCTTACAAGAGGAAACCATTAAGGCGAGCTCCACCGAGCTCCAATTACTGTTTGTCAATTCTCTATTTAGGTCTACTGATATGTCCATTTCAATTTCAATTCTATTTCCTTTCTACCATTTTTCGTATCGTTTGTTTACTTCCTGTTAGGTTACAGAACGTGTTTTCTCGTTTTGTTTTACGGTACATAATATGGCTGATTGTAGCTATGTCATTTTTCATAGAATATGTGTGTTCCTGGCAACCCTGGAACGCATAGCTTCACGACGGGATATGACGTCACAAATGCAATCAAATGTTGTGTGTGGTTGCCAGCATTCAGGCGGCAAAACGGGCTTTTTTAAACAACTGTAGCGCTGAAACGATGCACCAACCAGAAATATTTTACTGAGAAAAGTTGTTTGTTTTGAGGTCCTCTATACGCTCCCGTGTTCCGTGGGCGCCATTAAAATGACACCCTGTATATATATATATATATATATACAGGGTGTTTCTAAAGGTCGTTTACAACGCTTGGGAGGTGATTCCTCACACGAAAACAAGCAAAAAGTCTAAGTTCCATTTTTACGACTGAGGCTTCGTTTCCGAGATAGGAGCCTCGCAAAAGGTGACAAAGTGAACGTCACACCTGACTTGGACGAATACTATAACAGATAGAGAGGCGGTTCCAAGGGAATCATAAAGGAATCGTATGTGCTCAGTCCGGAAGTCACTATGAAAAGTTCACTGCACGCATGCGCAATGGAGTCCTCAAAGGAATTGGGGATTTCCAGCAAGAAAAATACATGGAAAGGGTATGTAACGCAGCAAGAAGGACCGTGACAATGAGAAATGCGTTAAAGACAACACATCCCGACGTCAAACATCAAAACATGAGCACCGAACACAAAATCCGAAAAGTTGAGCACGGTTGCATACCCCAGTTACACGCGAGGAATGAACGAATCATGTCATGTGGCATACGAGAGACACATTACTCCACCAGGAGGAGGGAAAGAAAAACACATTATCAGGTGATTGCGACAACGTGTATTTTTACACGCGACAACTACGTAATATCCCCCCCACACACACACAACAAACAACAAATGCTACAATATCTTACGCACAGACAGTCCGTGTCACTGTACACCAACTGAAGATGTCACTTTCACCACACAAAGGGGGTGGGGAGCAATACCAAGAGTGTTCTAACTGAGATTTGCCGAGGGCAATAATCACAGACGGTTTTCAAAATGTCTGCCATTCACTTCTACGCAGAGATGACAGCGACATTTCAAGGATTGTCGAGTACGAGCAAACAAGCCAGATGTATCTGCTTCCGTCGCGGCGGCGACGTTGATGCGACAACGAGGTCCTCAGCTGATGTGACAGGTGTGTCGTATACGAGGGTTTTCATTTCTCCCCAGAAGAAAAAATCGAGAGGGTTGAGGTCTGGCGACCTCGGTGGCCAAGGCACAGGCTCATCACTACCAATGAACCTATTGCGAAACACGTCATGCAGGAAATGTCGTACATTACAATCGATATGAGCTGGTGCACCATCGTGTTGGTACCATATTTCTTGCCGCAGTGCCAAAGGTACGGTCTCCAACAGTTCAGGCAGAACGTCACTAAGAAATGCATGATACGTGCGACCATTCAGGCGAACAGGGAGAATGTATGGTCCAATTAAATGATCATGTACTATCCCGCACAACACATTCACTGAAAACCTGTGCTGGTGATGGGCCACAAAAAGTGCATGTGGGTTGTCAAAGTCCCATACATGACTGTTTCTACTATTGAAGACATCCATCCTGGTGAAAATGGCTTCATCTGTCCACAATACGTTTGCCCCGAAGTGAGGGTTTGTGTCCAGCTGATGCAACAACCATTGGCAAAACTCCATACGAGGGCGAAAGTCACGAGGTAACAGTTCTTGTACTTTCTGCAGTTTAAAAGGGTGCATTCCTTCATCTGACAACACTCGCCAAACATTCACATGAGACGTGTTTCGTGCCCGAGCGAGCACTCGCGTACTGGTGCCAGGATGTTCTGCGACCGCTGTTAACACATCTTCTGCAAACTGATGTGTGCGTACACTTCGGGGTCTTCCAACTTCTTGTCGCGGTGGTAACACTGACCCTGTTTCACGCAGTCGACTGTCCACTACCTGAAAGAAGGTGTGAGACGGTAAAGGTCTATGTGGAAAGCGTTCTCCATAAAGACGCCTTGCCTCGCGGCTATTACCACGTGCCTCCCCATACATGAGATGCATGTCTGCTAGCTGCTGGGTCGTATACGCAGCCATCTGTGTAATAGGGAGCTGGAACTGCAAAGTATTGTTTTTGTTTAACACTGGCACACTGCACAAATTGGCCGTATCACCGTACGAACACCACAGACCAATTGTTGCGATACTTGACTTGTCCACTCCACAACGTCAACTTCTTTCAATACAACATACTAGTACTCTTCAATGCGTATGACAACCTAGAGCGAACTGCTGATCATATCCCAGCACCTGCAACACGACTGGAACGACTGCCGGAGAGAACCAACCCTTCGAGCTCCTCTCGCGGGAACAGCAGTCATGAAGGTCAAACGTAGACTACGAGAGCCAGACTTGCCTGTGCAGCGCTTCCAAAACTGGTCTCTTTTACGTCACAATGATCGCGTGCGAACACTTTTGGTATTGCTCCCCACCCCCTTTGTGTGGTGAAAATGACATCTTCAGTTGGTGTACAGTGACACGCACTGTCTGTGCATAAGACATTGTAGCATTTGTTGTTTGTTGTGTGTGTGTGTCGGGGGGGGGGGATATTACGTAGTTGTCGCGTGTAAAAATACACGTTGTCGCAATCACCTGATAATGTGTTTTTCTTTCCCTCCTCCTGGTGGAGTAATGTGTCTCTCGTATGCCACATGACATGATTCGTTCATTCCTCGCGTGTAACTGGGGTATGCAACCGTGCTCAACTTTTCGGATTTTGTGTTCGGTGCTCATGTTTTGATGTTTGACGTCGGGATGTGTTGTCTTTAACGCATTTCTCATTGTCACGGTCCTTCTTGCTGCGTTACATACCCTTTCCATGTATTTTTCTTGCTGGAAATCCCCAATTCCTTTGAGGACTCCATTGCGCATGCGTGCAGTGAACTTTTCATAGTGACTTCCGGACTGAGCACATACGATTCCTTTATGATTCCCTTGGAACCGCCTCTCTATCTGTTATAGTATTCGTCCAAGTCAGGTGTGACGTTCACTTTGTCACCTTTTGCGAGGCTCCTATCTCGGAAACGAAGCCTCAGTCGTAAAAATGGAACTTAGACTTTTTGCTTGTTTTCGTGTGAGGAATCACCTCCCAAGCGTTGTAAACGACCTTTAGAAACACCCTGTATATATATACACACACATACAGCATATAAGTCTATTATTTATATTCATTACATAATAAATTCATCCACCTCATAACAAACCAACAGCAAAAATTATATAAATTGTCTCTCAAATGTGCACGCTCCTTTTCCTCCCAACAATTGTTCATGCATTTAAGACAAAATCCATTAAGAGCAGTCTTATTTCTCTCTCTGGTAATTTAAAATGCACTACTGAAAACAATCATATTGCGAGTGAAGCGGACAAGAACATTTTTAATCCATTTTTTTGCAAACTGAAAACAATATTGATTTAATATGGTGCAAATAATTTCACGAGGCGCCATGGCATTCTCTCTTTTACAACTTTTATAATTTAGATTGTTCGGCGGCCAGGGCGGACTCCCGCCGCTCCCTAGCTACAGCTCTTACCTTGACGAGACTAAAAGCAGGTATTGCAAGCGAAGCGAGCGAGAAAATGTATATATTTCTTTAGCATAAAATTTGATATCGAGGGGGATAATTGACCCTCTGTGCCCTGTGCAGGTGCCCTTGGCCATCAATGTTTGCCCCCTTGCCCTCCTTAGAATTGATTTCCATTAAAGGTTGGGGGGCAATACCTCCTTGCGCCACTAATATGCGCACACAAATACACTAACAATATGAAGTGTCTGTGTGATTCCAATGTATCCAAAAATTCTAATTTAATTAAATTAAACGGTATACATAAAACATTTAATTTGAGGTCCTTAGTTTACATTTGTCATTTTACATACTCAGACTCGAAATACATCTACAAACACAAGTCACACAAATGTTATGGTATATATTCTAACCTGCGAAAAATTGTTAATTGTGCAAGAATTTCAAACTCAAATCTACCGAATCATCTTCAAGAAATCTTATCTTGCAATGATCTTCCGTCTGTCAGATTGCTCTATAAAGGACAGTAACAAAGTAAACAGATCGAGAGAATTCTGCTTTATTTTTCACACAACATTATTTTCCTTCCTCGATAAAAATAAAAACACAACTGTGAAAATCTCGTCTCAGGGAAGTTATCAATATGTATAAATTCAATAGGATTTGGATTAATAAAAGTTGCAATTTTTCACGTCTACGGAGAAAAATTCAAGGAGAATTCACTCAGAATTCCCGGAATTCAAGGAATTCCCGGTGAGTAGCCACCCTGGCACAATGAAGCCATACGGAGAATTCAATGAATACAAAATGGCATTTTGAAACAGTAGCCCTTGAAAATAACCGTTTTATAGGTGGGTCCTGGAATTTTCTTGTAAGGTAAGTTGGAGACCCTTACAAATGTGAAAAAAGCTAAAGTTACGGATTGCTTTGTCCCCTACTGGGCTTTTACCTCTTCAATGTTAAGTTACAACATATGAAGGGAATTAATTGCACAGAACTGTTACAGCAATATTGTTGTTGTGTTGTATTTTCTTACATTACGTCGCTTTTCCACATGACGACGAAGAAGAATGTAATGTAATGTGTAATTTACCTGCCCGACGATCGTTCGAAATATATAATTTTACTTAGTCCAAGGCAACATGGAAAGATTTATTCAACAGTGCCTTAGCATGTGCATTAGAGCATGCCGACACAAAAACATATCAAACTGACCTGCCAAGCAGATTTTCTTCTTTGACTTTTGGCTCAATTATTCACCAATGTTAATAGATGTACCAAATATGATTGATTTATTTATTTTTGTCATGTCGCTCGTGCTCAAGAAAAAGCGTGTTAATTCAGAGAAACAAACGATGTCAAGTGCAGCAACAGCTGAATATCCCCCCCCCCCCTCGTATACTCCAAACACTGCTCCGAGCCAATCTAATCTGCGAAATAAACCGATTACAGACTAAAAGATTATCTCGAGCTATCGACCAGATGTGATCTGGCAAGATTTCCAAGCTTCACATTCTGAAGATGTGAGCGACGTTAGTTTGGAAACATTGCTAGATCTCACCTGGTCGATAGCTCGAGAGAATCTTTTCATCACTCGTCGGCAGGAAAGCTTTAAGACTTACTTCAGAATACATATATCTGCATTTTAAGTACATGTGAAAGTTATTTCACAGTCTGCGTGCTGCTTTGTTATTCTTTGCCTTTACAGCACATTAAATAATACGGAAAGTGTAGATGGAAACCTAATAGAATACACTACTCATACGTTAGACTCATCTGGTTTAGTATCTTGCTGCTTAACTGACCAATGATGATAACTACATTTTCCGATCTGGCATTAGATGCGTGCGCTGCGCGCTTTTTCTTTTCAACCAATTTGCTAGGTTGTTTTCTGTACAGAAAAAGAGCTGAACCGGAAAGTACTCACGACGTTGTTTTTGAGGAATGTTTGTTCACAGATAAGACAAGTGCATAAGTGCTGGGACGTCTCGCCATGTTTTTGCCTTTGGTTTAAATTTAAGAAGGGAGGAGAGAAACTTGGGGTTGAAGCTCCCCTTCCCGGCCCTTAGGGGCCGCTTATTTTGTGACGAACAAAAAATCGACAGCTTGTTTCCGTAAGGAACACCTTACTGACAAATGTTTCCTGTCGTATCCCCATCTTTTCTCTCTACGGGCTGGGTTCGCGAGGGCTTCCATCACACAAGACGACGATTCCATACGCCCACAATATTTTTTGCTGTTGGTTTACTATCCCATTGTCTTGCTTGCGACAGATGTAATTGTTTGATTGAATACTACTTAACCTTTAAGTGGGTATGTGGGGTGGCCACAACACCCCAGGTCTAAAAATTGTCAAAAAAATAGTCTTATAAGTTGGCAGCACTGATCATCTTTCCGTTACCTTCATGTTGTTTACTCTTTGAGGGATAGGTCTTTTAGTCGCCTGATTGTTGTGCGCTGGTCCACAATAACAATGAGCTCAGCGTTCTGGGGTGTTATCAGCACCCCACCTACCTACTTGCGTATTGTTTTAAACTTTATTTTGCTCGAGTGTTGCAATACTTGTGGCTTTTCTTTTCTTCGAAATGGAATACAAGAAAGACCAGGAACGTGTCAAAAAGCTATTAGAGTTATTGGACGTTGTTAGTAGTGCAGAAGAAAGTGACAGTGAGGAATTAGTGCTCCCACACTCGAACTGTAGTGATATTCAAAAATTATAGGCCTGTATCTGTTTTCTATATATTTTGTAGCCTCAAATGCATGTTCATGTTTTACCATTTAATTAGTGATGATTAAATATAAATCCTCGTACATTTGTTTAATACATATGCTACTTTTCAGTAACTATTGTGTATTCTGTCTGGAAGGAAAAGTAAAAATATAATAAAATAAGGAATTGTCCCGATAAAATAGAAGGAAAAAGGAAAATTATAAAAATGTCCTTAAAAAAATTCAAATTTAGTTATTTTCGCAATCTTACAACCGTACAAAAAAAAAGTATAAAATTACATATATTACAATTATAATTGTTGGAAATATAACTGTAAGTGTATTTTTTCTGTGGGGTGTCGTGAACACCCCACTACCACTTGTGTACAATTTGGCCACCTACATACTTAAAGGTTAAACAACTCAATACTGATGCGCCAGGATGTCAAGAGCTAAGCTAGGCTTTCTGTCATCCTGAGTCATGTCCCACCCTGGATATTACGGACTGTACTGAAATTCGAGATAAGACCGAGAAAATGAGACAAGAAAGATACACGTTTGTAAATCGAAACTTGAATGAAGTAGAATCAGTTTTCAAAACATAATTCCGTGACTTTTCCCATAAATATATTTCCAGAGCATTCTACAATGAATATAATATACATATCCATTTAACATACTAATATACAATAAACAAAGATTTTTCAACTAGTTTAGTCTAGTTTATTCAATATAGTTGGAAATCAATAACGAAAAATAAATTAACATTATGCGAAGTATTTTTAAAAAATTGGGAGGAAGACGTGAAATATGACAAGAAAAAATACTTAATTTTTCCGACTTTTCCAGTTGAAGGTTTTTACAAATTCCCTGAAACTGTGAGTTTCCCCAGGTCAGTGGGAACCCTGAGAATGTTCGCCTTCATTAAAATTGCTTTTACTATGCAACATATTCACACATACCAAACAATGTGCCTTATGATAGTGTATTACATTCTTTTTTGTGCTTATCCATTGCGATATTTATTTCACTGATCATATTTCCCTCAACTTTGAGACGATACATTTTTGTCGAGTGTATAGATGCATATAGGATATTCCTTTACAAACACTTTTGCTGGTGAATATGAATGATATATTATTTTATCATCATCCGGGCTTTCCAGCCTCTTATGTATGTTGCATTTCTGAAATTCACGAATTTCTGTGCAAGGAAACAATACTCTAATACAGTTAATAATACAGTATGCATATTGTATCATTTTTTGTTCCGTTTCAATTGCATCAGACTATACACTACATTTGGATGTTTTTTGTTGTTTTTTTAATTATGCCATCCATTCACAGGAACAAAAATAGGCTTATAGGGCAATATCAGATCTCTACTAATGATATACGGGTAAGTTATGTGAGTTATGTAGGGTGCAAAAACTTCCTTTTCCTTGTTTTAGCAAGAGCACTTACTGAATACTTCACACTTGAAAATGATTTGTGCCAAATTCTACAGACTTTCCTAGGATTATTAATAATTCCCACTGATTAACACAATCATTGCAAGCACAACTTCTTGTAAGCATCAGGAAAAGGGGAGGGGGTAGACTTCTGATGACTCACTCTCTCCATTTATGGGAATCTGCTTCAGAAGAAAAGCTTGAGATGGGAAGAATCGACCCATCGCCATTGCCTGATGTTGCTATGGCAACCGAGTTTCAATGCTGGAAGAGCCATGGTGCAAGGCATGCCATTCGAAGTTTGGGAGGAGGTGGCTTTGAAGAAAGGTCAAAGGGCAAGATAGTGAAAAAACATTGTTCCAATCTTTTTTATCTTATTATTTAAATAGTTTGAAAATAAATATGTACAGCTCTACCTCTTTTTGCGATATCAATTCAGTACAGAAGTATCCATGTGAATTTTTCACATTGCAATTTCCCACCAGAAAATACAAATTGTTCTGCATTATCAGGACCGGATTTATATAAGTGAAGGCCTAGGGCTGACAACATCGTGAGGTTCTCTAAACCAGCTACACACAATTCCAGTTACAACTTTTCAAGCCAAGTTATGTTAGATGGTTACTTATATTTTTATAACATTCATTTGAAATCTCTTTTCTCAATTTGTGGCCTCTTGTTATCTTCCTATGTTGGGTTCAGTACTTGTATCATGATTTTTATCACAGGTAAGACTGTGTGGCTTGACTATGTAATGCATTCTACGAAAAGTTAAAAAATAGATTTCACATGAATTGAGGTTTTATAAGTCTGCTGAGGGATACGTGTAAAAAATTGCTACATATGACGCAATCACATCACATCGTAATTCACCACTATCGTTGCAATCGAGGTAATTAAGCAGTGCTAACAAAAACTGCATATGATGTCGATCTCTCGGACTTGATAAGCAGTTACTACAAGGCATTGGTTCACGAACACTGATCTGCAGTGAGTTTAAATAGTAGCCCGTTTCAACTAAAGAGTTTTACTCTTCTATTTGTATTTTTGTTATTCAACGTCGCTTTTGTGCCCATTTAGAACCGCTGTTTCATTACTGGAACACGTATTTGTAACAGGATATCTAAGTACGTTAGTATAAATAGTTTGAGCCACTATTCATAACTCACAGGCAACATTCATTCTACCCATGTCATTTTTGCTCATGAAAAAATCGTATCGTGCCTTGCCTGAATGTACGCGATTTTCCACCAGTAATAGCCTCAAAGAATATGTAAGAATATATTCTGAATTATTTGATTCCAGTAAGTACAGCACATTCATATACGGTAGTAAGACATGCGCGAACAATTCCGCTTCATTAAGATTCTAAAATTTAGTCTACACAAATAAGTATTTAAAATGTCACAATCGTTACCTTGAGGATGTTTCGAACGGCGTATATACTAGTCTAGACGGAGGTCGATGCATAAAATATGGTCTGGGGCTTAGATCCCACCGCGAGTCTTCTCCAGCGAAAGAGGCTAAATTTCCATTTTTTTAAACCGTGACTGAAGGACTCATTTGAATTGTGAATAGCAAGAACGCCCCTGTACACGGTCCTGTATTGACAAAATCGTTTCATTTTATTGCGTTCAGTGAGAACACACCCGATATCGGAAGCTCAGCTTTAAATCGACGGCCGCTCATCTGACATTTGTCTGCATCCCCGCTCTCCCTGCTCTCCCCTGGGATACCGCCACGAAAATGGTGTCATTAAGGAGAACCTTTCCTTATCCTTCGATGTGTCGCAATTCGACCTTCTATCCTTGCGTATGTATTGCAAGTAACATATCATAGAGTCAACATGATTTAAAATTTTGCCAAAAATTTTATTTTCGCACCCAACTAACTTTATTATGTCGCCAATCCCTAAGGTTATACACGTGAAAAATTTCCACACTTTTCTTTTTATAATGCAGGAGCGTGATACTGATTGATTGATTGTTTTGGTTCATTTTACTTCGCTTTTCTGTCGCATTTGGCTATCGCGAAGATGACGATGAGTGATGATTAATGGTGAAATTGATGAAGGTACACTCGCAAAGAACGCCCATGCCGGGACCGAAGTGCATGGGAGAACAACCGTAAAAAAGAAGCATTCCAACTAGTGTCAATTCTTACCAGGTTCGAGGACCTTACGATGGCGTAGTGGCAACGTCGTTGCCTTATAATCAAGGATACAGGCATATAGTGGTTTGGATCCCACTTTACACAATAGAGTCCAGTCCCAATTAGCCTATATGCGCATAAGGTGGACCTAAAACAAAGACTCAACATCCTTACCAGGTTCGAGTTCTGCATATTAGTGTTCTTTCCTTTACTGTCCCTTCATCTATTTTATGTAATAATTTCATCCTCGATCGTCACGATTAGCCTATAGAGGAAGAAGAGACCAAAATAACAAAACTTCGGTGTTTGTCTTTAGTCCATTTCCTGAAGCTAATCGGGACAAGATGATTCGAAACCGGAAACCCTTGATATCAGGCGATTGTTGTAACAAACTCTGACACGATAAAATATATTTCTTGATTAGAAACATGGCTCGGCAGAAAGACGGTGTCAAACACCTTAGTCAGTTTCCCTTCAGTTAGAATCAGAAAGTATTATTATCTTGCTTGTTAATGCTTGTCCACACGAAACAGACAACATTTCCAGGAAACAAAGTAGATCTATAGAAAGAACTGACTATGAATTAAATCCAGGGGACATTGCTTGCTTTCCATGTGCTCCAATTGTTTCAGTGGAAGTAGTGAGGGCCTTCTTCATGTACAGGGAGGTTATTGCAGCATGCCACCGCAAAAGCGTCGGCCGCTTACCGGCCTTGTCATGCATCAGGTGCCGGCAAATTGCGTAACAGATAGCCCGTTACACAAACCGCTTGTTTTGTAATGTTTCCACTTTTCACAATTATAGTTACAATTACAACTTAAATAAGCACGTACCTTGTCGTAAGCATGCTGGAAAAGGTGTCCTCTAAAATACAAATATTTCTGGCACTTTATTTTTGACATGTAATCTTTCTTAGACACCGCGAGAGCTTCGGCCGCTTACCGGCCTTGTCATGCATCAGGTGCCGCCAAATTGCGTAACAGATAGTCCGTAACAGAAACCGCTTGTTCTGTAATGTTTCCACTTTTCACAATTACAGTTACAATTACAACCTTATTTCAGACATCTAATCTTTCTTAGACATCTCTACTTTATCCTCGGTTGACAGAAAGGGAAGACAGCATCGCGGCGCATAAAGCAAACCGAAAGTGTAAAATTATATTTAAAACTAATAATAATAATGATGATCACTAACCTTCTGTGTTATAAATGATGTTGAAAATGACCTCCTTCAACACCAATACATTTCCGGCATCTGCGTATGAAATTCCTCTGAACATCCATAAGCTCCTCAGGTGTGATTCTGGCAATTTCTCTTCTTATATTTTCTTTTAAATCCTCTATTGTACGCGGGTTATTCTGATACACTTTGTTTTTTAATGTTCCCCATAAATAATAATCACAAGGAGTAAGATCGGGGCTACGAGAGGGCCACAACTCAGTACTGATAATTCTGTCCTCAAAAATCTCGGCAATAAAATTAAGTGATTCATAAGCAGTGTGAGCAGTAGCAGAGTCCTGCTGAAAAAAATGACTGCTGGCATTCAATGTCCGTTAATTGTTCAAAAAAAGGTTGTAGTATGTCTCTTCGATACCTTTCACCATTGATAGTACCTTCATAAAAAATAGGCCCTATTATTCTGTGCGCATTCAAACCACACCACACACCAATTTTTGCAGGATGGAGCGGAACTTCATGCACAAGGTCAGGTTTTTCTGCGCTCCAATAGCGATTGTTTTGTGAAATAACTCGGCCATTCAATTCGAACCAAGCTTCGTCTGAAAATATGATTAATTCTGGATTTACTCTGCCAGCAACAATATTATCCAGCATCCAGTTACAGAATCGAACTCTAGTCGCGTGATCGCGCGGTTGCAATTCATGAACCACTGTAATTTTGTAGGGTTTTAATCTAAGTAATTTAGTGGCATTTCGTGCTGAGGATTTTGAAATGCCTGTTTCCTGAGCAAGCCGACGGAGGGATTTTTTTGGAGTATGTTCAAGTCGTTCACCAATTTCGTCTAGCTTTTCTTCCGTAAGAACACGTCGTCTGGAAACACGTTTCTTAGGTTCAAGAGATCCTGTCTCTCGTAATCTTTTAACGAGGTTGTAAACAGTATGTCTGTCCGGAACAGGATTGCCAGGAAATTTTCTTGCGAATCGTCTGACTACTTTTCTGCAAGAGTTCGTTTTCACGTAAGTATCGTACATAAAAACTCTTTGTTCAAGACTATATTTGTTTGGCGGCATAACTAATAACTCAATAACACAGTATAAACAACACGAGTACTGATAAACGCAAACCGAAGTGAACACGTCTAAACAACTGGTAGCCGACAGCTGTCGCATTCGCGTAGTATCGAGAGGCTTCTCGCGGCTTACCACTACTCCGATAAGCCGCTGAAAGCTCTTGCGACATCTGAGGAATTTCGCTTCTAGCGTCGGCTCTATAGACACTGGATGGACCAAATTTTGAGGGAAGCACAACAAAAGACTACTCTATGAGGATATGTAATGCTCCTGCCGCAACTTTGAAAGAAAAAAAAATATGGAAATTACGACGTTCAGAAATTTTGCGTAATTACGGGGAAAATAGAACTTTGGGATTTGGCCCCCGTTTCCCCCTGGACTCACAATTGTCGGAATTTACATAAAATGTTGCTTTTTGTTCATTCTTACATTTAGAATTTAAATTTCTTAAAAAGATGCAGTTGTTGAGCAGTTATAGCCTTTTATATTCAGTTTATCCCATAGTAGCAAAAGGGGAAAAGTGCTTATTTCAAATGGCGCTCTCAGAAAGAAAAACGCACACAGTGTATGATCGCTACTTTACTTCAAAAATATTCACACGTTAAAATTAAGTGCAACTGTTAAATAATTCGTTTATCTGCGCTTTCGTTTTGCATAATAATGTATACGTAACCTCCCCCCTCGAAAATCTTGGACACGCCACTGACTCTAGTGTTCAAAAGGATTAATCTTGTGTTATCTGCAAAATAAGAGTCACGGTTTTGTTTATTCGAAGGCAAGACAAGAATGAAAAATTGAATCCTTTATGTTGGATGAGTCATTGCTGTCAGAAGCGATATGGGCAGAAATAAAGTGCCAGAAATATTTGTATTTTAGAGGACACCTTTTCCAGCATCCTTGCGGCAAGGTACGTGCTTATTTAAGTTGTAATTGTAACTATAATTGTGAAAAGTGGAAACATTACAAAACAAGCGGTTTGTGTAACGGGCTATCTGTTACGCAATTTGCCGGCACCTGATGCATGACAAGGCCGGTAAGCGGCCGACGCTTTTGCGGTGGCATGCTGCAATAACCTCCCTGTACAAGTCTTCACTAGCAGACAATAGACAATCACGTGTAGTTGAGAATCTCCGCCAAGGTTTTACTTTTCATTTTAATTCAGATTTATTGTGGAAAGCCACTGCAATTTGTGCTTTCAACAATAATACAGGATAAAAGTTTTTGCAAATCGATTTTAAATTGCACATATTTACCAGTTCTGCAATAATCACAGCGTTTCTTACAGGAGGTGTCCAGGAAGCATTACCTCCCCCTCCTTTCCCTAACGACTTAGTTATATTTAAACATTTTACACTGTCATCCATTAAATTGCTATCTAAAATTAACTCTCTACCTGTTAAGGAACTAATAATAGAGCAACGTAAAAAAAATTGGGTCTTTTTTTAAAGTTTTGGGTCATTTTTTTCACTACTTTT
Source organism: Lepisma saccharinum (assembly GCF_977018435.1). Taxonomy (NCBI): domain Eukaryota; kingdom Metazoa; phylum Arthropoda; class Insecta; order Zygentoma; family Lepismatidae; genus Lepisma; species Lepisma saccharinum. The sequence goes on from NC_139229.1 coordinate 137,792,365, forward strand.
ACGTTATAAATACATTTTTATTTGGCATTTCTTAGCAACTTATATGTTATTAAATGAATTGCCCTACTAATGACACACACCATGGAAACTGATAAGCGATAGTTGTAAGTCACGCGATCCACGCTTTCTAACAAAGCAAGCCGTCGTTTGTGCCTTTTCCTGAGCCGAAGTACAGTGCGATGCATAAATATTGCTAAGCAAATTGTGCATCACCATTCGAGTTTTCCAGAATCCACCGGTGGACGCGCTGGTGCACCGCTGTTGCACGCTTGGGCTTTCCGTATTTCACCGGGGCGCACCAAAGTTTTCACCATCTGAAAGCAATATTCAAAGTGACCCGTCACTTTTCTGGTCGTACATAAATCGCAACAGGCAAAACAAACAGTTTCCAGTTTCTTCAAACAATGAACCCATATTAAACCTGAATACCGTCGTTGATGAATTTGCGAAATACTTTCAATCTGTGTACGCAAACAATACGGCAAAGTATAACCTCGAGATCATGGCGGGGCACACAGAGTGCAAAACGCTAGATTCACTCAACATTCAGATGATCAGTATGTCTGAAATTGAAGCAGCTGGAAAAAAAATTAAAGCCAAAGAAGTCGGCGGGGCCAGACAAAATCCCACCCTACATCTTCAAAGGATGTGTAGACATTTTAAAAATTCCACTCTTTGTTATCTACAATGCGATATTATCTTCCACGCAGTTTCCCGAACGGTGGAAAGTTACTGCTGTATGTCCAGTACCGAAATCCTCGGAGAACAGAAACATACAAAACCATCGTCCTATAGCTCTTTTATCTGCCCCTGCTAAAATATTTGAGCAAATCATATATTGCCACATATATAACCATGTCAAAGAAACTTTATCTGAATTCCAGCATGGCTTTCTGCCCAACTGCTCAATAGAAACAAACCTTGGCGAGAAACTGCATTATATAAGCACGGTGCTAGATGATGGGGGGCAGGTGGATGTAATATACACTGATTTTTCCAAAGCCTTTGACACTGTAAATCATGATGTACTACTAAGTAAATTGGGCACTTTCAACTTTTCCCTTCCCCTCAGGAAACTTATGGCGTCATATTTAATGAATAGAAAACAATATGTCTCCTATAAAGGCCACGCATCCAGCGAAATTCTAGTACGTTCCGGAGTACCTCAAGGGTCCAACATAGGACCTCTTCTCTTTCTTCTATTAATCAACGACTTACCGGAACATTTGATTAATTCTAGAAAACTGTTATTTGCAGACGACCTGAAATTCTTTCAAAGAATAAAAAATATTGAAGACTGTGTGTGTCTACAACAAGACATAAATATGTTGAGTGCGTGGTGCTTGCGCGACGGTCTTTCTCTTAATGCAGCAAAATGCTATTCCGTTACTTATTCTAAACAAAGAACGATCTTAAATTTTCAATATAAACTTAATAATACCAATCTAAAAAAATCTGAAACAGCAAAGGACCTAGGAATATATTTTGACTCTAAGCTAACTTTCACTCACCATATTAACAAAGTAATAGGCAACGCTTACAAACTTATAGGGTTCATTATTAGAATGGGCAGAGACTTTCGAGACACCCAAACACTTAAGGTATTATATTACTCATTAGTGCGTTCAAAACTTGAATTCGGGTCTGTTGTATGGAACACTGACAGTATAGTACAGACTACAAAAATAGAGCGAGTACAATCAAAGATGTTACGTTATATGAAGTATAAACTTGAAGGTACTTATCCCAAATTTGATTCGTACAGTAATCTAATAGAGGAGCTCCGAATGCACAGGCTTGACGATCGAAGGACAGTGCGCGACCTGCTGCTGCTCTGGAAAATATATAATGGAAAACTTCGCTCTCCTCATTGGATCTCACAATTTAAATTACGCGTTCCTAACAATAAGACGCGACCCAATCATCAAACCTTTTTTGTGAATAGAGCGCGAACAAACATTGTCAAGAAATCCCCTATCTGGAGAATGAGTATTCTCTACAATGCCTTAGAAAAGCGTAACAAAAAAATGATTTGTTCTCTATGCCATATATACAATTTAAAAACTGTGTAATGAATACAATATCAAATAACAGTCACTGAAGCATGTATGAAAACCTGTATCTCTGAACTCTCTAACTGGGCGCCAGCCTGTTGAGTTCATTATTGAAAATAAATAAATAAAATAAATAAACCATGACGTCATCAATTTACACCAGCCTCTGCATTGAAGCTGCTTCTGATTCGTGATATGCATTCTGTTAGCAATAGTACGGAATGTCACGCCGATTTTGTTGCACGGAGGCCGAATAAACTGGATGCAGACAAACTGTCGACATTTTCAATAATACTACTCCTTCACTTCCACGCAAAGTGAAATAAAGTATGCCGCAGTGATCAGAACGCTACATTTTAAAAGTAGCTTCGCTACAGCTACAGCTACTCTTCCAAAATGTAGCTTCGCTACAGCTACAGCTACAACTACATTTACCAAAAAGTAGCTCGCTACGCTATTCCTGTTCGCTACTCGCTACTTCGCTACTTTTTGCGCTACTACTGGATAAAAAAATTAAAAATAACCATGTGGATATTAAAGAAATCCCCTACTACTGGTAAATAGATTCTGTTATTTATTATCATGATTCCCGTGATTCGATAATTTTGAAAGCAGCGTTACTTCAGTTACTTATATTTACTATAGTTTTTGAGATTAACATACCTATGCAAGTGGCATTTCAATTCAAATTTGATATATGAATATTGCAATTAGGGTGTTACCCAAATTAATGATTACAACTATACACAAATGAAATTTGGTAGGATTACGTATTTATGTTCACATCAACATATTTTTCTTGAGAATAAATATTTAATTTTTAATAGACTGATATGAAGGCAGCATTTTGAATGAAAAGTACCTGGGGCCCTTTGTTTACAAAAGGGCTCCAGGTTCGATACCCAGCGGAGGCACATAGTGGATTGGATCCAGTCTTGATCAGCTTATGTATGCATAAAATGGAAAACAAAAACTAGGAAAGACGCCAAGTTGGATGGATGGGATCCTCTACTCCTCCATTCCCCACACTGCTCATCATTCATCATTCTTCCTCGTTCTCACAATTAGTGGCAGAAAGCGACCATAGATAAGAGAATAATTAAATAAACCATTCATCCTCATTGTCATGATTGAGAAGAGTTGAAGAATGAATGAGGAGGTAAATGGACAAATGGGTGGTGGACTATATCAAAGCGTTCGAAGATTAATATGGAACAGGGATGTACCTATGAAATGCAAGAAGGTAATATATAACACATACTATGTGCCAATAATTACGTGACATAGAGATACAAGAAAAAGATGCAGGCAGTGGAGATGAAATTTTTAAGGAGTCTATGGGAGAAGACTAGAAGGGATAGAATAAGGAATGAGGAGATCCGACAGACAGTGGTGTGGTGAAGCTTCAGGACAGGATAGATCAGGCACAGATGAGATGGTTCGGGCACATGAAGAGGATGGATGCAAAAAGACTACCAGTAAGAGATTACAATGCACAAGAAGTGGGAATAAGGCCAAGGGGGAGACCAAGATGTCGGTGGAAAGAGCAGATAGTGGATAGTGGAGAGTGTTAGGAGAAGAGGACAAGATTGTAACACCCTGAAAAGAGAGGAGTGGTGGAAGACCAGGAAATAATGGAGAGGCTTGACTTCTATGCCGACCCAGTCAGAGGCAGGAAACAGCGAAGGCTGATGATGATGATGTCATGATTAGCAATGGTTACAGAAAAGTGACGCAAAAGTAGGAAAAATACATAAATTTGAAAACTATGTATGTTAACTGAAGAAAATTGTCGTTTCTGCAGGAAAGTAAATAACTCGTACGTACTTTTTACAATATGATACAATATATTGAGGAAACTGTCGTGTAAACCCGAGTGTTCTAAACGCATTGTAATTTTAAAATTTGTGAACAAATATTATCGCGAAAATAATTGTAATTCCAGAAATTATATCATTCGTGTAACAATAATATCTTGCTGGTGAGATCCTATGTACTGACAATGATCAATGCTGTTAACGTACTGAACCATTTATTGCTGGCACTATTCCTCTGTCAGTGCAGTTGAAAATCCATCGCTCGTTTTTGCGCTGCAAGTTGTATCTTACACAGCAATTAATGACATTTTGGTGTCTCTTACACCATGGATATCCACAGGATTTGTTCCGGGGTTGATGTAATCGAGGCACTTTTTTCCAGCGGTGCAGCAAACGAGGCACGTTTCTCCCCAAAATAGCGATGCAGCTCAAAAAAACGTAGCTGTTAGCTGGAATATGTTCATATATGTCAGTTAGTTATCTGGATATCTGAATTATTCAGATACTAATTAAATAAGATGCGGATATCTACAATCTAGATAATCTGTATTTCCATGTAATAGACTTTGTCTTTATGAACCTCCTGCAAAATTAAAGGCTATTGTCGATTTTTTCTGACGCTGTTGCCACATTCAAAGTTCACCTCAAAATGCTGAGAGAAAATGTAGCTGTAGCGAAATTTTCGCTACAACTACAGGAATTTTGTAGCTTCGCTACCGCTACAACTACAATTTTCAAAATGTAGCGTCGCTACAGCTACAGCTATAAATTTTGTAGCTAGCTACTGTAGCGACGCTACAAGTAGCGCGCTACTTCTGACCACTGGTATGCAGATACATCGAAACATGCGTCCATCTTCTGTTGCAACATGCAGGAAAGCATCCATTTGCAAAATTCAATATAATTACAAATGAATACCACTTAAATTCGTACTGCACGTGCAAAATAAGATATCGTTAAGTGAAAATATATAATATTTATGAAATATCTTCTGTGATTTAGTTACAATCAGTGATTTCTTCTCTAATAAGTGTGAATACTGCACATGCAAAATAAGATATCGTTAAGTGAAAATATATAATATTTATGAAATATCTTCTGTGATTTAGTCACAATCAGTGATTTCTTCTCTAATAAGTGTGAATATGCGCGCGCATTCTGAATATAGCTTTCATTTGCTGCAGCATGAAGCTTTCCGTATTTCACCGAAATTGGCGTCATTTTTGATGCACCAGTCTGATGCACGCTGGTGAAATCTGGAAAGCGCGACATGTTCAGTCTTTCTACTTTACGCAAAGAAATCTGAAGAGATCAAACAAAACGCCAAACAATCTGCTGATAACTTCTGTAGCAGCATGCGCAAAAATTTATGCTTTACAAGCACGTAGCAAGAGAGAAATTAACGAGTCATAGACAATTTTCCGAGCAATACTTCTGAATCCCACTGTACCAAGCAAACGAAAAAGCTTGTGCAGGCAGTGTGTCACCGCTTAAACTTTCGCAATATATATATATTTCATAAACGCAAATAACATTTTAATGTTTCTGTGTTTAGTTTCACGCTTCGAACGCTAGAAATACGGATTTATATCTTGAATATATGCAACCAAGCAACACGGGCCGATTTGAACTACTCTAAACGAAATACACGACTTATCTAAAAATAACCATACAGATGTCTATTTTGTATGTCTGAAGAAGTCTCATAGTAAATTAAATTAGGAAATTAGGTAATTGTTAGAATATTATACCAAAGTCTTCTCACCGGGACCTTTAGTACATGACCTAAGGTTGACACTTAGTCCGGAGACCGAAGTCCCCTTCCTAGGCGTCGGGCCCAGCTAACGGTTTTGATTCCAGGGTACGTGTGACCGGATCGGTTTTTACCCCCGACGAATAGCCGACTCGTGCATAAAGTGACGTTGAATAATAATAATAATAATCAATAATAATAATAATTGATGTTAGCCAGCAGAAATGCTTTGCTGACTTAACGTTGAACTAAAATATAAATACCACCAGTTATGAGGATAAGTATACTATATGTTTAAACACAAATCATAGTCAAATCATATATAACAATAATGTATATTATATAACACACAAAAAATAGACACATTACACAACCCCTCACTATCATTCAAGCATTCACACACTCTCTCATACCGCAGGGGAATAATTACATTAAGATAAGTACATTGGCCCTTTTTAGACACCATGCAATATTTAGTTCTTCATAGGAATATTAAACTGCGCCCGAAGACGTTAATGTGCTTAGAATTAAAGATACTAAACTTTCATCTGCGCGTGCTCATTACATTCTGCCAACGGGCATGACACGTAAACCTTTTATTCTTGCAATTTACCAAAACATTTAAATAATTATTGTTTAAATTATTACTAATGCGCCTTGGAACTTCAGTAACATTAGGCAGGGCACGCAACTCGTGCAACATAGATATCAACTGCAAGGCATACATGTTTACAGAATAAAAATGAAGACACTTGTGTATGAATATATATTAAAAATAGCACGCAGTTAATTTACTTCCTCACTTAGCAAACTTGAGGGATGATTTCTGCAATAGATACATGATTTATGCAGTTTTAATCAAATATTACCGAGTAAAGCATATAAGGTGACATAAACAAAAATATTACTCAACAGTTCGGCGCAGAGCGTGGAAAAACAACAGTATGCTGTGAATCGATCTTCCTAATTAGCAATTGTTTTGAAATTTAGATTATGTTGGCAAGAAATAATTATAATCAATACCTTCGCGACTTTTAACTTTAAATACTGGCATCCTTTCGTCCGACGGCCGATCTTTGGAGGCTTGGGTAGATGATCACTCACACATATAGAAAATGAACAGTAGTATACTATACCATCTCGGCGTTCTAGACGTTTCAGCGACGTTTACCGTAGTCCTCTAAACGGCTGCGTGACGTCAATGCGCGGTCCTCTTTGCGACACTAACACTTCCCCACGCTACTTCTTTGTAGCGGCACTTCGCAATCTTCTTTGACACACTTTCCTTCTACATCACGGCGATCATAGACGAGGGAAAACAGCCTCTCTGTCATCTTGTCGGCCTCGTAATGGAGCGATTAATTGATTCGCATCGTCTCTCTCTCTACTCGGGGGACGGCGAAATAAACGGGCGAAGTTCCTTTACCGGGGGTACTCGTGGATTCTCGCTGCTAATCTCACGCGGGACGTCGGCGTCGTCTCAAGACGCAGTAGGTGTCGCTTCATTATCTCAATCTTCTCTTCTAGACGGTAGATCTAAGTGTGGGCTGGTGTCGCTTCATCTTCCAATTTCTCTCTCTCTCTCTCTTTCTCTCTCCGTAGAATTCTCGTCGGGCGTCGGTGTCGGCGTCGAAGTACTCTAGGAATGCTGTTTCGACTGGCGGCTTTCGGCGGTATCATTTCACGGCTTCTAATCGGGCTGTGGGCGTCGTTTGTAGCGATGTGTCGTTTGTGGCTTTTGTAGCGCTTGTGGCGGCGTTTTAGTGGTGTGGCGTCGCGACGCTGAGCGATGATCTGCTGCGTTGTCGGCTTCATGCAGGCTAGGAAGACCCAAGGCCCTCCTTCTCTCGTGATTAGCCCGCCATAGTGGTATTAATGTTCCTCGTCACAAAACGAATAACTCGAATCCAGTGCACAGGTCACTAATTAACACTGCGTATTCGTACAACTAGTCACTGTCACTCACTCACGCAGGATAAAATACACGGCGCGGTAGAAAAAGACAAAAGTCCCGAATCTTTACTCCGACTGTCGCGGAGGTGTTGTCGGTTCGAAAACTGGCGGTAGACTGTACTTGTTTGTTCGTTCTGCCACTATATAAAGACAGCTTGAAACTTCGAATACAACGGACTGACTTTTAGGCGCGGGAATCTGAAGTTACGACGTTGGTGGTCAAGCGTCCATTTTTTGCCTGGTCCAGCTTCTTCAAGCACACGTGTTGCCTTAAAATGGGGTGAAAAGAATAGTTCTACCCTCATCCGGTACGTAACATGTTCCTTCAGTAATTGGCCTCCCAAGTTGACTTTCCGTCGCCAAATGCACAAAAGTCGCTCAAAAATAGTGAAAGATTTATCACAGCATATTGTTGGTCCCGAGCTCCTACGACCGAAAGGGGGCAAAGTCAACAAAAGCAGAGAAACACAAAAGGTTTAGAAACGTGGTGTTTTTCTACCGAAGCTTCACGAGGATACGAAGTTACAGAAAAATATAAAATAACGAAAACCTAGGATAAAAAAAAAGTAGGTGACAAAAACTGATTGTCATATCTCGCCCCCCCTAACTTGAAAAAAAATTGTAGGCTTGAAAAATCGCTCTCGGCTGGGGAGATTTTTGAAGGTTACATATTTTTTTAAAACACCCTATATATGAATACTTTTTTGAAACACCCTGTATGTGAACCTATACATGAAAAATACTTTTTATGTGAGCACCCTGTATATAAAATTTCACACAAAAATACCTTGATGATTCACAATAATAATACACAAGTAAACAGGGCTCAAATAATACATAATACCAAAATACATAATGTTGAAAAATAGCAATGATATTAACAATATAGAAATAAGTGACATATAAATAAAACACAAAACAAATCAAATTGTAGCTTCTCTTCACAATGTCTCTTAAGTGCCCAATGGCAAATTGCAGATTTCGCGATACCTTTTCATCCAATCTTCCCGTTTCTCTTCAGAGCAGTTCCATCGTTTGCAATTCTCCACGTGCTGCGGCGCGAGTTGTTTTCCTGTTACGCAATCATCAAGATCCAAGATGTTCGTTGCAGGTTTGCCCTTACAGAAATATGGTCCATCGTACATGAAAAATAATTTCTTTATTTTTCCTTCCACCTGCGAGCTCAGGCCGTGGTTCTTTACGAACACGAGATCTCCTTGCTTGATCTCAGCGCCGGCTCGCGTCGCCTTTTCATTCGCCTTTCTCCTGGCGCTCTTGGTACGCTCTACGGCCATCAAGATTTTCTCACTGAGTTTTGGGTCGCGGTCATCCTCCTGTAACCCGAAGTGACGTATCACATCTCTTCGTTGGACACTTCCGAAGTGAAGCTCCGCGGGTGTAAATCCTAACCTGTCGGACTCCGTGCTATTGAGTAAAAGTGCAACAGAAGTGACATGCTTGCTCCATTCCTGGTGGTTACCGTGGCAGAACACTCGCAGCAGTCGGTTCATCTCGCAGTGCATCTGCTCCACCTGGTTCGCCTGCGGCCTGTAAGACGGTGTCCAGAGGGGTTTCACACCGTAAGCTTGAAGGATATCTTTCCAGACACTGCTGGTGAACTGTGGCCCTCGGTCTTCCATTAAGCCTCGCAAAACCAGGATCCTTTCATTATCCCCTAAGGACAGCTCCTCTGAGGTAGTTTCAAATCTCTCCAAAAATGCAGACGGTAAAACCCGATCAGTCCCGTTGAATCTTTTGAAATGGGTTTTATATTCAAGAGGAAAAATAGCTCTTCTCGCAATTGTGGGTACCGAATAATGACCTTCGCTGCTGGTGGTCGCTAGTCGAGTGGGTAAACCGGGGAAAGTCTCATTTACCGCTAGCTCATTGATACTTTTCAATTCAGGCAAAGGGTCCTCGTTATTGCTGGTGGTCGAAGTACCTGGGTTCGTCCTCGTAGCCGTGGGCGTTTCTCGTCGCTGAGGGTGAGAAAGGTCCAAACTGTCCATTCTTTTTTCCAAGGCCTGTATCTTTTGGGAATGGTCATCAACCTCGCCTATTGTTTTCGCCACGCGCTCTCTCAAACCTTGCGAGTCCTCGTGACAGCTCGCCTCAAGTAGTGCCAGTTCCTCGTCCGTCTGGTCTGTCCGTCGCGACAGTGTTGCCAACTGCTGGTCCTGGTCATCAACACGGGAATCCAAGCGAGCGATTTCCGCGGTGAGTTTCTGCTCACTATCTTGCAAGCGCGTGGAAAGACGATCAGTTATTTGTTCCACCGAAATACGCACCACTTCCTGGAATCGGGTCTCAAGCTGTTCGATTCGCTTTTGTGTGTCTGCATGCTCCGCCCGGATCAGCTGTCTTATCATCTCGAACATCCTGTCGTTGGTGCCGGCGCCATTCTTCAATGCATCATCTGTTTTTTCCATCGGAGCGACATCTTCCGGGGGGGAAACGGTCAGCTGATTCAGATCTTCAAAAGATGGCGTGGATTCAGTATTTACAACTAAGCCCCCGTGTCCTGGAGTTCCTGACGAAATAACACAAGTACTACAGCGCGACTGCGCTTCGTTCGATGGGTCCATTTCACTTAATGGGATTTCAATCCCGCAAACTACACACTTCCGTGCTTCGCTCATCTTTCCATAAATAATTTTCTCACTTCTCAATTTCATTAGATATTTAAAAACACTCACTATGACCTGAGGTCGTCAGAAGATAAATCTGCACTTCAAAATATATAACGCACTACAGAAAAACAATACCAACAATAACCTATCAAAAATGCAGAGAGGAGGGCACGACGGGTCCCCTTTCTGCTACCTACAAAGAAGCCTACGCACACACAAACAAATGAAAGTCGCCACTAAATCTGCATGAAATAATTCCTAGAAAATTCGCCCTTGCCGATATTCGCCTACTTAATTGCCCTTTACGTTAATCAAATTCGCGCCAAGAAATGAATAACGCAAACACAAAATACTAAATGACACAAAAAAATATAATAAAAACGCCACAAGAATACACGTAAAGACAAAATACCCAATAAAAGTTTAACCAAAGCAATGAAAAAATCCTCACGCTATCTATCAATTAAAAAAATGAAAATGTACTTCCCTCGACGAGGGTAAAAGATAGACCGGTCCCTGATCGGGATGCCAAATTCTCACCGGGACCTTTAGTACATGACCTAAGGTTGACACTTAGTCCGGAGACCGAAGTCCCCTTCCTAGGCGTCGGGCCCAGCTAACGGTTTTGATTCCAGGGTACGTGTGACCGGATCGGTTTTTACCCCCGACGAATAGCCGACTCGTGCATAAAGTGACGTTGAATAATAATAATAATAATCAATAATAATAATAATTGATGTTAGCCAGCAGAAATGCTTTGCTGACTTAACGTTGAACTAAAATATAAATACCACCAGTTATGAGGATAAGTATACTATATGTTTAAACACAAATCATAGTCAAATCATATATAACAATAATGTATATTATATAACACACAAAAAATAGACACATTACACAACCCCTCACTATCATTCAAGCATTCACACACTCTCTCATACCGCAGGGGAATAATTACATTAAGATAAGTACATTGGCCCTTTTTAGACACCATGCAATATTTAGTTCTTCATAGGAATATTAAACTGCGCCCGAAGACGTTAATGTGCTTAGAATTAAAGATACTAAACTTTCATCTGCGCGTGCTCATTACATTCTGCCAACGGGCATGACACGTAAACCTTTTATTCTTGCAATTTACCAAAACATTTAAATAATTATTGTTTAAATTATTACTAATGCGCCTTGGAACTTCAGTAACATTAGGCAGGGCACGCAACTCGTGCAACATAGATATCAACTGCAAGGCATACATGTTTACAGAATAAAAATGAAGACACTTGTGTATGAATATATATTAAAAATAGCACGCAGTTAATTTACTTCCTCACTTAGCAAACTTGAGGGATGATTTCTGCAATAGATACATGATTTATGCAGTTTTAATCAAATATTACCGAGTAAAGCATATAAGGTGACATAAACAAAAATATTACTCAACAGTTCGGCGCAGAGCGTGGAAAAACAACAGTATGCTGTGAATCGATCTTCCTAATTAGCAATTGTTTTGAAATTTAGATTATGTTGGCAAGAAATAATTATAATCAATACCTTCGCGACTTTTAACTTTAAATACTGGCATCCTTTCGTCCGACGGCCGATCTTTGGAGGCTTGGGTAGATGATCACTCACACATATAGAAAATGAACAGTAGTATACTATACCATCTCGGCGTTCTAGACGTTTCAGCGACGTTTACCGTAGTCCTCTAAACGGCTGCGTGACGTCAATGCGCGGTCCTCTTTGCGACACTAACACTTCCCCACGCTACTTCTTTGTAGCGGCACTTCGCAATCTTCTTTGACACACTTTCCTTCTACATCACGGCGATCATAGACGAGGGAAAACAGCCTCTCTGTCATCTTGTCGGCCTCGTAATGGAGCGATTAATTGATTCGCATCGTCTCTCTCTCTACTCGGGGGACGGCGAAATAAACGGGCGAAGTTCCTTTACCGGGGGTACTCGTGGATTCTCGCTGCTAATCTCACGCGGGACGTCGGCGTCGTCTCAAGACGCAGTAGGTGTCGCTTCATTATCTCAATCTTCTCTTCTAGACGGTAGATCTAAGTGTGGGCTGGTGTCGCTTCATCTTCCAATTTCTCTCTCTCTCTCTCTTTCTCTCTCCGTAGAATTCTCGTCGGGCGTCGGTGTCGGCGTCGAAGTACTCTAGGAATGCTGTTTCGACTGGCGGCTTTCGGCGGTATCATTTCACGGCTTCTAATCGGGCTGTGGGCGTCGTTTGTAGCGATGTGTCGTTTGTGGCTTTTGTAGCGCTTGTGGCGGCGTTTTAGTGGTGTGGCGTCGCGACGCTGAGCGATGATCTGCTGCGTTGTCGGCTTCATGCAGGCTAGGAAGACCCAAGGCCCTCCTTCTCTCGTGATTAGCCCGCCATAGTGGTATTAATGTTCCTCGTCACAAAACGAATAACTCGAATCCAGTGCACAGGTCACTAATTAACACTGCGTATTCGTACAACTAGTCACTGTCACTCACTCACGCAGGATAAAATACACGGCGCGGTAGAAAAAGACAAAAGTCCCGAATCTTTACTCCGACTGTCGCGGAGGTGTTGTCGGTTCGAAAACTGGCGGTAGACTGTACTTGTTTGTTCGTTCTGCCACTATATAAAGACAGCTTGAAACTTCGAATACAACGGACTGACTTTTAGGCGCGGGAATCTGAAGTTACGACGTTGGTGGTCAAGCGTCCATTTTTTGCCTGGTCCAGCTTCTTCAAGCACACGTGTTGCCTTAAAATGGGGTGAAAAGAATAGTTCTACCCTCATCCGGTACGTAACATGTTCCTTCAGTAATTGGCCTCCCAAGTTGACTTTCCGTCGCCAAATGCACAAAAGTCGCTCAAAAATAGTGAAAGATTTATCACAGCATATTGTTGGTCCCGAGCTCCTACGACCGAAAGGGGGCAAAGTCAACAAAAGCAGAGAAACACAAAAGGTTTAGAAACGTGGTGTTTTTCTACCGAAGCTTCACGAGGATACGAAGTTACAGAAAAATATAAAATAACGAAAACCTAGGATAAAAAAAAAGTAGGTGACAAAAACTGATTGTCATAGTCTCGAACGAGACCGAGAGCCTAGGACACTAAGTCCCGAATTTACAAATGTGTGGCTCGCTCTCGGGATCGTCAAGTCTCGTAGGTCTGGCCTCGTTCTCATCTCGATTTTTACACGGTCTTCCTGGTATCATCCCTAATTTTAGTATACTACATCTTCATCGTACGTAGAACTTCATCGTAAATGCATCTCTTCCTAACAGCTTGATGCGGTAATTTGTTCCTTCCTGTAGCGAACAAGGTATTCGACTCTCCATAGGCGTGCATGCGTTAAAAGCTCCTACTTGATATGACAGTTGAATTCATTACCTCCGCAAACGAGTTCATCTAATCCCATCTCGTCTCCTACCCCGAGGGCCGTTGCTATGGAAACGTAGAGTGCGTAACAGGAGGAGGAAACTAATAATCTTGGTGGCACATATGCATTTAGGCACGAGCTGTAGGAAAGATCCAGCAGTTCAATTTACTAACGAATTTAATTATAATGCCCTCATCGGATGAACTGGTTCTCGTAGATGTAGCAGCACTGGTCCCAAGACTGAAAATAGGAAGCGCTTCCGCTTTTCTATCGGGTTAATCGTAATGATGGTGAAGATTTGATGAAACATATGGTCGGACACATTCATGATGGCATCGAGACCAGACGTGACTCGGCAATGTGTCTGTCTCGTCTCGAATTGGAATTGCTTATCTTGTCTCGATTTAGAAACATTCGTCTTGCTCTTGCCAAGGTATTGGAAGGACAGTCTGTCTCGAGTATAAACAACAAGCTGCAGATCCAGTGCCGATTAGCCTCTCTGTGTATAAAGTGGACTTAAAACCAATACTCCAGAAAATCAGGTCAAACAACTTTTCTTAATGACATATTTTCTCTTTCACATCTCGCTTCCATGCTATAGGCTCCCGAAAAATTGAAATGTATCCTGAATGCATATGCAAGCACGCAACGCGGGCTCCCCGGTACCACTAATGGATTGACCTTGTAACTAAAGAAAATATGTGACATATCTGTAAATAATCAGGTAAATACAGCTATTATGTCAGGTAAAATTTTCAATATAATACCAAAGTTTGGAACGAGACTGAGATCTGTCTCGTTCTCGGTCTCGTCTGGACAAGTCTCGAGTTATACAAGGTCTCCACAGACTTGCCACAGGAAATTCGAAAAGAGCCGTTCAGGAGAGATGGCGGGGTAGGTGCTAAAGAAATAAATATGAACTCTAGTACAGTGCAACCGTGCAACCGTGTGAGTTTATGAGCTCACTCCTGCACCAAGTGTAAGTTCTCAGTTCTTTCATTCACGTGAAATATGAAAAAACACTCCAAAAAAGTTTGGAGCATTACAATAGGAACTTACCAATAACTAAACAAATATCCTGATTGCTTTTACATTTTTCGAGTCCTACATCATTGAGACACCGAAATAACTGAAAAAGTATGAATAATGAGTTCCCAACGACATGTTCACAAAGTCCGTAAGCAAAAACCTACACAGTACTACAGCCACCCTAATCGCCTGACATTGTCGCGTGCCTTTTGAAGCACGTTCAAGTGCTAGGAGGAAAATAATTCACCATAAAGTACGCTGTAAGACAGTTACTGTAAAGTATGGTCGTGAAAGATTTTTCTTGACAAAACTAATACTTAATTGTAACGTCATTCCCGTTTATGAATCTACAAACTGAAGATTATGTCCATTCTACTGACCATCCTTAAACCCACTATGTAGGAATACTCACATGGAATGGTGCCATCAAGCTGCTGATCCAAGGTCACATCTTGTAGCTGACTCGGACTTGTGCTGAAAGAATAAAAAGTTTGAATTAATAACGAACAGCAAAAGCGGATATGCAAACTTGTATTTATGCACAGAAAAAATGAAATGTAAAACAAGAAATTAACATTGTACAATGAACTGGAGAAAAGACCGCTAGTGCCACAAAATTCATCATTGAACTATTACAGCAGACAGTTATTGAACAAGGTGTTTCGCCATCTTTGTTTGGCATGATTGTGGTGTAGAATCAGTAAATCGCACTAAACTGGAGGAAGTTGTTTCAATTTTAAACTGGTTCGCTAGATACCTCAGGAGCAGGAAGTTTGAAATCAAGAAGTCCTCACTTGAAAAAAATGAAATCCACACTTGCTTGACAGAAGGTGACAAATAGTTTTTTCCTTTGATTAAACCGAACGCATCAGACCTAAACAAATTGGAAGCAAGTGAACGTTTTAGTTTCACTGAGACACCTCCAACGGAACGCGATGCAACTATTAACTCCTTGTTTAAATTTAGATGGGGGAGAAGGACTGAAACGTTTCCTCTTCGTTTTCAGACATTCTGTTATTTCTTGCCAACTCTCTTCGTTAAAACTGGAATCCAGGAACACAAGAAGGCGTCTCGCTCTACGACCAATTCCGTCCCACGTCTTTACACCAATTGCTTTCCTAACTTGCGATCCACTTTTTTCATCTGCACCAACAGCAGTTACAAATCGTTCTCTTTACCGTCATTTGTTTACAAGCAAACAACGTTTTGTTATACACTGCATAAAAAGGTTAAACATCTTGTCGGAATCAGATGTGTTCATTTAGTCCCTTCCCCTCGTGAACCTAGCTCGTCTTCACCCTTACGGCTTCGCCTTAAGAAGGGATGATGACGAGACGAAACTTGGCGGTGTCTCGTTTCAATTTGAAAACATACGTCTCGTTCTCTCGAGGGCAAATCTCGGTCTCGTCTGGAAGTAGCATAAACAACATACGTCACCGCACACACTTTCACAGCTTGTAGTGGTCTCTTAATAACTTTTTTTCTTCATTTAACACCTAGTTTCGAGGCAACGAGCCTTCAAAACAGAATTTCATCCTGACCATATATGCAACAACGCAGCACTAATGGATCGACTTCCCAATTACCGTGAACAAAATATGTTACTAATCTATAAATAATCAGGTAGGTATCCTCTAACTACGTTTGAAGAAGTCTCAAATTACACGCTGTGAAAGTGTGTGCGTTGGCACATTGCATGTTGTTTATGCTCTTTCCAGACGACACCGAGATTTGCCTTCGAGAGAACGAGACTGATGTTTAGAATACAAAAACACAGTTCCGTTTATTTTGTAAAGGAGTTTAGTAAGACTAGGTAGAGAGCAAGTGAGTGGTTAATTTGGCTTGAACAATATGTCAGTGTGTAGAGAAATATCAATTAGCATCTACAGTTCCGTATTTTAGTAAAAAATTCGGTAACAACTCGTAAGCTGAAAACTTACGTTTTAATTAGAAATGCCGAAATTATATTTTCCTCGTAAGAGACGAAATTACGAAAAACTAATCCCCTTTAAATGTTTTAAGAGCAAGTAGGGTGTGCTTTCATTAGATATGTCGAAAAAGTGAGCACAAATATTGCATCTCTCACAGACACGATTTTCCTATAAACGCAGTCCACCAGATTTTGATCTGGGCGTAGATGTTAATAGTGGTTTTTCGCTTATGTTTATGAAACTCGCAGAAAGATCACTTAGAATAATTTCTCTTTCACAAGTGTTTGCTATTTCAAGAAAAAGCCTCAAATCCGTTCTCACAAGGTATATCCATTTTCCTGCAAGTTACAAGCGGTCTCAAAAAAAGAGATTTATCACGTGTGCTCGCCGCCATATTGTGCATATCGATATGATGGAAAATGTGATATGTGGCATTCCATATGGAATACGAATTCAAGTGAGTTTCTAGTTCCGAAGAATCGGTCGTCTCTGGTTTAGATAATTATTTGAAAATTTCGAATGAGGTCCACGCTCTCGGACACCAAAGTATCGCTATTGTCTCGATAACTCTCGAAGGATCTGGTCTTGCTCGGGTTTTTACAAGCTCGTCTTGGTCGCGGTACCATCCCTAGCCATCACGCTCGGCTCGTCTGCCCTCTGGTCAGAATGAAATAATAATGACAAAATGGCGAATAGAGATGTCAATGCCAAAGAGAGAGAACGTACGAAGATGAGGATGAATGATTAGATTAACTTGATGAAAGGTCATTCACTCACAAACACAAAGCCTCGAGCCGGAAGTTCAATGGAGATATCGTTAAGTCGACCACTGAAAGCGCTCGCCAACACAGATGGCTTTGTACGAGTAAATATATAATTCCCTATAAGTGAAGAGTAGGCAAACATCCCGTCGGCTAAAAAAATTCGACTTCGGGCACTGTTTGTATTATCTGATTCTAGAATTTAGCAAATGCTTGTTAGTAAATTTGATTGCCATGAATTTTACTTATAATTTTGCAATAAGATGTGCAATGCAAAACACTAGTCACTATAACACCGAATACTTTTATTATTATTACGATGATCAAATCTGTATTGGGACGTCAGCATTCAATGCTCAATAAATCTGTTTCCGTGTCGATTCTTTTGCCAATTTAGGGTAATAGCGACGATGAGGTTATGTGACTAAATTAAATGGATGGAAAAACTCTCGCAAAGTAACAACCTCGTTCAGGTCCGGAACCATCGGTGGCGAGATCTTGGCATACCACGGAATACGCTCAAAGTTTCTTAATAAATACGATACAACGAGGTGATTTATAAGGGTAACGAATGTCAGTAACTATCCTTCATTAAGAAAAGTATCGTATGTCTACCGTTCTAACATGACTTACGTCAATGCGAGTGAAATTCTATCACACATTTCTTTAAAAAGAACACAAAAGAAACGTTAAGAAAATCCACCGCAATGCATCATTATCTGCGCAACTTGGAGAGCAAATTTGATACCAGATCTCGGATACCCATTTAAGTTACTGTTTTCTGCGTTTTACGTCTTAACCAAAGCAAAGTCCTTACTGTATTGAATATGATATAAATCCGATAATTAAGAAACAGGGAGACGTATATGTGTGTGTAACTTTGAGGCGGTGTACATTGTGCATTACAATAGCAAATTAAAGTCATAATTTAAGTTATAATAATAATAATAATAAAGTTATAATTTAATAAAATAGAAATTGTAGAAGTCGCCAGTCGAAACTAATAACGTGCCGACCTCTGTGGCGGAGTGGTTAGCACAGCGCGCTACGATCCCAAAATCACGGGTTCCAAATCCCGGCCTGGACACGGGTGTTCTTTGCGAGTGTATCTTCATGAATTTTATATCACCATCACTCATTCACATCGTCGCGATTAGCCAAAAGTAGCAGAAAAGCGAAATAAAATAAACAAAAGTAATCAATCTAATGACGTGCATAATAATCCGCATAACGAACCCGTAATAGCACAAATAAATATGCACACCAGCGTGGATTCCAGATGTGAAAGATTCAGGGTTAATTTTCAAAGTGATTAAAAAATATAAACAATATTCGTACGCACAAACATATGAAAAAATCGTTGATGTTTAGCGCAACGTCCAAATGAAATGGTCAAGTCAATGACCTTGAGATATTATATGTGCGTGGGTGGCTGTGCGTGAACGATGCCAAGGTGTATATATACTTTTTTGGTCCCTGCACTTTCAAATATAGAAGTAGGTGCTCGGCCACACCTTCTCCACGACCTATCCCCACATCGTGTAGTCTCCTTTTTCCATTCTCTGAAGATGGGAGCATGAGTGTCGACAAGAATTTGGGTATAAAGCGGCCTCAAACAGTTGATATTAAATTGTGCATGTATGAATAAACATAACGATACACATATAGTAACGGCAGTAGTAGAAAATGCATAAAATAATTTATTATAAAAGAGTAAATTATTATTTATTCCTTGGAGTAACACCCTATACACCAGATGAGCACATTTCTGCCAAAATTTCCTTCTATCTTTCTTCATTCAAATGGATATTTATTATATTTTGTTACAACTTTTACGCACTGAAATTTTAAAAAAAGACTAAAGTTAGGAGAAAGTTTAGTCACTAGGCTGATATATAACTTTGGCTATTCTACTAGAATAATATTTGTTTATAGACCATTGCAAATGTAAACTTCTTGCTGTGTTTTGCGCAATTGCTGAACGATTTTAAAAGATGGTATGTACGAGCTATATATTGTATTGCTCAACAACTCGTATTAGAATTTAGTCGCGACTTTGAAAAACGAACTTCACCTTGGATTCCAATGAAAATTTTTACATTTTGGATTCTTATCTAATGTGTTCTTACGTACAAAGTCCCAATATCAATTTCTTGCTAACATTGATGTGGCTTTAATGAAAAGGTTTCTGAAGGCATTCGTCTGAAGCACAGCACTACAGGAAAGCTATATATGGTCAGTGCCAGCGAAAATGATCTGAGACGCGCACGTCACAAGTGAAGCATATGGAAATCGACTGTTCAAACATCATGTCAGACGTTATATCATAAGACGTGAAGGAATAATGAAAACAGTCATCGAAGACAGCAAAGGAGGAACAAAATATATATTAGTAGACCCCGAGTGGAGTACATCAAGTAATTCATTAAAGATCAGCACCACTGCGAAACGATATCAACAGAATACGGGAACAAGGGAGAAATGTAACAAAGAAGAAACACAGTAGGAGGGGCGATCAGGTTGCTCCGACCCTAACATAGAAGGAATGACGCTATGATTGATTTTTTTTATTTTGTTGTTGTTTAGTGATCCTTTATATGCGTTCATTCTGAATTGCAAGTCTGATGGCCGAGTGCACCAACGCCGATTATTTCGAAGTTCAGATGAGCGGGATCAATTTTGATCCACTCTAAATGAACTTGGTTTAAAGATTTGCATTGCACCAACGAAAAACGACTTCAAGAGATTCCGTTCAAATGATCCGAGATTAATTTGTAAGGCTATACCTGATTGGTTGGCTAAAACAAATGACAATCAAGAACCCCACCGAATAGTGTGATGTGTTAAAGTATCAACGTGTAGGAGAAGAAAGTAATTCGGGCTGCAAACTTATCTGAATTTGAGAAATGTACTGATCAACCTTGTCGACGAGTACAAGGATGTAGTAGGGTGTAAAGAAATAATAATCTTAAAAAAGAACTGACGGCATAAGACAAAAGAATAAGGAGAAAGCATGGAACCTTCTTCTACGGGACTTCAATGCCTTACGAAATGCATTCGCGAGAGAACAGCGTACGCTGAAACTCGCCCGCTCAATAAAGATATTTTATTATTATTATTACTGTATTGTGGTAAGTATTTGAATTTTTCATTTCTTAATTCTTATATATTTATATTGTCATGTCGTGTAGCAACACCATGTAGCAATATCGTAACATTGCTCTGTTCTAATTTACCTTGCACTTGCACATGTTTTGTGTTCTGGGATAGAAAGTACAGTATTTAGAAAAATTTCGACTTTGCACCACAGAACCACAAATTATTATTATTATTTTGGCAGTTTTTAGTTTACTTTACACAACTCTCGAATTATCAGCATTGTACATCCAACATCTCTAGCGTTTGCACGCCCTCGATATCACTTTCCGCTTTGTTTATATTCAAAAACAACTGCCTGCAGTCGAAGCGTCAGTATCGTGAACCAGGATCGGCCACCAAAACGGTCTCGAATGGCCGTTCAGAAGATAAACTCGTTTTGATGTTCCTAGATCGCGATCAAGTGTTGAACCGTCTTCGTGCAATGGAATTTTCCAGTGATCCTTTCCCGATCCGAGTTTAAAATTTGATCTTCGTTCGTGCACACGGCCATGAGTAGCGTACAGTTTTCTTTTTACAGGGGTTTAACTGAGTGAAGTTGTGTCAATGTGCCAGAATGGAGAAAACTGAGGTGAGAGCGGCGATCAAATATTTTGTGAAGAAGAAGTGGACGGTATCCAAAATTCATGAGGACTTGGTGGATACACTAGGGGACACTGCTCCTTCATACAGTATGGTGAAGAGATGGTGTCGTGAGTTTGATTGTGGGAGAGAGTCGTGTGAGGATGAACATGCAGGTGGAGTACCAAAAACTGTCATGATGACCGAAAACATTAACAAAGTCCACGATATCGTGCTGAAGGATCGTCGAGTCACTAACCGTCATGTTGCTGAGATGTGTGGCCTGTCATATGGCACTGTGCAAAACATAATTACCCAGGAATTGCAAATGAAAAAAATTGATGCAAGATGGGTCACTCGAAACCTAACCCCACATCAGAAGCGCACCCCAGTGTCATCAGTCAAGAACTTCTTGACAAGTTTCGTGCTGATATAGACGATTTCCTTGCCCGATTTGTAACTATGGATGAAACATGGGCCCATCACTTCGACCCAGAAACAAAATCACAAAGCATGGAGTGGAAACACCCACATTCTCTGCCAACGAAGATGTTCAAGGTGCAAACGTCAGCCAAGAAGGTGATGGCCTCAATTTTCTGGGACTGCAAGGGTGTCCTTCTTGTGGACTATCTACAAAGAGGCCAAACCATCACTGGCACATACTACAGTGACCTAATCAAGAAATTACGTGATTCCATCAAGAAAAAGAGGCGTGGGATGTTGACCCGTGGTGTGCTCCTTCACCAGGGCAACGCACCTGTCCACACCTCACGCATTGCGAGGGCCGCTATCACAGATGCATCGTTCGAATTGTTGCCCCACCCACCCTATTCCCCAGATTTGGTCCCCAGTGATTTCCATTTGTTCAAACATTTCAAGAATGACATTCGTGGGCAAAAATTTTCTGATGATTCTGAGGTGATAAGTGCTGTGGACTCATGTTTGGAGGACCAGTCGGAAGAATTTTTTTTGAAAGGTATTCAGGCGTTGGAGCACCGATGTGAGAAGTGCATTGGAGTTGCAGGGGAGTATGTTGAAAAATAAAATAAAAAATTGAAACCCTATTGCCGCTCTTTCTATGTTAGGGTCAGAGCAACCTGATCGCCCCTCGTAGCTCCACAGTATGGTAAACAAAGGAACGGGGCACGAGAAGAGAAGCACAACAGAGTGCAAGGGAGAAATAAAGAGAGGGGAACTTGCTCAAACGAACCCCAAAAGCACTTAAGATTGGGTAGAATCTTCTACATCTCACTATTGGAAATCCTACGAAAACTAATGAGAAACAAACAGGGACACTTTCTAGCACTTCCACCAAAGGCGTAGATCCAGTGGGTAAATATCTGAAGAGGCAGGGCGGCCTCAACTAAGAATAAAATCCCCTGAAGAGGACTTAAATCTTATTCAGGCAACCTGCCCGACGTTTGTAAACTGCCCACACAAAATCTGTTTCATCATCTGTCTTGGTTACATTTTAATATATTCGGCCCATGTAAAATCACTTCCTGTGCCTGTCCAGGCAGTGACGGCTCGGAAAGATTGCAGGAAAATATATTGCATGGCTTGATGCAGATTAATATCTTGCTAACTTAGTCAAAACTTTCAGTCGCCCCACTCCTTCCTCCAGATCTCATACACACTGTATTCAATTACGCACACTCAGCTGAAACATATTTTCAGATGACCTTTATGTGAGAATGTCCCCTCCCCTCACAGAATCCAGGAACGGTGCCAACTTGTCTCAGTCAAGAGCGAGCTTCAACTCTCTCCTCTTGCCAGGAATTTGAGCACAGGGTGCGCTTTCCGCTTAGACCTGGGATAAGTGTCCGAACGTAGAACATTACCTGGGATGTAGAGGAAATATCTGAACGGTCGGGCACCCTATAATACAGGGTGTTCCCATAATGATGTGACACATTTCAAACGCAATTTTCTACGACTGGAAAAAGCATGTTTGTTAAGGATTATGTGTAATACATAACTAAAGTGCAGCAGTTTTTAGCACTGTTCAAGTTTTGAATATCGCATCCCTTAAATGGTCAGCACCTCGAGATTCATCTCCACTATAGCGCGATGCAGAACATCATCCGGGATGCCCATCCTCACTATCTATCCGGATGTTGTTGTTTTTTTTTTTGTTTTTTTTTTATATATAGTTCCTGAACTGTGCAAGGTTTCTCAACGTGTACCTTGTCCTTTAGGTACGCCTCACATAACCTGATAGGTGAAAATGAGCATCTGATGTGATCAAATGATGCACAAAATCATTCCTCTCCCTGCACTTGTTCACAAGCCATTCACTGGACGTCAGTCCAGGCTATCTGCAGGGAGCAATGCGGCGCTAACTTTGTACCTTACAGGGATACAATTTGGGTCATTTTTTCAATATCATGGAAATTACTAACAGCAGGTAGGATCATCATCTTCCGACACGGTACCGTACGCTTCTGGAAATGTTACCGCGCAATCGCCTTTGTGCTGTGTCAACGGAGGTTCCACAACGTATGTACTTTTATCATTCCATCATTATGGAATTTTAGGTAAGCCGCGGTAGCTCAGTCGTTAGGGTGTCTGACTACCATTCGAAAGACCCGGGTTCGATCCCTGGCGGGGGAGAACCGGGATTTTTTCCACCTGTACAAGCGGCTCGGCGCTCACCCAGCGTCGTGGAGGAAATTCTGGGGGGTAAAGGTAGCCAGGGGCGTGGTGCTGATCACATAACCCCCACCTACGGCCGTAATCAAGAAAGTGTGGAGCCCTATACGCCTTCATGGCGTAGTGCAAAGCACAGGGGAGCACTTTACTTTTTAGGTATCAAGGTATCACTGATTTGAGTGGCACACTAACAGTAAAACCAAGAATGCGGAACTTCTAAATAGCTGTCGCAACGTCTCACAATTGAATACTGAGCAATATTATAAATGGTTCTGTGCAATTTACTTTCTACTATAATGTTTCTACTTTGAAAAAAAATGAAAATATACAGTAACAGATAAAAAAAAGGTATGCTATGTAATAGGAAGTGTAATACAATCGGGCTGCAATGATGATGCCAGAGGAGAGGAAAAGGGGATTGAATTGATGGACCTGAACGATCAGAACGCTCCATAAAAAAGTAAAACTAGATAAAAAAATCCTCATTTTTTGTATGGTATTTAGGGATATATTAAATGTGACAGACCTCAAAAAATACCTCCCCTCATCTTCCTCCATCATTACTTTCTGGCGTCCTTGCTGTACTGTTAAATAATGAAAATCATAAACACTAAGATTATCTTATTTGGTAAGAAAATGTCCTGCATTGTCAATGTAACAATCTCACTATATGATCAAACCAGAAATGTATCTAGGAATGGGTGAAATGATCGAAGACTATGACTTCTGTCTCTCGGTGTTGCATTCTTATATCTTAACTTTGGGAAAGGGTGAGATATGACCCCAAGAGAAGCACCAGTCACGGCAGCCGACACCCTTCGTGTTTTCGGAAAAACTATTCTCATTCATGCTATTTTTGTACACAAAAGGGGGGGGGGGGTAAGTTTACTTAACCTTGCATAAATTGCCAGGAATTGTGGCAGAATGAGTAGGAGTGAAAATGATGTCTGTTTACCTTTGGCCGTTTTAGACCAAAGGAAATGCCAAGCATGATCTGAGGGCTATTTAAAAAATGGGAATGAACTGATAATACACTGATTACAAGGCTATCACATTTCATATTTCGAGCCACGTATTGTCAAACAAGCGCGAAACGACTACATCCAAACTTTAAGCTTCCATGCGCATAAATTTATGGTAGTCTTTGCGTGATTAAACAGTCTATAGTTTGTGACTCATCCGACTCTTGATTGTTTGCATTAGAAAAAACCAAGCTATTTCGAGCTTAGCGAACACAAAGAACAAATCTCTCTTCGCAAACAATGAACAACGGGCCCCAGCAAACGATCGACTTTATGCTATGTAGTTCAGGAATAGAATAAAACAAAAATAAACGCGGGTGATAGACGCGACTGTAATTTTGGTTCTTACGGTCCGACCCAAGTTCTCCTCTGGGCATGACGTCATTCAAACAACTTGTGCTAATTCTCCCAGATTATAATGTTAGTGGAATAGGGTATTTATAGACTGTTTATGCAGAATCATGTAAAGTTTCCTGTCGTTGACAAGTTCGTTGCCCTCCATAGAATTTCTGCTCCTTGAATTTCCGAACGCGCTAATGTAAGAGATTGCAGCCCCAGTTATCGTTGATGTTAAAATATAATAAAATAAATACGTAGCACTTAATGCTAAGATGTTTTTCAAACTCCAGACTCCTCCTTGACACGATAAAAAAAATGAATCATTGCTTGAGATACTGACGATAGCAAAACCTGTAGTAGTTGTCAAAAATTGTGATTTACTTCTCATGTGTTGTTTGCTGCAACATCAATGTTACATCATGCTAATTTACTGTCAATCATTCATGACTTTTCTGCTTCTCTCTTCAACATCCACAGTTAATAATATGCCACAAACTCAATACAATTACAAACACGCGTATACAGATAGTAATAAAACTTTTAGTTTCCCAACTTAGTCCATACCATACACCGTAACGGCAACTGCAGGGAACCAACAATCAAAGAAAATAACATTTAACGGTTACGACTTTTAGGAAACTAACTAAAGAATGTGTTGACTAACTGAATTTTAAAAGTAAGTATGGCGTTACTGCGGGCTATTACAGTTTGTTTCATGAGTATTTTACGTCATTTAGTGTGACGCATTCAGATCGCGCCTAATTTTTTTTTCCAAGTAAAGAATCAAAACTCGAAAATCAACTAATGAAAGATGGTGTTAATTTACGTGCATTACCCACAGTCTGTCTGGATCGATCTTTAACAAGATAGGAATGACTAGCAGGTAAAAAAAAAGTAAGTGCTCCCCTGTGCTTTGCACCACGCCATGAAGGCGTATAGGGGGTGTGGAGTTAGGGTCCAACACTTTCTTGATCACGGCCGAAGATGGGGGTGATGTGATCAGCACCACGGCCCTGGCCGCCTTTAGCCCCCAGAGTTTCCTCCAGGTACCCACTTTATACGACGCTGGGGGAGGAAATATGTAAAATTAGTGGATATTGTTGCAGGTTTTGTTAAACTTGTAAGAATATGTAAAGCACACACCTTACAATAAAAAAAAAGCCACACATAGTTTACGTATAGGTTTGTATATGTTCAGAACTTACTCTGAATCGTTAGAGTTTTAACATGTTAACACTGGCAGGGTTCCAGTATCATCCCCACATTAAAACTGTGGAAAAAATAAATATAATACAGTTTAATAGTAGTGACGACCTAAAATTTTCAGATCAGAGTTCCAGAACAAAAAATCAGTAACATCATGACCGGGGGGAGGGGGGGGGGAGACAAGGATCTGGTAAGCAAAATATTTTCATCCACAAAAGCTGAAACAAAATACTGCAGATGTTTACTTCTGGTGAAAATTAAAGCAAGAAATGCACAATCACGTGCACAGAAAAATCCGTCGCCTGACGCTTTATCAAGGTCTCAAGTAGCAGCCCTCCACAACTAGCGTGTGGTTCTTTGAAAGGCGGGATCAAAGTCCCCAAACCTTATCGCATGGGAGGAGTGGCACTTGAAGATAAGTGCAGCATTTGGATAAGCGGAAGTTCAAGTAATCGTCCCACTTCGAAGTACTATTTTTATATGAACTCTACGTATAGCAACACTTAAAAGTTGACAGTGTTTTGTCTCCGATCACAGAAATATGGAACTGCGTGCTTACTCTTTTGAACTCTAAATACCTGGATAAAAATACCGAACTTTTCGAGATGCAGATTTTGAATCGTGAGCTAGACGTGGAAATACACCCTCGGATTGTAATGTTTTATTTTTACGAGATTATTTTCTTTTTAATTCGTTCAAACATGTTAATTGATGGCTCATTAATTCTTAATTCACTATCGCTATCATTTATTACTGTGACTCGCAGGTCAAAATACAAAACTTTCGTCCTTAGATGGAACATTTTTACGTCGTACGAATCATTAAAAAACAAATGCGGTAAATGACAAGAATTATGAGAAGACGGAGAGAGAAGAAGAAATGAAAAAACAAGACAACGCGAGTGGCAGACAGAGAAGGAAAAAAGAAAAGTTATAGAGAAAAGAAAAAGAGGAAAGAAAGAAGCGAGACAGAGCGATAGAGAAAGAAACTGACACAGTACGTGGGAGAGAAAAAGAAATTATCAAAAACACAGAGTAAGCACGAGGAAAGTGGTACGCGTACTAGACAGAAAATAAGACTGCAAGAAAATTAGAAAAAAGTTACAAATGAAAAGGAGAAAGTAAGTTTGCTTTCTTTCAAAGAATATCAAGTGCCCCCCCTTGTGTTGACACTTCCCGCGGGCATCCATGTTCACAATGTGGTATCGTAATTGAAAATTCGAAAACGGCTGTCCTATATTGAAGCTGCGGTCCACTCACATCTGATGTTGCTCAGAGACTCCTCGTACTCATCACCAGCGCTATTCGAACCCTGCGCATGCGTAGAAAGGTAATCTCATTACAGCGAATTGTTATCAATTTCTAGTCTAGGATCGCTAACTGGCAGAATGCATCCACAGATGTTATGCATGTGAGAGAGGACTCTCCCAATTACCCCATGTTCCGAGACAAATGCTCGTGTTCTATCACTTCTACAAGCGATCGCCAAGGAACGTTGCCTGCTACTACTGGAACACAACTTCAGCTATCTAACGCCTACACTGAATTTTCTCTGAAGTCAGCGCGAAACGTCCATGACTAATCGTTGGAGCTGCACAACTGATGACATCAGCAGTCTTCTCATGACACTTGCCTACTTCTCTAGACTGTTGTTGCAAAATTATCACCACCACCTTACCGTGGGATTTATAGAGGCATTAGTGTATCACAATACAAATCCATGTTTGCATTTTGTCTACTTTGCTATATAGTGCAGTGCAACAGTCCCGTTCGGTGCTCGTCTACCTTTCTATACCTCCCAGTGCTCAAAGTGGAAATTCCTAGCTAAGGGCATGCTTGATGAAAATTTTAACTGGGAGATAGCATCCCCGTTATTATTATCTTAGCAAGGGTAACCTAAAGCTTTACGTAATTATTCTAGAAGATGAGTTATGTGTGCGAAACACGTATTAGGCGGACTTCTAAATTCTCTGAAAAGTTTCTAGGAGTTATTGGTTATGAAATATCATCGGCACGTCACCAGTTATACGGCAGTATTCTTCTTCAACTCACAGGAAGAGAGGATATAAAGATTATGGATTATCTAGAATGGGGCTAAGTTGACAACAAATTTAAATCAATGAAATACGTAACAAATGTTGACACGTTCCCGTATTTTTCGAGGCGGGTCGGAATCCTATCCCCACCACACCTCGAATCCCGAACCGACGAAACACTAGCATATATGTAGGTCAGGTCGCTATAACTTCGTGTCTTTGGTTGTTGCTTTCTATATATATACTGTATGACGTTAGACTTTCAAATCTAGTAATATCGTTATATAGTCGTGCCTGAAAAAATATCTAAATTCCGAAATACAATATATCGAACCTCCCCCAAATGTTAACCCCCGGGACGACTCAACCAAGAAGGAGTAAATATTAGCCGAATTGAACTCTTCTCTGGACAGGATTTTTATATTTAAAATTTAATGATTCATTATTAACAATTCATATATTAGTTTTTATAATTTATTAATATTGCCGTGAATGAAGTGCGTGAATAATAATAATATGCCTTGTAAACAAAGGGTTCTTGGTAAGATTCCCGGTGGGGCCACATTATGGATGCACGGATAACTGTTTCAACTAGACTCTCTGTAACTACAGGCGAGAAGGTTAATTTCGGTATGTTAATTCGGCTGCTGTTGCCAAATGTATAGTGTAAACATGGCTATTGACAGTGTTTCGTCTTCGAAAGGGAAAGTTCAAGCCTACAGCCAAATTATTTTCCTCTCGCCATCAGAAATACCTGCTCCCTCCCTATCTGTCGGTTGCCTTCATCTCTCTCTGATCTGAATGTAGCGACCAATTGTTCAAATTCCCCTTCCAAAGAGAATGTCAAACTCTGGCTGGGAGAGATCACAACACGTGTCTCCAGCGCATCACTTAGGCGGCAGACCACACAGTGGCGGGAACTGTACACCAGGATAAATCTTCCTACCTATAAAGTGCATTGTAAACAACCATTGCGAATACAAAACAAAAACATTTACAGTTATCAGATATGGCAGTTTAAGGTCGTTTAATACTACAATATACAGAATATGATAATCGGCACGGACCAACAGTTTTCTCTTTATATTTTGGTTGTGTTTCTATCTATCTTAAACAGGGGGATGAGGATGAACGATGTGATGAAAGTGGTGACGGGGGAAACAATTACAATCCGTACCTACCCAGAATTAGAACCTGTAGCCCCCGACTTCGTACTGCATTACGCTAACCACTCCGCTAAAAATATTACTTGACTCGTCCTTGTCACAGGGATGTAACATTAAGCAACATCGACAGTGCTTGTGTAAGAACTTACAAAGTTTCGGCGCCAGTATCAATTGAACATTATAAAAGCCCTATTGTTGGCATGCAAAGGGCGTATTTAGCATATTGAAGCCTTCCTCCCAACTGCCAACTGCGCATTACACACATGATGGCCCTTGGCTCGTGTGGAAGTCTCGACTGAATGATCTTGGAACAATATAACGAGGGCTTTGTTCAGTGAAGGAGAAAAGGCATCGCCTTATTTCCTTCCTACTATTTTAAGGTCCTTCTTGAGAAAGTTATTAATTTTAATGGTTCATCCGGCTCGAGAATTTTGCACCCTTCGCCTTCCAAGAAATCTGGAGGGAGTAAAAGTTCGTAAATCAATTTTCAAGTTTTAAAAAGTATAACAGTCAACTACTATTCTTCAACTGTAAGCCGAACACGTTGACTAAGCAGACTCACAATCTCACCACCGAAAGTTCCAGATTTTAGTTCCGACCTGAGTTGTGAGACTCTTTCTTCATCGCTCATCATCATCGTCGCGATTAGCCAAAAATGAAAGAAAATGATACATCTTTTTTCCGATTGTACACTTGAATAATTATAATTTTACAGGATTTTTTAATATATATTCATAATTAATTCCATGGCATTTACAAGTCCTAAGCCTGAGATATAAATGAATGAAAATAAAGCAAATATGAGAGAGAGAGAGAGAGAGAGAGAGAGAAAGAAGGTTAGAAAAAATTAAGAGTGAATAAGGCCAAAAGTCGCTAAGATAGCGAGAAAGGAATGCTTTAAAGTGAGGAAGGATGACACAGAATGAAAAAGCATTTTTTTAAAATAAGAAAAGGTATACATAAAAAAGAGAGTAATAAAGGGGAAAATAACACTTTCGGACTTAATCTTCTTAATTACACCTTACGAACCTGAACTACAGTCACATTGGTCGACAGGCTTAATAATTGCCGCCTGATACAAAAACCATATCCAACTCAACAGCTCGCATGGAGTTAGATAAAGAGCGGCTTTTTAAATTTCTAGGCGGGACAGTTGCATAAGGCGTGGTCCGTTTGCCCCAGTGACATATTTTCTGGGCTGAAAATAACGCGTGGATAGCTGAAACAGCACATCACTTTAATGAAGAGGATCTCCGTTGTCAACCAATCCACGCCCTGTGCTCTGCTTTTAAGTTGTAGTGGGGATGATATGATATTTTTACAGACGCACCTGTTGATCGGGCACGAAAGGACAAATGAGAATTTTACCTTCGATTTCGTACTGGAGCATGAATAAATATAAGGGGTGCTCCACAACACATCACAGGTAATCATTATGGTGTGATTCAGCTGAATGCATTCATGTTGCATCCCTGTGACGACGGTGAATTAAGGAACATGACTTGGAATTGTTTCGGTCCTATCTCGTTCTCATCTTTAATCTCGAAATATATATAGCATAAACAACATATTTATTTATGGAAATTCCAGTACAGCAGAAGCCATTTTAAACCAGAAAGAAACCAAAAAACATGACACAGATAGAATGTCACAAAAAACATGACACATATAGAATGTCACAAAACACACTTTCACAGTGTATAGAGGTCCATTAAAGCAAACAACCTATTTTTCCTGTTTTGACGCTTCGTCTCGACGCTACGATCCGCTGAAAAACTACATTGTATCCTGAATATATGCAACCATATAGCACAGGCTCAAAATTGCCACGGATGGATAGCTTTGTTGTTACTACAAACAAAATATATGGAGAGCTCGGACGTTGTTGACCTAAAAAATGACCTATAGAATGGCCTTAAAATTATTTTTAAATTACATTAAAATTCAAAAAAAAAAAAAAAAAGCTTGATTTTCTCATATGTTAAAGAATAGTTGATAATCCATTGCCAGAGATTTCATTTGAAAATAATACTGTGCTTTTGCATTGCCCATATTTCGATTAATGGCGTACTTGCTGAAAAGACCAAGTTTTTTTTTTTTTGTGTGTGTGTGTGTGTGTGTGTGTGTGTGTGTGTGTGTGTGTGTGAGAGGCCCAGGAAAAATGATGATTTTTCATCAACTTCCGAGCCCTATTCCATATTCTGCTGTTATTTTCAAATCTTCTAATAACTAAAACCTTGAAGCATATTGATGAGAAGGGGTAAGCAGCCAAGGGGAGCAAGTTACCACGGGGGTTTCCACCACACAAACTTCCGTAAAAATATTTTTTCAGCAGAAATGAGTCTACGTATTTCAAGATAGCAACAGACAGGAAAGGAACGGTCATCAAAGACGAAAAGATTATGGCTGTGACGCTTCGAAGGTTCCGAGTAATGCATGTGTGTTCGTGGTAAGATGTGGTAAACGTACGTTAAAACTAAACTCCCTGTGTACGCATAGTCTGCGCATCGAATCCTGCAGCCGCTATTAGCTGAATTTATTGACTGCTTCTATTTTATTACAGGCAAATAACTCTGTCATGATCAGGGCTCAGAAGTTGATGACAAACAAAAGGCGTGCTACGGTGCCATGGGTCCCGGGTTCGAATCTCGGCCTGGGCATGGGTGTTCTCTGTGCTTCATCAATTTCTTCATACCATCACTCATCCTCAACTCGATTAACGTGAAATGGCAGTAAAGCGGCGCGTTCACATTCGGACGTAGTGGTAATGTCGTCGGCTTGTAACCAAAGTGTACCCGGTTCGATATCCTGTGGGGGTCCTGGTGGTTCGGATTGCACTTTAAGCTGTAGGTCCAGTCCCGATTAGCGTATCTGTGCATAAAGTGGGCTTAAAACTTGAACCCAACAACATTCGGACTGAACAAGTAAATTATCACACGCCAATAACAGGATTAAACACATTGTCAAATTTTCCTGTAATATTAAGCTGCTGGAGGAAACCCATCAAATTGCAACACTGTGGCATTGAAACAAGGCAAAAACCAATCCCGTGGTGACTTCAATATGGTTGGATTCCGGAACAAGAAAAAATCCAACAAGAAAGAAGCATGTAAAGGAACGGCCCCGAACCAAACTTCCTACTGAGGAATAAACTAGTGAGGCAACATCCCTCCTCTTTCAATGCTCCAGAATCTATTCTTCAAGACCCTCATGCTTTAAATGAACAGCTGCGCCACACATGTTCCCGCGCTTCCCCCTCGAAATGATTCCGCTACCAGACTACGCAGCAAGCGGAGGGGTCCTGCAAGGATGAACACTGATGAGGACGAAGGGAAGAGCTCCATATGACCGGATGCAGTTCATCACAAAGAATCCATCGCTCCTCTTCATCACACGGGTCCAACATTTGGAATCTTGACTTGCGAGTTCTAAAATACAACCAATCTCTATTGAAACTTGATTCCAACAGCTGATAAGGGTATTTTAAACAAAGATAAGCACTACAGAAACAATATTTCTGATACGAAGTTTCTCATTAAATTATGCTCAGACTTATAAAATTTTCCAAGCAATGTTGTTGTTCTTTTTTTTTTCATTTCTTTATTGCCCTAATTCTAATATCCACATTGTGATTGATCATAATGAAAACAAGCTAATGTACACACTTACATCCTTAGCGAACTTCAAAACACACACACACACACTTCAACTAGGGAATCCGAATATCCAGGTAATTCGGATAGTACAGATTTCGTGGAGGATTTGTAGGAAATCTGTACAATGAAATATGAACATGACGAATAAAAGAATATGTGGATAGCCCTAAAACGAATAAACGATAAAACTGTCAGGTTAATTCACACATAATTATTCTTATCCTGACTTAGAAAGCGGATATCTACATGACTGTTTATGCATATTTTGTTTATAGTAATTACAAATTTAATCCATTGGCGGCAATAGTGCGCTGGTGCGGCTTGGTTACATACGTAGGCAGGGTGAAACTACGTTCTTTGAAGGTTCGTAACGTCTAAACGAGCCGTCAAACGAAAACTAAAAAGAAAAAAATGGTAGTTTGCCTTAATTATTTCCATACGCTGTGAAAGTTTGTGTTGTGAAAAGTTGTACGTGTTGTTTACACTGTATATTTCGAGACTTATCCTTCGAGACAGAGACACTGCTAAGTCCCGCCTATAATGCTGCTTCTCAAATAAGAAGTAATTTTATATTAACCAGAAGCAAAAGTGATTTTGATTGAGTCCAGTATATCATCTGCAGATAGGAAAAAAGTCAACAAGTAGACACTTAATAGTTCCCCTACTTCTTAAACACAATCTCCTAATATCTAATATGGATTCCCCGCGATTAGATCTAAGGTTTTGTTGATTTATTTTATTGGATTCTTTTACTTAGCTTTTCTGCCACTTTTTAGTAATCGCGAATCTGAGGAGTGGTATGATGAAACAGATGAAAGGATACTCACAAAGCCCGAACCTGGATTCGAACCCGGGACCCCTGGCGACGTAGCGTGCTGTAGTAACCACTCCGCCACGGAAGCAACTTTAAGCACCCTTGCACTTAGCAAATGTAACACTTTTTTATCTGAAAGAACCTCGCACACGTTTCAATCACCTTAATTCGAAATACCAACATTGCTGATAAACCTGCCAGGTCAAGTCAACAAAGATCCTACTCAACAGAACCATCATGAGTGAACATTATAGAGTGAAGTCCTGTCTAATTAAATGGAGATAACTCGTGATATCACTTCAGCGTTCGTTTACCTTTCTTCCACAGCTAGGAACATGATACGGAATATTCAGCCACTCAGGAAATTAACGTCTACAGGCAGAAACATAATGACCTTATATAAACATAAAGACTGTTTGTAGAACTGCATGTACATAGAAAACGCACACATCCTATTATAGAGGAGGAAGGGTTCGAATTAATACGGCAATCGAGCTGTGTGATAGAAGGGAAGAACTGAAAAATTCAACATAATCACTTAGGGGCGGATTTTTACACATATGCATCTTCTCCTCCTTGATTTCAAGTGCTTTCAACATATCAATTCATTTTCCTTGATTTGGAATAGCCCCGTGAAGTTTTATAATGTACGTGAATGCATATTTCATGGCACGATGCAATGCCCAAGGTAGAGCTTTCTATGTGTGTGTGTGGGTGTGTGTACGTGTGGACACAAATAACACAACTCAAGACTAAAAAGAGTTACTCCTCACAATGCTTTGGTCGAGATAAAACATGAAGAGCTAACGAAAATCAACAATATAAGCAGTATTCCTAAAACACGAGACGTAAGTTTATTTTAATATTAGAGCAGTGGTAAAATATTCCGATTAGAAGGGCTCGAGAAAGAAACGATCGTTACCCAAACACTGCGAAAGAAATAAAATTTAATTCACTAAATATACATAAACAACCAAATACGTTAGGGTTAGTGATGTTTTTCCAAACTGAGCAAACTCTCCTAGGTTCGGCCTACATGTGGTAAATTAATGTAAACTAATCAACCATAGAGACTCACGATATCTGAACGTTTGGAGTATATGGGGGACAATTAAAGCAATTAGTTGGCAGTTCAAAGTACTTAGCATATCGCAAACCAATTTGAGCTTCTCGTCGACCACAGTTTTTACTGCGCAATTTATGTTTGGTTTATGCTTCTTAAAAGTCAGATTCTTTCACCTAAGGTTATTTTTACACCGTTTGCACGAGAAATTTATAGCTCCTCTAATGATGTGCCAGTCAAGTGCACGTGTAAGTAAACTGCTTACACCAAGCGGTTCAGTGAATAAAAGGAACAGCGCCAGCTTAATAAGGCTAGTCCACTTCATCTGTGGTTCAAGCTCCAAAATAAAAGCAAGTAAGTAAGTATTTATTGCTCATCTCATGTGCGAGCCATCGGCTGTGCGCACTACATCTATTCGTATTACACAACTATGATTTTTCTTACACACTACACTTTCCATTACATTTCGTATAGGTGTAAAATAGCAGTTCTGGTTGTTTTAACTGTTCTCACTTAAACTAACACTTATTCCTCTTCCTTATCCCGTCTCTGTGCAACACTTCTTTTTCCCCTAACTGTTTGTAAATAAACCCCCACTATCATTTATATAGAGAGTGAAGAGCAGCAAGAATCTGGAAAAAACACCGTAAAGGACCGTGAAGGGTTGTATTCGCAATGTACATTATCAATTCCGGACTTATCGAAACTGAACGTGAATTCTCATTAGGTGTGGTATCCAGACTTTGTACATTTGAAAAACAAAATCTGTCTGTACCAAATTTACTTTACAACAGTGTTACTTCTTCAGACATATCAAGTGCATATCGACAAAGGTTATCTACAGAATATGTTTTGTTTGCATTAATTACCAAGTCAATGTATTAGTGGCAATTGTAAACCTCTGCTGCATGGTTCTTTATAGTTTATACTCAGGATAAAATTCCATCTTTTTGTGTCGAGATGAGGCGTCAAACAAACAAAAAAGAAAACCTCAGAAAAAATCGTAACACTCTGTACATGTTCTTTAAATCATGCTATAGCCTACACTTGGAGACCGAGACGGATGTTTATAGCTAAATCGAGACAAGACCGAGAATGAAACGTGCCGAGAGACTTCAAAGTCTTGCCTCGGTACTATCCCTAGCTTTCATTTACATGTGAAAATAATTACAAATAATTCTAACAACGGAGTCGAGGAGTCGCTAGCTAAAATCTGTCTCCAGAGAAGAGTCGCCAGAAGCATAGAAATGTACATAAAAGACTTTTTAATTTCAAGTATTTTCAAGTAGTTTTGCAGAATGCTATTCAAAATGATAGCTCAAACAATATGGATGGAAATAAGAAATTTCTGATGACGAATAGTCCAGTCAAAAGAGCCAAAACGTTGATTTTATTGGTCAAAATTTCCTGCAGTCGTAGTATTTTGTTCGGCATACAAAATACATGTGATTGTGAAGTACGTACTTTAGCACATTAAACATTTGAAAATAAATAATAGTCCCTCTCGAAACTGGATTTTAAATACTGAACGTATTTTGTATGCAGGCTGAACGCATTTCAAGCGCAAGTTAATTTTGGAAACCACGTTGTCTGGGAACTTTACATTCACGTATTTATACTGTCTTGAATACATTCTGTGGTGAAATAGTGAAATTTATGCAATTGCTAGATAGCATGTCACTACACACATCGCCAGATGCTATACTGACATCACCCAAATGCAGTGTAAAGTCTGATGCAATTCAAAGGGAGGGAGATAAAAACCGTAAAATATAATACTAAAATATGTATACCGTAAATTAACTTTGACAGAGTATCGTTTCATTGCACAGAAATATAAAATGGTAAGGCAAGGTAAGGTAAAGACTCGACAAAATTTGATGGAAATATGTATGTGGGGGGGAGGCTCTAAATGCCTATTTTGTCCTTTGTGAATAGATTCGTAGGATTTCAGTACACAAACGTTTTAAGGTGTAACGAACGAACCATACTAAATTGCCTAAAATAGTCTATTTCCCCATCAATGCCTAAAGAATACCCTAAAAGAGCGACAGAAAGATAATCTTTATATTGTAACAATATTTTGGAAGTGTGAGCCATGAACTGACAAGTGGCCATCTTACTTGCTGATTCTCCCAGCGATATTTCGTTAGCTTCTGCAGAAAAAATCTCCAGCTCCAATGATTTATGTCTGTCACAAACATACAGAACATTGAACACATATCACAAAGTCACATTCACCCCATCTTTCTTGGAAAAGGTGGGGGGGGGGGAAGTATAATTGGCACCTGGCTGACAGTGTCTGAAGACCTGATCCTTTCCAAGCAAGTTTCTTATCTCTGCCTGGGCTGGGGTCCTAGCCTGTTTGTTGTTAAACCAGTTGCAACTGAAGACAAGCTGTCCTTGAGATAGCCAAAGCAAGATGCAATGCACAGAAGATAACGGTCGGGCGTAGTCTTTGTAGATAATTTTCTTGTGCAGAATAAGGAAAAATTGGGTTGACAATTGCAGCGAAGTTTGAGTGAAATCCAGGGGGGGATTAGAGTTATAAGGCTAAAGCCTATAGCTGAACTTAGTTACAGCCCTGCTGAAATTGTTGAATTCAAATAGGCTCCTATAGTTTCTTGCGAAATTGGGGTAATTTCCCCCCAGTTCAAATATGGTTTGTCTAAAAGGAGGTTTTTTTAGCAGCACAATTTGGAGTAATTGCTGATTGTGCTGATTGCAACTTTTCAAATAATGCAAAAAGTTAGAGAGATTTTTTATGATTGTTCGATCAATAAATAACGTACTATTCACGGTTTCTAATAATGTAATGTGATAAATCGTTAAGCATTACTTATGAAATGTAATAAATTGTTAATATGTTAAGTCGCATTAAATTTTGAATGGATGAAGCCAAATGTAATGTTTGCCATCGCTATACTATGTACATTGATGACTATATAGTGCATATTTATGAAATATTAGTGCCTAAAAACGGGGGTTCTAGTTTTATATAAATACACAAGTAGTACGTGATATGAAACATTATCAACCTTATTTCACTTAACGCCGATCTCGCTTCCAAAGTTCCTGGGTTCGAGCTCCGGCCTGGGCATTATTTGAGTGTTCATATGCATATACGTATGTGGTTTCCTCGGACATTTTCTACATTTTAGTATTATGACCGGTGTCAGGAAGGAATTCGAAGAAAATCGTACATTTTGAGCATAACAGACAAGTTATTCATCCCCT
Source organism: Lepisma saccharinum (assembly GCF_977018435.1). NCBI lineage: Eukaryota > Metazoa > Arthropoda > Insecta > Zygentoma > Lepismatidae > Lepisma > Lepisma saccharinum. Next base: position 137,830,571 of record NC_139229.1, read on the forward strand.
AGGGGAATTTGTTATTCTCCAGCTGGATACATGGAAAATATTGAAAAGTGTATGAGAAAAGACATTCAAATGATAGTGGTGCCATGGATAATGTAATGTTTAGATAATTTCATTATATTTTTGAACCCAATAAGGGTAGAGTCCACATTATGTTATAACGGTCAAATATTGAGTAACAGGTAATTAATCTACTTGCCCGTTATTAAGAATTAATTACGATTGGTAATATTAAAATCCGTCGCGAATACAGGTGTCTAGCGACTGTCTTAGCCAGCACTAACTTGCTCAACCACCGTTTTTCGCCCGAATTCGGATTTACATGCATTCTTATGGGGAATAGCAGGAAAAGTGCAACTTCTAAACCAATGGACCGAATTGGATGAGATTTTAACCAGCGGAAGACCACATCATGAAAGTACTGATTCCAAGATTTGAGCCAAATCAGAACAGAAATACGGGAGTTATGAATTATTAAAGATTCATCGCAGGATTCAATGGGAGACGGAATCCTGCTGAGTTTGCTCTTACTAAACGTGTCGAATACAATAGCCGAGGATTTAACCTAATCTCTGCACGAGGGGCTGCTACCAGAGGTTAAGGACCGGAGTGAGCGTTGACCAGGATAGGAGGACAACGGTCAAAGCACCAGAAACAATAAATAACCACCTAGACACAGAGACTAGAGCGTCCCCTCATTCAAATCTGGAATAAAAGGGATGATTCGGAATAGTGAGAAAACAGTTTGCCTACAATCGCCACCGGAGTGTGAGCTGGATTTGTCTTTTACTCGAGTGAGTGTTTTAGAGCCATGGAGTAGAGCAGAGTAGACCCAGGGGGGTCGTTTCCCCCTCGCCGTCAACGCAGTCGTGCACATACGTGTGGTATGTGAGAATAACGCCAGACACGTCCACCTGTGTCAATCGTCCGAAACAACGTCCTAAGTTAGCAGAAGTTAATAACATTTAATATCCACGTGCGTCCATGGGAAACCGCGAGAAGTGAACGAGTGAAGCCAGGATCCGATGATTTATTTATTTATTTATTTTTATTTATTTTCAACAATGAACTCAACAGGCTGGCGCCCAGTTAGAGAGTTCAGAGATACAGGTTTTCATACATGCTTCAGTGACTGTTATTTGATATTGTATTCATTACACAGTTTTTAAATTGTATATATGGCATAGAGAACAAATCAATTTTTTTGTTACGCTTTTCTAAGGCATTGTAGAGAATACTCATTCTCCAGATAGGGGATTTCTTGACAATGTTTGTTCGCGCTCTATTCACAAAAAAGGTTTGATGATTGGGTCGCGTCTTATTGTTAGGAACGCGTAATTTAAATTGTGAGATCCAATGAGGAGAGCGAAGTTTTCCATTATATATTTTCCAGAGCAGCAGCAGGTCGCGCACTGTCCTTCGATCGTCAAGCCTGTGCATTCGGAGCTCCTCTATTACATTACTGTACGAATCAAATTTGGGATAAGTACCTTCAAGTTTATACTTCATATAACGTAACATCTTTGATTGTACTCGCTCTATTTTTGTAGTCTGTACTATACAACAGACCCGAATTCAAGTTTTGAACGCACTAATGAGTAATATAATACCTTAAGTGTTTGGGTGTCTCGAAAGTCTCTGGCCATTCTAATAATGAACCCGATAAGTTTGTAAGCGTTGCCTATTACTTTGTTAATATGGTGAGTGAAAGTTAGCTTAGAGTCAAAATATATTCCTAGGTCCTTTGCTGTTTCAGATTTTTTTAGATTGGTATTATTAAGTTTATATTGAAAATTTAAGATCGTTCTTTGTTTAGAATAAGTAACGGAATAGCATTTTGCTGCATTAAGAGAAAGACCGTCGCGCAAGCACCACGCACTCAACCTATTTATGTCTTGTTGTAGACACACACAGTCTTCAATATTTTTTATTCTTTGAAAGAATTTCAGGTCGTCTGCAAATAACAGTTTTCTAGAATTAATCAAATGTTCCGGTAGGTCGTTGATTAATAGAAGAGAAGAGGTCCTATGTTGGACCCTTGAGGTACTCCGGAACGTACTAGAAATTCGCTGGATGTGTGGCCTTTATACGAGACATATTGTTTTCTATTCATTAAATATGACGCCATAAGTTTCCTGAGGGGAAGGGAAAAGTTGAAAGTGCCCAATTTACTTAGTAGTACATCATGATTTACGGTGTCAAAGGCTTTGGAAAAATCAGTGTATATTACATCCACCTGCCCCCAATCATCTAACACCGTGCTTATATAATGCAGTTTCTCGCCAAGGTTTGTTTCTATTGAGCAGTTGGGCAGAAAGCCATGCTGGAATTCAGATAAAGTTTCTTTGACATGGTTATATATGTGGCAATATAAGATTTGCTCAAATATTTTAGCAGGGGCAGATAAAAGAGCTATAAGACGATGGTTTTGTATGTTTCTGTTCTCCGAGGATTTCGGTACTGGACATACAGCAGTAACTTTCCACCGTTCGGGAAACTGCGTGGAAGATAATATCGCATTGTAGATAACAAAGAGTGGAATTTTTAAAATGTCTACACATCCTTTGAAGATGTAGGGTGGGATTTTGTCTGGCCCCGCCGACTTCTTTGGCTTTAATTTTTTTACGGCTGCTTCAATTTCAGACATACTGATCATCTGAATGTTCAGTGAATCTAACGTTTTGCACTCTGTGTGCCCCGCCATGATCTCGAGGTTATACTTTGCCGTATTGTTTGCGTACACAGATTGAAAGTATTTCCCAAATTCATCAACGACGGTATTCAGGTTTAATATGGGTTCATTGTTTGAAGAAACTGGAAACTGTTTGTTTTGCCTGTTGCGATTTATGTACGACCAGAAAAGTGACGGGTCACTTTGAATATTGCTTTCGATGTCGAACAAGTAATTATTATGGGCGGCTGATATTTCTTTTTTGATTGCTTTTCTGAGTTCTTTAAATTTGTTGGCATGGCGAACTGGGTTACCTACGTTTTGCTTCAATTTTTGGTGGTGGTGAGCCTTTGCTTTCATTTTTTTAATTATATTGGCGGTAAACCAGCATGGATATTTAGGAGGGGTTAGGTGTCTCAAGGGGATGCACGCGTCAAATGCTTCGTATATTATGTTGTAAAACATATCTGTCATTTCGTTTACGTTATCACAGAGTTTTAGTGTATCCCAGTTAACGACCGATAGTTTGTTGTATAGTTTGTTAAAGTCAGCTTTTTTGAAATTGTACGAGAGGTTGTTTGGTGGATGGTGATGCCATACGGAACTGCCGGGAGACCCATTTTCGCCAACCAGGATGACCGCGAAGTGCAACAATGGAGTGCAGACGTCTTCCAATACTGTAGGACCACTTTCACCCTACCTAGGTCAGAGGGAATGCAGCGAAGGTAAGATCCAACCATGTGCGTGTGTGAGAGAGATGACGCCAATCTACCGCGAATCCGCGTAAATCAAATCATTGCATAACTTAAATCAGTGCTGGGGCATAACTAGGCATCGGTATTCCGGCGGACAATCAATGTTGTAGATCAGAGTTTATGTTAACAGCAAACAAAAGTTCATTGAAATATATTCAGAAAAGATAAAAGGGGTTCGCACAAGGAACAATTATTCACTTTATACTTAAAATCCTAAACGGTAAATTGTAAACGCCTATGTAGCCAAGAAATAGCATGAGTACAGTCAAAATATTAATTAATCTAACCTTTGTAATTATCATATTGTCGCAATATGCCATGGAATGAGTGTATGAATGTGAGATCGAGTGAAAGAGGGCAAGATGTACTGTGTATTTATCTGTGCTTTAATATATGTGTATATTCAGAACCACCCTAGTATTATGTAACGTCATTTCAGGGACTTAAATCAAATCCTCCTAGGTTTATTCTCGGTAACTCCTACTGTAGGCACTTATCCTGACCATATTGTAATTCATGTAATGTTTAATCCGCGTGACAGGTGTCACGGGGAGCGATTCTGCGTTGTTGCGTTGCCGAGTTCAGTTGAGTTGAGTTAATTAATGTTTTTACAGCGCGTGACAATGTGCTGTCAGTTCCAATATATGTATATAATTTATTGGCACGACTACTGTCACCTGGTGGTCAAACTAGTAGATTGAGCTATTTTCACCAGCTTTTATGTGGAGTGCTAATGCTATTATGTTTCACACGTTGTAAATGTTTTATAAGTTACACTATAATAACTAAAAAGATTATCAACATTAGAGAGAGCAGTTAACGTAACTACCCCACTTACACCCACATGGTTTCTGTTATTAAAAGAGACATGGAATCTAACTGCTAAACCTAACGGAGAACACAAAAAAGAAATATCAATGGGAGAATTCACACCGAAGCGACAGGCGACACGTGTCTCTTGAGGATTTCGCCAAACGAACGGAGGCTAGTGCGGCCCGTCTTGCCACTACGGTGTGAAACGTTGTTTTTTTATATTGGGTCGTTTCCAAGCGATATGTGGTGTCCCTTCGGTCTGAAATCTCCATAAGACAAAATGTTTTTTTTAAAAGAAATACCCACACAGTGACGAATCATGAGACTTGAAAAAGCTAGGTTCATCACCCCTAGTGAAGGATATATTATTTAGTGCCTATTATTGGACTACATTTTGACTTAGGTTCTACATTTTGGAAGAGTGTCTCTTACTTTTCGGTTATAGTGATCTGGAAACTCCACTTTTTAAAGGCAGTTTGATTTACAAAAAAAAAGCAATCCCAATTTACAAATCAATACTTGAGCTATACAAGTACAACGGTTTCCGCTGACGAAAACTGAAATGTTGAGTTAAAATAACAGTTTGACTTTTTATTTTTTTTAAACAAATGGTTGGTTTCATCATACTATGACAAGATGTTCTTTAGCAGGGTCAAATATCGAAACCAAACGTGAATCAAGATTTCAGAACAATAGCTGCTCCTGTAACAAGAGACCGACATTAAGCTAACGACAAATTTTCGCGACATGCATATCTGGAAATCTGGAGAGACCTTGAAGTACACTACAAGGAGGAAAACTTACCAAAATGGACTTTGTTCCGATCCTTGAACCAAAGGTCGTCTTGGGGGGCTGCGAACGGTTCCAAATCTGAACATGGACATGATAAAGAACAAACACTCCTGTACTGCCGATAGCGTTATAATTTTAAACGACGCGCAATGTTTAATACTCTCAACTACTGAAGAACTATACATTCACATGATTCGACCGTTCATAACTACACGGAATACTACCAAACAAACGCAATTTCGAGCTGGTTATAGTTCATGCACTGAATCCTGCTACCTTTACGGATGTACAAAAGAACGTTTTTAGTTTAACCAATCAACGCGGATGACTATTGAAGCACACAATTTAGATCATTTTTCTACAATTCCATTCTACTTGGGACCGATCTACAAAAGGTGACTATATCAACATCGGGCATTTTCGTCTCGTTTTCTTGTACACGAAATGTCCCGTCTTCATCCTGGTGTGCTGGGGAACCCAGCTCGGCTCCATTCTGGAGAATCGTCCATCCTGAACAAGTTGAACGCGAACTTCTCTCTTTCCCCGACCTTACGATGATGACGGGCGTGCGGGAGACATGGCGAGATTATCCCTAGGATGCTGGACGTCCGGAGAATCTACGCGACCGCTGGTGGTCGTTACGCATGTCTGCAACTGCGCCCGCCCGATCTGGGAGATCGATCGAAACTTCACGACGGTTGAAGTGCGTAGAGGAGGAACACTACAAACGCGTCGCAACACTTTTCTGGGCAAACTAGTGTCGAAATTCTATTCCCAGATAAGCAACCGACGCGCGCACGCGCAAGAGAAAAGTCCCGAAAACACAAACAGCCGGTGGGTGCACAATATGGGCTAAACTCCGGTCCGAACAACACAATCGACCCTTTGTGCCTCACGCACCGCACTATCCACGCATTATGCGTTACGCACTTGGGAGCTTCGTGGTGCCACTAAGTTTAGATGCGCAGCTGGGAGCGAGCCAACTCTATCTCTCTCCTCTACGCACCAGCTAAACTGCTTCTGCTGCATCGAGGGGACACCAAGGATGTTGGGAAAGAGGGGGAGAGGAGGGGGCCGTTCCAAATTTATCCTCCGCACATCTCTCGCAGACGACAGCAGAAGAATCACATCGAGGAAATCATTCAGACGACTGCGGCACTATTGTGAAACGACTCTTTATCTGACACTGCAAAGCCGCTTTGTATATGAAGTACCTTATCTATTTTGCAATTGAACTCAAAGTGTGCTTAAAATGCGAAGGCTCAACCAAAGGCTATTATTTGTTGAAAATTATGATTATCCTCTAACGCGTAAAAATTTAATTCTGCAACTAATTATACTTTAAAGCGCCAGTTATATTTTACACATACAGTCACAACTAAACAATGTTTCGAATCTAACCCCTCGAGACCCAGAAAGCACAATCTCCCTTCTAACGTTCACAATTTTTCATCTTCACCCAAATTTTCCCTTTATCAACTTGCAATCACAAAACTGTTATTATTATTGGTAACGGTAGTAGTAGCAGCAGAATTATTACGATTTCCATTGACTCTTAAAAAAAACATTAATTCAGTGGAATTTGATTGAATGACTGAAAATACTGAGGGAGGTATACCAGATAATTAAGTTTATTGATAATATTTGATATTTGCTCTGCAAAAAATATTTTTTTTTAACTTTCATGAACATTAGGTTTATACCAGCCATGTTATCAATAGAACAGGAAGAAAACAATTGTTTCCACGCTAAATTTAAAAGTTTAGATATATGGGCCGATAATTTACGCAACGAAAAAGAGTACTTCATACTTTAATTAACTTTAATATTTCTCTGCAATCTGAATATTTTTCATAAAATTCATCTTTTCCGTTTTTGACAATAATTCTGCCTGAGTTTCCCTGCGACAAGGGAAAATTCCCATCATATGGCAACACTGCCCGGAACTCCGAAAGTTGTTACAAAACTTAGTCTGGATAAGAACTCCAGATAGAGGAATGACTTATCACTTAAAAATCAAAACATCTGTATTTTCGCACTCTATACCTTTCTCATAATGTTTATGGCGGAGTGACTGTTACAGCACGCTACGACGCCAGCGGTCACGGGTTCGAATCCCTGCCTGGGCATAGGTGTTCTTTGCGAGTGTCCATTCATCAATTTCATCATTCATCCTCATCTTCACGATTATCCAAAAGTGGCAGAAAAGCGAAGTACAATAAACCAAAGTAATCAATCATAATATTTACACTTTCTCCCGCCCTCGTTATTTTGAGATAAAGAATTAATGTGAATTTTGTACATAAATTAAGGTGATATTAAAAAAAATACAAAACACTATTTATTAATCCGATGTTTCATACAGTAAACCTGAAAAATTCACCTAAACTTATGGGGATATTAATACGTAACGAGAACCCTTACTTCTCCACATGATTAGCCCCATGGGTAAACTGATCAAACTCTCCTGCTAATACACTTATCAACTTCCCCATCGTTTTCTCAATCTTCCTCAAAATATCAACCTTTGCCACCAATGGAACAGGATTAATTGATTGCGCCTTCGCCCAATAGTAATCGAACAAAATAATACTAGTATTGCATACAACACACGTCACACAATTGCATAATTCCACCCCCCCCAAAAAAAAAGTAACAATAACACGACCCCACTTTCATTATACAGGTATGAAAATGAACCATGTTCATGCGATCGTGAAGTTGCCGTGGGATATTCTACCCTATCATTTATTAATTTGCTAACGTCAGGCACCGTGCCAAGGGGAATCACGCTGTCCCTCAATGCGAATAAATCAACCCCTCCCAGCATGATCTTCACAGTTTTCATTACTCCGCTTCCTGTTTCCCAATATTTTTACCACGTTCGCTTCATCTCGGAATGATGAGGCTAGCTAGGTCCGAGACTTTGGTAAACCATAATGTATAATACCTGAAAACCAAAATTACTTCACTCTGCAACCAAGGACGTATTTAAGGGAAGGGTCCAGAGGGCCCGGACCACCGCCCCCGAAAGACTAAAATTAAATATTGAAAATAATGATATAATAAAACAACGAAAATTAAATAATGAAAATATATTTGTTGTTTAATCGAGGGTTACATAATTCCGCAGAACATATTGAAAGGCAAGGATTATATTGGGATCATACGACTTTGAATGGCAGTACTAAAAAAGCTTTATTACTACTTATAACGTACCATTCATAAAATAACACCAGGTACTTCATTTTGCGTCAACTGGATCTAACATCCTTTTTTGATAGTCAATAAATATTCAATTCCTTATCTCTTTGACAATAATTTCCTTGCCATGGATCTTTTTTTACAAATTTTGCCGAAACTAGATAATCAATACGTGCTGTTATATCACTATACTTATACCATCATCTTATCTACAACTTGTATTCGCGCAATAAAAATATAATACGAGTATTAATTAATTTTAATTAATACCATTTTAATCAAGTTAATATAATTATAATTATATTAATTTAAACATTATTATTTTGAAACACCTGCTTCGGACTCCATCCCGAAATATATTTCTAGATACGTGCCTGTCTGCAACCTTCTTCAGACATACCAATCGAATGTCTACCTGGTTATTTACTCATGGGTCTATTTTGTTTATAGCAATTACAAACTTAACCAGTTAGCGTCAACTGTGAACCCGTGCCGCGTAGTTGCATACATTTACGACAAAACTCAGTTTTTCGACGGTTCGTAGTATCGAATAGAAAAACTTTCTTTCAAAAAGAAAAGCTGCAAAATTTGTGGAATGTCACGGTGTAATGTTGTTTATACTATTGTCTCGAGACAAACCTCCCCAATCTCCATATTTTCAACAGGGCACGGACACAACTCCACCCCTTGTCACTTCAACAATATTATTATAGGTTACTGATAAGGACAAGTAAGACGGTGGCAAAACTAGTCTATTCAACGCATTAAGTGTTCTTCTTGACCCTGCCTGGAAAAAAATCACGGAAGTGAACTCATAGGCAGTACAATCAGGAGGATGACGTTGGGACTGGAATTACTGCTGAAGGCACGTTCTAATCAAATGTCCTGGCATATCCAGTTTTTTTTATGTATACAGGGTGTTTCCGGGCTGCTGATACAAACTTTCAGGGATTATGGAGAAGGGTACATGTATTAATTTGAGATAAGGAACCCTGGTCCGGAAACGACTTAGTCGAAAGTTATGAGCGAAAATCAGTGTATGAAGATGTAATACTTTCATTATCTGCACAAGTTTCACAAGCTGCTACATTCACAACAGTTGTTCAAAGTGGCGTCCCCCAGCTTCGCTGCAGGCATGACATCGTCGCACAAAGTTCTGGCGAGACACCTGTCGAGACTGAAGAGGATCTCCTGGCAAGAATTTTCGCTGCCTGTGACATTGTTCGAACGACCCCGGGGATGTTCCAACGGGTACGCCAGAACTTTGTGCGACGATGTCATGCCTGCAGCGAAGCTGGGGGACGCCACTTTGAACAACTGTTGTGAATGTAGCAGCTTGTGAAACTTGTGCAGGTAATAAAAGTATTACATCTTCATACACTGATTTTCGCTTATAACTTTCGACTAAGTCGTTTCCGGACCAGGGTTCCTTATCTCAAATTAATACATGTACCCTTCTCCATCATCCCTGAAAGTTTGTATCATCAGCGTGGAAACACCCTGTATGTAAATATCTGTACTTATTGCTATCCCTTGTGTATTGCACCACCAATGAAGGTATATAGTGATGGAAATAGTCTCGCACATTCTCGATTTCGGTCATAGTGGAAAAGATGTGATAAACATCACGCTCCAGCCGCCTTTATCCCATGAGGGGATAGTATGAAAAATTCCACCCTGGGAATCGAACAAAGGCCTCTCATGTGGCAGCCAGATTACCCTGCTGACTGGAACACCAAGGCTCAAATTTCCATATATTGTAGATCTGAATTTGCATAACAGTTCATTACTTGGCATATCTAGGACATTTGATTTATCACTAGAACTCCTTGCATTTTGTACCCTGAAGTATATAAATGAAAAAATACTCAAAGTACTTATGACTAAACTAAATATATAGATTTTCATTTGCATTCCTAGGTTATACCAGACAGACTGCAACTAGCACTCTAATGCATTGTATCTGGTACAATAACTCTTTGAGGACTAAGCTCTGTCAAAGGCCTTTATCATTTGAAGATGATAAAATCTGTGCTTTGAAGGTCATCACAGCTGTTAGTTACCCAGAATGCTTTCAATTGTTTATAAAACTAACAAAATTAAGTTGGTAGGTGGTTCACATACTTTATCAATTACTGTTTCCCTTGATTCCATATAGATGTCATGGATGTATATTATCATCCTACCTACAAATTGTGCAAAAGCCTAATATTATCACGGTTAATCTATAGAGCCATAGTTGCTTTCAATGCAAGCAGCTCCATATCTAACAAGCTACAAAAAACTACAGAATACACGCTCAGAAAGAGATACCACATTTCAAAATACTTGCACAGTTATAATTGGCTTAATACAAAGTATTTTGCTAAATATCAATGACTAACTTTAACACATAAAGTACTCAGCAGCAAGCAGGCTGGATATCTCTTTGAGAAACTGAACATGAATTCGAGCAGGCACCAAATACGACAGAAAAACTTATTGTCAGTCAATTCAAAAATAAACTTAAAAATCATCTACTACAGTGGGACCACAGGCAAAAGGACCTGTGCAGAACCACGTGTCCTGTGCATCTTACTCAAGAGTGGAGGGGGAGGTGTAGAGTGGAGCATGCTTCCTTATGGCCAGAGTTGAATAGATGGTGGGGAAGATGCAGGAAGGCTTTTCGCTGAAGGTTGCTTTGTTTGTGGTCGCTCTCTAGCAAGGCAGCTAGGCACTTAAACATGAGCAACTTTTCAGTTATAAATATATATCCATTGTAAAAATTAGCATATAACTTCTTATAACTATTAACATTCTAAACTTCATTATATTCTTTTGTTTTTCATTATTATTATTATTGCTACTATTGTTTCATTCATTGTTCCAGCTGACTATCATACATGTAAGTTAAAGATGAAAGTGACGGACATTAGACATCTATGTCCATTAGTTTACACATGTTATCCTTTTTTATCTTCTTTTCATTCAATTTATATTGTTATATTCAGTATCCATCAAGCTTACTTGTATTCAGTTTATATTCATATATTTCATCTTTACTTTGTAATAATCACCGACATGGGTCTGTTGTAAGAGCAACCCTCGAGGCCGAAACATGCTCGCTCTAATAAAAAATGTTTTATTATTATTATTATTATTATTTTCATTCTATATTATATTAAGAACCGTTATAACAGTAGAACTCACAATGTGATCATTTATTCAAAATAAAAAATAATTTGTCCATTTAAATTACTTGGGGTAGCTTGAAGAAGTAGATACCAGTTTCTCTGTGTGTTTTTATCATTCATGTTTAGAAGTCTGTTTTATCTACCCTGAGAACTTTGATGACTACACTACGGTCTGTCAAAAATTTTAAAAATGAGAAATTAATTGGTAAAAAATCACCCATTCCTAGTATTTTATTAACTTTGAACTATAGGAAAGAGGAAGATTTGTATTCAAACCATTTCTCAAATTTGAAAACTATTTCTTCAATTTTATGTTACTCGAAACCTACGTAGTAGTTAGTATCTCTTCCATGCATCAACACAGCTAAGTGTATTTGTTAAACCTTCGTTATAATAGGTTCAAAGTAGTCAAGTGCTATTCTGTGTAATAATACGCAAGCCTGAATTAGTACTCTATGATGGCTCTTTCAAAAGTCCCAACTCTACATCTCAGGATTTACAGCATATGACACTGGTATGTGCAGGAAAGGGAGCTGATGGGACTACAGCCCCTCCTCAAAATTTGAGAAAATCAAATTTTCAATGAAAGGGATAAAGAACTAGGGGAAACACCAAAGTGGTAAATGCAACCCACTATATTTTTTTAAAAAAAAATTGTTTACAAATAAAGAAATGTTTATAAAAATAGCATGTGAGGGAGTAAGGAATCAAATGTACAGGCTCATCAAATATATGCACATTGAATAACTTCGAAGATATAAATAACATTAATCAATCAGCGACTGAAATTCCTATGCTACTACGAGGGTCACTATTTATATTTTGAGCCTAACAATGAAAAAACAGGAATTTGGCATTGAAAACTGATTTATTGTTTTTGGAAGTATTCTCCTTTATGGTCAATACACTTTTGCATTCGTTCGAACCATTTGTCAAAGCAGTTTTTCCAAACTTCTTGAGAACGCATCAACGGCATCTTCCGCCGACGAAAATCGTTGTCCACGCAATTTATTCATGACATTCGGGAACAAGAAGAAGTTATTGGGTGCCAAATCAGGACTGTACGGCGGATGACCCATCAATTCGATATTTTGACTGTTCATAAAGTCGGTTGTTAGACGAGATGTGTGACAGCTGGCATTGTCTTGATGAAGAATGATCCGACAGCGTTTGTTTGTTTTCCGTATTTGACCGAAGACCTCTGCCAAACAAATTGTTGTGTACCATTCAGAGTTGACCATTCTACATTCCTCTAAGACACAGTTGCCACATGACCAGTTTTCCCGAAAAAACAGGCGACCATTTGTTTCGATGTGCTTCCAGCGCGAACAACTTTTGTTGGATTGGGTTCATCTTGAAACACCCATACAGTCGACTGCTGTTTACGTTCCGGCTTATATGTATATGCATACAGTGATGGACAAAAGTAATCATACAGTGGAACTGAAAGGAAGAAAGGACGAACTGCGGCAGTTAGGAAAACAATAAGGAAGTCAAAACTTTTAATGCTTGACCATGTATGCACCAAACGATATATTGACAACAACAATAAATATCAGATGCTGCTTGTAGAAAAATAAAATACAATACATTCTCAATACCCGCTTCTTTGGCTGGACAAAAGTATTCATACACCAACATAAAAGTTCACTTTGAAGACAAGAAAGGAACAAATACCATGTCGTCAGAATTTAGTATGCATTCCTCTGTTATGGAGAACAGCCGTCAGTCTCTTTTGCATAGAATGAACAAGAATCGTGGTTATTTCAGATGTAATATTGTGCCACTCATGCAAAATGACCTCTTTCAGTCTATTCTTGTTGGTTATGTCATGTTTTCGGAGTCTGGTTTCCAAATGTCTCCAAAGATGTTTAATGGGGTTAAAGTCTGGGGACTGAGGTGGAGTTTTGAGTGTGTGGGGAGTATTATATAACAACCAAAGGCGGACAATCTCAGCTGTATGTTTAGGGTCGTTGTCCTGCTGGAAGTAAAAATCATTCCCAAGACCCAAATGATTGATACTCTGCTGCAAATTATTCTTCATAATATCCAAATAGACAAATCTATCCATAGTTCCCTCAATAAAGACGAGTTCTCCAACACCTGAGGCTGAGATACAGCCCCAGACAATAACGCCAACACCTCCATGTTTAACTGTAGCCAAGAGATTTCGAGGCTCAAGCTCAGTATTGGGCTTCTCCACACCAAAATTCTACCATCACTATGGATAATATTAAATTTACTCTCGTCCGTAAACAACACTTTATCCCAGAAGTCCAAACTTTTACTCACATACTCCTTTGCAAATGTTAATCTGGCCTTCTTGTTCTTGTTACCGATGTATGGCTTCCTTCTAGGTACCCTAGCTCTGTACCCTGCTCGGATCAAAAGCATTCTAATACTTCTTGAGGACACTTGTTTTCCCAGGTGTTCGTGAACATGTGCCGACACTGCTGACGATGTTAATTTTGGGTTTTTCTTGATCATTCTCAGCAGTCCTTGTTTCTCTCTCGAAGTAAGTTTCTGAGGACGCCCAACCCTTTCCCTATTTATCAGCACTTTTGTGTCATTATATCGTTTGATGACACTTTGCACAGTCGCACGACTTCTCCCAACTATGTCTGCGATATCAGAATATGATTTCTTATTGTGGTATAATGATATCATAATTCTTCTCTCTTAGATCGTGGTCTCCTTCCCTTTGCGTCCCATTTGACTTCCTGCAGCACGCCAACACCAAACCAACCACTTCCTTACACAGGTGCAACTGCAGTAAACAAATATCTGGCACTGAATGATGGAATCGGTTGTTTCACGAACTTTTTTTGGGATTTATAACCTGGCGTATGAATACTTATGACCATCCAGAAAGCAGTTTATCTAAGGATTACCCACATTTCTCATGACAATTTCAATTGTATGCACACAATTGCTTTGCGTTTCTATTCTTGCCATTCCAATGGAGCATATGTGCTATAGACTTGACTTGCCTTTACGGTCTTCTTTGTATAATAACATGTTTCATGCAGACAATGCCTTTGTATGAATACTTATGTCCATGACTGTATATCCATGATTCGTCACCTGTTACAATCTTATATACGTCTTTTGAAGCACCACGATTGTATTTATTGAGCATTTGTTTGCACCAATTGACGCGAGCGTCTTTTTGAGTTTTTGTCAAATTGTGTGGGATCCAACGAGAACATACCTTTCTCACAGCTAAATGATCATGTAATATTTTATATATGCTGGTGGAACTATTGCCGATGGTTGCCTCAATCTCACAGTATGTCACATGACGATCTTGCAGTATTAGGTTTTGCACAGCATCAATGTTTTCTTGAACAACAACTGATTTTGGACGACCTTCGCGAATCTCGTCGGTGAGCGAATGGCGGCCACGATTAAATTCGTTATACCAGCGTTTCAGTGGCAAAGGATGGGGCTTCATCGCCAAATGTGGAAGTAAGTTGATCGATGCACTCTTGTATTGATAATCCACGTTGAAAATCGTAAAAAATCATTGCACGAAAATGTTCACGAGTTAATTCCATTTTATTGTTGTCGCGCAATCTCCAAGGCAACATAAACAACACAAATGAAGCTATTGACAAAACATTTGAAGTACGTTATGGTCAATAATGCCAGACGATTCCGTGCAAACGTTAAATCGCGCCTAACTTCAATCAGTGTTGCCAAGGCTCAAAATATAAATAGTGACCCTCGTATACACAATACAGACCAACCAATTAAAATAATTTAAGGTAAGCAAAAATAGTACTCTTTATGTCTTCAACTTCCATTTTATGATAGATGCTAGTTTTTAGGATAATGTACAATCAATTATTGTTCCCCAAAAGTCAGAAAGACAATTTAAGATAATTCATGTTTCACTGACCTACTACAGTAAAACTTCTCAATAATGGACAGGCCTGGGGGAAAAATAAATGTCCGTTATTAAGAAGTGTCTGCTATTCAGAAAAAAGTGTAGGAAGAGTTGGAGTTGGAAGAGGTCGGAAAAAAAACTGCTTTTTTTCACAAAAGTGTCTCGAAGAGTTGGAGTTGAAAGAGGTCGGAAAAAAAACTGCTTTTTTCACGAAAGTGTTTCAAATCAATGAAAATACAGGACTTGGCAGTATTTTTTCTGTTCCATGGTTTTCGCTTATCTCCCCACTGTAAAAGACACACTCATTTCTAAATATGATACAATTTACAATATGAAATTCGTAGCTAGACATAAACATTGTTTTCACGAAAGGTGGCTTTTTTGAATGGGCTGTTCTTTCCGAGTGTTTTCTTCATATTTTGGTAGGCTTATTAAATATATCGATGTAGTATAAACATATTTACATAACTAGAGTAGTTTTGTATGTGTTTTTAATGGAATCTAATAGTATAAGATTTTCAATTTTTGAATTTGTTATACGAACATGTACATGAAACAAAAAAGAAAATACTGCTATAACTTCTGAAAATCTAGTATCAAATCTCTTTACATTAAATTTTGTGTTCAGTAAAATATATTTGTATTCTGGCTTTCCCGTACATCATGTATAATTTGGTTAAATTGCCGCTAAACCTGGGCACGGAGCAACTAGTGATGTATTTTGCCTGTTTGTTGCAGTGGTTTTCAACCTTCGTGAGACCACAGCCCAGTAAATTTATTTCTTACAAGTCAATGCCCTGATCCCAACAATTTCACTCATAAATACATTTCTGATCTTTAGAGTTTATACGAAAATTAATATGCACCCTTAATTAATATTAATATATAAACGATGGTATAATCATCAATTATGTATAGACATGCTGTCAAATATAAAATTAGATTTAAATTAGTCGTCAACCCCTGGGTGCAACGGACCTTTTGCAGACCGGCGGTTGAAAAACACTGGCACTAAAACTGAAGCAAATAAGACTGGACGCAAAAAAAAAAAAATCTATTTAAGAAATCTGGACTGCACCTACAGTTTGAAATGAGATCTGAAGCATTCTGCCTCCACTGAGGATTGAACTTCAGACCCCTTCTTATTACAAGGCAACAGCATTACTTTATGACACTCCAGAGGCCCATTCATTATGAAAGGAACCTTCTATCAAATTGCCAGAATCTTTTCCAACAGTACTTGCAATTTGTTTTCTGTAATTTACAGGCTAAATTAAATCTTAATCTCTGATGAAGTAACTAACAATCTTGTTAAGTAACATTCAGACCGAAGCAACACATTACAGTGGGGTGTGTAACATTCAAGTGACATGGGCCCCTTAAGTCCATAAGCAAGCATTCACCACACATGCACAAACAAGACCGAGGCGATACGATGTATGCCACTGAAGGAGCTTCCAGACTGAAGTCACAGATGACAAGCGACACAGACTCCTTCAGTATAAAGCAAAGTTTCACCATGCATGCAAGAACAACAGACTGAAGCGGCATGATGCACACCATTGAGAAAACAGTATAGTCCGAGCAACATGCAAGTGACATGTTTAGCTCGTTGTCGCAATTCGGTTCAAAACGTTGAATGGATTACTGAGGGTCTGCTGCCAAGTGACACAGGTCACTTGTTGCTTTGGTCAGTTTCCTGAGAAAACTGTACAGACAAGTGACAAGCGACACTTCAGCTTATGTTGCTTCGGTTTGAAAGATTTCCAAGAGATACGTGTCGCTTCAGTCTGAAAGCTCCGTTAAACAGGATATATACACACATTCACATAATACATGTACTTCTGCACATGTGTTGTGAACAGTAAATATTTCTAATTGTCCCGAAACATCGAATATTTTGATATTAACATTTGTTTCACATTTTATGACATCAACATTTAAATTGAGACACAAACATGTAAAAACTTGTTTTAAGTCCATTTCATGGACAAATGTGCTCATCAGGACTACACCTTCAGTTTTAACCCTAGTTTACATGTGCCGCACGAGAAACATATACCAGGGGCGACTCGCAGGCCCACACTTTTTTTATCACTAAAATTAAAGAAACCATTTTATTATTGAATCACTGCTTCCATTGCTGATTACATAAGCAGTTATTTATTAATTATAATAATTACAAAAATTAATATCATTAATAAAAAAATAATAACCAATTATTGCATGTGTCTGACAGGCTATATTTTATCATTCACTAAAACACAAATCCATAATAATTTTTATTGATGCTTTTTAGTTTGCAGAAGTGTATTTGTTTATTAAATATAATAATTACAATATTTACCATCGTTACCAATCGATTATACACTGTCACTGGCATGAGTGTCATTCAAAGATGGCGCCTGATATGCTCAACAAGTGCATTTTGCCTCCTAATTATATTACATTTATGTTACTATGAACAAAAGTAATAAAGAAATATTGGGAACATCCCAGGAAATAATGTAATTTATTATTTTCAAACAGTTGAAAAATCTAAAATATAGAGGTGGTGGGCCTGTGAAGCCCCCCCCCCTAACTCCCCAGTTAGCTAGGGTTCAAATTGTATCTTAACCCGTATGCAATATGTGTCCACTGGGATTGGCCAAAATCTGTCTTTTGGCTGCTACATGATGTCAATTTTTTTAGCTAGTTGTAAAATATGTCACTACAAACCTGTAAACTCATAACAGTAACTTCAAGTGAAACAGGTTAGCTGTAATTGGTAAAAAGCCAAAATTTCCGTTTTTTTTCCAAAGAAGGTCGGCTTTTTTGCAACTCTAGATGTTACACAATAGGATAAGCATATTACAGCACGTACTTTACGAACATGTTTTTTCCCCTACATTCAAGGAACAAAATACTGTACTCATACGGTGAATTAAATTTACTAAAGTATCCCTACATACATTACAAATTTCAAAAAAGAAAATACAGTACAAACAATGTTTTTTTCCTACATTCAAGGAACAAAATACTG
Source organism: Lepisma saccharinum (assembly GCF_977018435.1). Taxonomy (NCBI): domain Eukaryota; kingdom Metazoa; phylum Arthropoda; class Insecta; order Zygentoma; family Lepismatidae; genus Lepisma; species Lepisma saccharinum. Next base: position 137,848,887 of record NC_139229.1, read on the forward strand.
TACTACATACGGTGAATTTAAATTTACTAAAGTATGTGACTGTCCAATATTGACATTCAATCCGGAAACTTTTCTAACGTTGGAAGCTGCCCCGGTGCCCACACCCAGCGTTGAATAACATGGGTACCTGGGGGAAACCCTGGGCAGTAAAGGCGGTCAGGGGCATGGTGCTGATCACATCAGCCCCACTCACAACCGAATCAAGAAAGTGTGGGGCGTTACCCCAACACACCCTATACGCCTTCATGGCATGGTGCTAAGCACAGGGGAACACTTTACTTTTTTTATGAACTTATTGTAAAAAATTATTATGATGGGTCTACATTTTTATTTGTGCAATCCGAGAACTTAACTAAAAGGCTATTTGGGATTAGGCAAAGGTTGAGTCTTAAGTATCTGTGTTTTTCCAACAGCAAACAACAACTTTTCCAGGTAATTTTAAAATACATTTCCAGATTATATTGTAGTGCTTCAAGATGCTAATAACAGAGTTTTAAGTGTTAAACTGATCTTCATATTCAAGAGAATCAAGTGTACCCAACATAGTCCAAATAAAAACATATTTTATGTGTACTTCCAATCAAGAAGCTAGTTCAAAAAAAGTTAAATTCGGTTCCATTTCCAAATTCTGCCGAGTGCAGAAAACTTGATTTTCCATCTTTTCCAAGAGCTTTTTATGTATTCTCAAAATTCGTGACATTTTCAGACATACGTAGGTTGATCTTCCTGCCTTTTCCAGGTCAAGTGGGAACCCTGAAAGGAAAGATCAGCTCAGAAAGTCCACATAAGCTTGAAGCTCTTGATGGCAGTGCTGCAAGTTGATGGCATGTTGAGTTTCAGGTTGTACCGCACAGGCATGCGAGTTCTGTCCCTTCCAGCCTGTCATTCATACACCCCTTTTTGTTTACTGAGTGGACACACCACTATAGTGGGTAGATGTTCTTGTCACAGTGCAGGTGTTTATAGTGTTTTTATTATAATAACAGGCGTGCACAACTATTCAAAAGAGTTCCTAACTCATGTTGATACATTATATAACTCTTTTTACTGTTGGATGTGTAAGGATATGTGCAGGTGCAATGGGTCAAGTTCAATATCTGATTTTGAAATAATTTGTCTAGAAGTTATTACATCAGCTGGACATCACTATATCCATTCACTCCATTTTCCACAATATGAGCATAATGAATTTAAATAAGTATGCCAATAGGCAGAGGACAACACCAACTTAAGCATCAACACAGTTCCATTTATTAAAACAACATAGGTTGCAGAATTTATAAAAAAAAGTAAATAACAATGTCCTTAGAGAATTTTGTTCATCATTTGGTTGCCCTAAGCTTTACATTATAGCATGATGCAGCATGCTATTTAAACATTATCTTCACGAAAGGCTTTCTCGTCTAAATCGATAACAAGAGAATGTCTCTCTTAAATCAGTTAGAAAATGTAGCAAGTCCTATTTTTATGAAAATGACATTATTGTAAAGCTAAAAATTAATATATTATAGTGCAATGGCAGGGTGACTCGAAACACGGTAAATGGCAAATGTTTTTGCACAAAGAGCACTAAACTTGGTGCCATTTGGGTTGTTACTATCTGCTGTACACTGAAAATATAAGAATTTGGTTCATTATGTCAACCCCTTTTCTGGTTCCCAGGTATGTGTAATTCAACGGCTGGTGTTAAAATCTGACATACTCCGCAGATAATCCTGAAATATGATATTTATTATTATGCACTATGCTCTCTCCAATAATTAAAGCAGGTATTTTTGCCCTATACTTGTCTTTTTCTGTCCACAACTCTTTCAAAATTAACATTCATGTAACTAAGAAGGTCTTCAAGGTCACAAGATATGAAAAGAATAACATTTTTTTATACATATATATATCATTATTCTTCTCAATCAATTTATGTATGAAACCGATACACACTTTTACTAACAATGTCATAAAATGTGATATCATGTAAAAGAAAGTGAATTATTAACAAGAAATAAAAGTGTAGTTGTATGGAATAATTAAGTATTATTCTCTAACACAACCAATTCACAATAATAAAGCACTTAACACCAGAACTATGGACCAGTCATTTTCATGGTTTTAAATTTTCATCTTTCTCCCATCTCTTTATCATTTGTAAAAGATGTTTGAAATAAATTGACTTCTCCCATTTCCATAAAAAAAGAGATTACTTGAAAAGCAAAATTAACGAAATTGAAACAAACAGCAAAAATAAAAATATCAGAGATTTATATAAAGGTGTAAATGAGTTTAGAAAGGGGTGGCAACCTAAAGTAAACTTGATAAAAGATTAAGACAGTGATTTTCTAGCTGACCCAAGCGATATTCTAAATAGATGGAAGAACTACTTTAACCTCTTAACTGGGTATGACGTAATACTCCGTTCTGGCTCTACTGATTTGTAATGGGCATGACGGGATACTACGTTCTCATGTTCTTACTGCTGATATCTGTTGTGTATGACGAGATACTTCGTAAAATTACTTTCTTCTTTGTTTCACCAGATGGCTCTGACTTCCAGACTGTTGTAACCGTTAGAGTTAGCGGGAAGCAACGAACACAGCCCGACGTTCAGTTCTATCACGTATGCAATAATGGCTCAGGCAAATCGGAAGCGACGGCGTGTTTTTCCTGCTGAGGAAATCCGAGATATATTGGATTCTGACGACGAATCGGAAGAGTTTTCGGGTGAATCTAGTAATGATGGCTGGTGCAGTTCAGATAACGATTATTCCAGCAGTGAGGCGCATCCTGAAAGTGGGACAGACAATGAAGAAGAGGAAGAATTGGAACCTGCATCAAAGAGTTTCGTAAGTAACGGAGGAGTTAGACCACAGTTTCCATTTGATGCAGTAAGTGGTTTGCATGCTCAATTTGATGATGAAAAAGACGTTGTAGAGTACTTTGACACATTTATAGGCAGTGATATGTGTCAGTTGATTGCCGAGCAAACAAATACGTATGCGAGTCAGTTTTTGTTGGCGCATCCCAACTTGAAGGCTCGGTCTCGAGCAAGAGACTGGGTTGATACAAATAAAGACGAAATAAGAACTCTGATTGGTTTGTTGCTATTGCAAGGAATTGTTCACAAACCAGAGAATGGCATGTATTTTTCTAAACGTGTTTCTATTATTACACCATATTTTCTAGAAATTATAAGTGAAAAGAGATTTCATTTGCTTCTGAAGTTCCTCCATTTTGCTGATAATTCTAAATTTGATCCCCTTATGTACAACAAAAAGCTGTACAAGATTCAACCTATTCTTGACCATGTAAAGACAATTTTTTTTTTTATCTGAATACACTCCTGAACAAAACATGTTTGTCGATGAATCGCTTCTTCTCTGGAAAGGGCGACTCGGATGGAAGCAATACATCCCTTCAAAAAGAAGTCGCTTTGGAATGAAAGTGTACAAGCTCTGTGAAAGCAACTCAGGATATGTGCGGAATTTCGTAGTGTACACTGGAAAGGACACTGATTATGGACAAAGACATCCTGGTGAATAAACTTCTTCACGAATTGTGTTGGAACTTGCCAATAACTTGCTTGACAAGGGATATTGCCTGTACCTGGACAACTGGTACACCAGTCCCAAACTAATTGACACATTATGTGCTCAAAAGACTGATGTTGTTGGGACAATGAGAACCAACAGAAAGGAGTTCCCTCTGTCAGTGAGGAGTGCCAGATTGACAAAAAGGAGAAACAGAGGCAGTATTTCGAGGTAAATAGATGATCATGAAATGGAAAGACAAGCGGGATGTTACACTGGTCAGCACATTTCATGATGACAGGATGGAAAATGTAACATCAAGAAAAGGAATTGTACAGAAACCATCTGTTGTACTTGATTATAACACAAACATGGGAGGCGTAGATAAAAATGATGGTCAAATTGGCATCTACACAATGGCTAGAGAGCGTTTGAAGAAATATTATCAGAAGATGTTCCGCTATTTACTTGATCTTGTGTGCCTGAATGCCTTTATATTATACAAGAAAAATGGTGGACAATTGTGTAGGCTTGATTTTCTCATGGTATTAGCTGAAAACTTATCCTCATCTGGTGGGGTACAGAAGTCTGCCAGCAGGGGGCGTCCGTCTAGAAGTCCAGCACCAAGTCGACTCATGCGACGATGTTTTCCAGACACGCTGCCTGCAACTTCTAAAAAGTACCCTACAAGAAGATGTGTTGTATGTTGGAGCAATGGAAAAAGAAAGGAAACATCGTATTGGTGCCCTGACTGTGAAAAAGCTCTGTGCGTTGTGCCATGTTTTTGTGCATATCACACTGACAAAAGTTTAAAACTATGAACTATTTTAGGTGTAACTATTGTATTTGAAAGCATTGTAATTGTAAACATTGTAGTTGTAAACATTGTAACTTTAAAATTGTAAACAATATATTTGTGAACGTTTCATTTGAAATCTCGACATTGTAAAAACATAGATGATTTTAAACCGAACTAAATATAAACATTCCTTTTGTAACCATTGCAATTGTAAACATTGTAATTGTAATCATTGTAGTTGTAAATCTCGCATATTGTAAAAAGTACAACAAGGACCAATAAAAGAATAAACAATCCTAAATGGTATACCATGGAGCACAGAAATGTTAACTAAAATATTGGTTTACGAATATCAACATCAATTTATCAACAAAAATTCCCAGGGCAGATTGGGCTTTCGACGAGGAAATTACCCAGTTAAGAGGTTAATGACCTTTTAAATGTCCATGTAAGAGATAAATCAGAAGTAAATGAAGTAACACAGCAGAACCTTTAGTTCCAGAACCTAACTTGACTGAAGTTGAAGATGCTATTAAAAGGCTAAAGAATAACAAAGCACCTGGCATTGATTTAATACCAGCTGAGTTAATTAAATATGGCGAAAATTCATTAATATGTCAAATTCATAAATTAATTTGTTTAATATGGAATAAAGAAGAAATTCCTCAACAGTGGAAAGAATCCATAATTGCTCCTGTGTTTAAAAAAGGTGATAAAATGAACTGCAATAATTACCGTGGAATTTCTCTACTCTCAACAACATATATAATATTATCTAACATTCTTTTAACAAGACTAACCCCATATGCTAATGAAATTATAGCTAACCCCATATGCTAATGAAATTATAGGTGATTATCAATGTGGATTTAAACGTAACAGATCAACTACAGATCAAACTTTTCACATCAGACAGACACTTGAAAAAAAGTGGGAATATAATCAAAATGTCCATCAGCTATTCATTGATTTCAAAAAAGCATATGATTCAGTCAAAAGAGATAAATTATATAATATATTAGTAGAGTTTGGAATACCTAAGAAGCTTGTTAGTATGATAAAAATATGCACCAGTGAAACAGAAAGTAAAATTCGTGTGGGTATTAATATGTCTGACACATTTACAATTCATGATGGGTTAAAACAAGGAGATGCATTATCTCCATTGCTCTTTAATTTTGCCTTAGAATATGCTGTTAGGAAGGTAAAAGAAACTAAAGAAGGACTAAAATTAAATAGTGTGACTCAGTTGTTAGCATATGCAGATGATGTAGACTTACTGGGGGGATGATGTGAATACAATTAAGAATAATGCTAAAATATTTTTCAAAACTGCTAAAGAGATAGGTTTGGAACTTAACAAAGAGAAAACTAAATATACTCTTACAGGCCGAAACCAAGTGTTAGGTAATAATCAAAATCTAATTATTGATAACAACTCGTTTGAACCAGTTTCCAAATTCAAATACTTAGGAGTAATATTAACAAATGAAAATTATATTAAAGAGGAAATAAAAAGTAGGCTTAATTCAGGAAATGCATGTTACTTCTCTCTTCATAAACTTTTGTCTTCTCGTTTAATATCTAAGAAACTAAAAGTTAAAATATACAAAACAGTAATTTTGCCTGTAGTATTATATGGATGTGAAACTTGGTCCCTTACATTGAAAGAGGAACATAAATTGAGAGTATTTGAAAATAAGATCCTTAGGAAAATCTTTGGACCTAAAAGGGATGAGGAGACAGGTGATTGGAGAAGGTTACATAATTTAGAACTACATAATTTGTATTCATGTCCAGATATTATTAGAATAATTAAATCAAGAAGACTTAGGTGGGCAGGCCATGTGGTACGAATGGGAGAGGAAGGAGGAGTTTACAGGAATCTTGTTGGGAAACCTGATGGTAAGAGACCTGTAGGAAGGCCAAGACGAAGATGGACCTAAGGGAAATCGGTAGGGATGGAAAAGAGTATATAGAACTTGCTCAAGATAGGGAAAGATGGAAGGCCTGTGTTGCTGCAGCCATGAACCTTCGGGTTTAAGAAGGCTAGGGAGTTAGTTAGTTAGTCTCCCATTTCCATGTACTCTTTATGATATTGAATATACTTCCCACTTCTTTATTTAAAAATATGAGTTTTACGCTTACAGTCATTAGCCATAAGCAAAAAAACATCGTATTTGTAATCAGTATGCAGTCAGCATGTTTGATCTTCTATGAAGATTTCTGTACAGGCTTCCCCTCCCCCTTTCAGCACTCCATATTTATTCAGTTCCTGCTATGGCAATACTGGCCTGTACACCTTTCATTGAGGCAGTGTTGCTAATTGTACTGTCTGATAGAATATCAAGGAGTGTTGGACGGGTACTCAGCTAGAAGCACGCCAAGGAGAATGAAACTTGAATAGAAGTCAGTAATAACTCTCATGTATGTGCAAGGTGTCTGCACGCTAGAGTCATATCAGTAGCAGACCTGTAGTCTCAGAAATGGATATTCTGGATATTCTGAAATTTACAATTTGATGAGAAAAGAAGCAGAAAGACAAGATTGCTGCTCTTGTGTCTGCATTGTGGGACTGGTTCATAGAAAACTGCAAGAGCTGCTTCTGCCATGGGGAAAAAAATATTATTATCGGCGAACAGCTGCTCCCCAACAAGACGTTTTGTCATTTTACACAACTTATGGGAAACAAACCAGATAAATAAGAACTCAAGTTCTGAGTTGCGACTAACGTTACAATGAAATAGAACTAACACCTTCCCTTACCTAGGCCACAGACAGTTTCTACACCTCCCTCAATCTGGCAAGAGTAGAATACTACAATCATGGGTACAATGAATGTGGCTCACTGGAAGGTGCCTAAACAAGGAAGGACTTCACTTGACAATCGTTCTTAGCAACAAAGATGATCTCACAATGACAGTTAAAGGAAAATCAGGATAAAAATGCCATCATACACAGCTATCTTCATGATATGTTGCAGTGGAGGAAGAAGGGAAAAGAGACAAGAGGCATTACGATTCTACAATGCAACAAAGTTCTGTATGGGTGCCTTTGATCAGATGGTGAGGAGATACACCACTAACATGCTTTCTGTCGATGGGAAATGAATGTCCTTATAATATTCTGCATATTGCACCCATCAATGCAAGCATTCTCTGCACTCTGGAAGACTCTCATTTGGAAGTTGCGAGAAGGATCTTTGAAGAACACACAAATCCCAATGATTTACTCATAAATAGTTTTCTACTTTTCTTTTTAACTTTATGCATTAATTAATATGTACCCATGAAATTTAATATTAATAAATAAAGTACTGCATGATCATAGAGAGTATTTATTAGTTTGATTATAAAAATATAAAATCTGGTTTAAATTAAATGACGACTACTTCATCTAATGGAATATTGTAGTTTCCTCAGGTCAACATCATTAAAGTTGTTTGGTAAGTGCTAATTTTCATTGACATATCCCATTTTGAAAACAGAAAAATTCAAATTAAATCAAAATATTTCCACTTCAACATATTTATTAATGAAAATTGCTGCGCAAATGGATTTGACCTTGGTGCCCATCCATCACCCTCCCAAATTTGAAGGTGGGAAACAACGCCCCCCCCCCTCCCCCAGTAACTTCCATTTTCGCACCACAAAGACCCACCATGCACCAATCTCTTAATCAAGGTTTCATGGTAGAGGATTATGGATATTTTTTTTTACTGTGTACAATTTCAATTCATGAAATAATGCATTTTCACACAGTGCTTAAAGTTGAAATTGCAAGGTGAGCGGATCTTTGCTCAAGACCTGAGGGTATACCTATACATGGTGGATACTCCAGGACCATGATAAAATTCACGTATAATTCCTGGTTTTCAAGGCGAACTTTCCAAAAATTCAAAGATCGAAGCAGATGATTTCTGTATTTCAACCTTACGTATTACCACATCTCACATACATACCCAGACACAAATAATTAACAATATAAAGGGCCTGGGTGAGTCCAATCTACCCAAAAATTCTAATTCAATTAAATTAAATGGTATATATATATATTTAAAATATTTAATTTAAGGTGCAGAGTTTCCATTTGCCATTTCACATACTCAGACTCTACAGTAAATATATAGTATGCCCAAATGAAAAGGAGACCTTTGCTGTAGCGGCGTTGTATCTAATCGATGAAGGTATATGTTTGCCGATAGATGGTGCGGTGCTTGTCCCAGTTTGCAGATGTAGTGAACGGCTTCGCCTGCTGTTTCCTCAGTTGGCGAGAGTTGTTTTGCGCGGACGGGTGCATTATGGATTCCTCTAGATCAGCGCAGAGATGTAATCCAATTTCTTCGCTCAGAAGGCGAGCATGCTTCACAAATTTATCGCAGGATGAAGGATGTTTACAGAGAGCAGTGTCTCGCATGTTGCAACATATTCCGTTGGTGTCAGCATTATGAGGCGGGATGTGAAAGTACAAAGGACTTGCCACGACCAGGGCAAGTGCACGTTGCTGCTCCAGGACAATGCTCGACCTGCTGAGAACATTTCAATGGGAAGTCCTCACACATCCTCCGTACAGCCCAGATATTCCCTCATGTGACTCCTGTATCTTCCGCCCCTTAAAACAATCACTGAAAGGTCAACGGTGCGATGAGGAAGTGCAGAACACTGTGGAAAACTGGATATATAAGCAACCCAGGAGTTTCAACACTGAAGCCATCCACTCCCTTCCTACCCGCTGGAATCAGTGCGTCAATATCAATGGCAATTATGTGTAGGTATCATGTTACACATTAACTGTAATTCACATATTATGTATCGCCAATATTCTGTAATATAATATTCTTCAGATATAACTGTAGTCTCCTTTTCATTTGGGTACACCTTATACATCTACAAATAAAAGTCGTAAATGTTACGGGATATACTAATCTAATCCTACGAGAATTATGTTTTATTCTCCATGCAACTTCCTTTTTCCTTCCTTGATAAAAATAAAAGCAGAACTCTGAAGAACTTGCCTCGGAGCATTTGTAAATGTAGGAATTCATTTGGAATTAATAAAAGTTGCAATTTTTCATGCAAACGGATAAAAATTCACGTAGAATTCACGCATAATGCCTAGAGCCAATATTTCATGCCTGATTCCCGGAATTCCAGGTGAGTAGCCACCCTGCTATAACTGGGAGGATTCACACAAGGTTAACATGCTGAACATGTGCGGAATGCTTTACATAAAGTTTGCTAGCTGGGAGGATATCATCACTGCGTCACCTCTCACTTCAAGCACTAGTTTCACTCAGTTCCTTAAATTGGCATATAATGAACAAATACAACAAAAGTACAACAAAATGTAATTATTGAGGCAATGTCGCCATCTATGAGTAAACAACGAACAGGGTGTCTTCCTGACTTCTCCAGGTTTTCTAGAAAAAGAACCAAAATTTCTCAGACTAAAGTCTTTAGGGCAATTCATATAAGGAACATCAGTATATATTTTTTTAGCTAGCATCACACCTTGAACCCCACTTAGCCAAATTTTTAGAATATTCTTTTCACATATAGAAGTGATAGGTACTGAATAGAAATTGACTGTTGGAAAGAGATATGAGGTGTTAGTTTTTACATAATACTTGACCTGTTGACTTATGGTTAACAAATGTTTTTCTTCTTGAAATCATAACAATCATAGTAAAAATAAAACACAATTATAGTAAAGTTTAGTAATAGCATCTGTATTAATCCTAATATCTACCAAATAAAACCAAAACATTGCAACAAGAAAGTGGAAAATTCCAATGAACACTATTGAAGTAGATTCCTACAAGAAAATAGTTCCAAACATAACCCCTTTTCCTAGAGTGCTTAATATGCAATTTCTACTGGTAATACTCAGTACAAATTAAAAATTTCTTGGCTTCTTTATTTCTTCAAAAGTCTACTTTCAGTGCACTACCACAAAAATGTTCATATTTCCAGAAACACAGTAAATTTCCCTGACTCTTCCAGACAAAGTAGGAGATGCTGTCCCAAAATGTAGGACACAAATCATTCACAGTAAATAATACATAGATATTGATAGAAAGTGTTAGCAATTAAATTGATTAAAATAATGTAAAATTGCTACATTTTCAGTTTAATAAATAATGATATTTCACGATTTCTTAATTACAAAAATTTCCAAAAAATGTAATCAATACTAAACAATAGGGCTACACTTCTTACTAAACGTGTTTTCAGTCGTAAGGCACCAACAGTCATACTCTTTGAAATTATACTGAACCAGTATGTGATTTATCCACACACCTCCTACCAGTTTTTTCTTCTTTTTTTTTCTTACTACAGTAACCATACTGTTGAAGTACAGTAGCCATACTGTAGGCCTTCAATTGGGCTTCCAATACATATCCTAATTCACATTAGATGGTATTTCAGATGTGCAACCACAATTTTTTGTCTGGGGGGGGGGCAAGTACCAGGATAAACGCACCAATAATATTTTTATTATTATTATTATTATTGATTTGCTTTATTTTACTTCGCTTCTAGTGCCACTTTTGGCTAATTTGCGAAAATGGGGATGAGTGATGATATGATGAAATTGACGAATGGACACTCGCAAACATCCATCCATACCCAACCTGGGACCAATAATAGTATTATTATTATTATTAGTAGTAGTAGTAGTAGTAGTAGTAGTAGTAGTTTGTATCAAAGACGTTATTACCCTCGTAAATTATGCAAAAAGGGGGTAGAAGTTGGTGCTAAAGCATTCCTTTTTCAACAAACGATTTGAATTATTTTTTCAACACATTCAATTTCACATTAATAGTGGAAAACACAAACTATTTTTCAAAGAAAGAAAATGCATTCCAGATACAATTTTTTTAAATTAAAATTTTAGTATACGCGAAACATCTGAAATTCCTTTATTTTCTACTTTTTCACATTGGTACTTACGTATTCTGCATTGCTAAGGATTCTTGAAGGTGGCATTTCGTTTTTTTCATGAAAATAATTTCAATTTTTCACATATGAGTAATTATTGTTCGTTTGTTTTTTTAATTGTTACACACAATATGGCGGGCAAATCTTGACTAGCGTTGTCTATCATCAGTGGATGTGCAGTGTTTCCAACCTTCTTCACCCAAAAATACCTACTTTCGTGTTACTGATTTTGTATTTTTTTCCGGGTTTCAAAACCCCACGAACCATGCACATACCTTACAAACCATTCATAAATAGCCCCACGAACCATGCACGGGAAGGTTAGGTTAGATTAGGCAAACATAGTTAAAATTGTCATCTTCAAAATTGTCATGTTCTTGGAAAACAACGGTGTGGTTGGAAACACTGACTGGGGGTTACATCATCGAACGCATGCAACATTTGGTTCATGTAGTGGAAGGACATAGAGGCAACAGCTTTCGTATATTGGAGAGATATTAATCTTCAAAAATACACTATTTACTGACAAAATAAATTAAGCGATGAGAAAAACACTTCCACGACCTTTCAAAAGTGTACGGAAATTCAGTTCGGTAAGTACTTTCTCCTGTAAAATTGAAGAAATATGTTTCGCGGATAGTAAAATGTTACCTATTATTTAAATACATTGCACATCCAATTCATCCATCTCACAATAAACCAACAGCAAAAATTACGTAAATTCTCTCTGAAATATGCACGTTCCATTTTATCAAAACAATTGTTCATACATTTAAAACAAAACTAATTAAGACAAGTCTTTATCTCTCTGTCTGGAAATTTACAATGAATTACAGAGAACAAAGACACAATGTGAGCGAAACGAGCAAGAAAATTTTTGGATCCACATTTTCTTGCAGGCTGTAATCTATATTCAATTAACAGGGCACAAATAATTTCACAGGATGCCAATGCATTCTCTCTTTTAGAACTTTTGTGCCTCCCCGATGGTGTAGTGGTAACATCGTCGCCTTGTGATGAAGGGGTCCCGGGTTCGATACCCGGTGGAGGCACATGGAACAGTGGTTCAGATCCCACTTTAAACTGTAGGTCCAGGCTCGATAAACCTATCTGTGTGTAAACTGGACTTAAAACAAAAAATAAATAAATCAATCTTACAAGTTATTTTCATTTAGATCGTTCGGTGCCCAGGGCTGACTTCGCCGTGCCCTAGCTACAGTTCTGAACTTGATAAGACTAAGAAAGGGAGGCATTGCGAGCAAAGCAAGTAAAAATAATTTACGAAAAGTATTTTTTTTTTTGCATAAAACTTGAAGTTGTGGGTGGTAATTGCCCCCTGTAGGTACACTTGGCTGTCAATGTTTGCCCCCCTGAACTCATTTCAGTCCAAGGTTGGGGGGCAATGCCCCCTGTGGTTTTTGAGTTTGTTTTTAACCCCACTTTATGTGCAGAAAGCTGATCGGGACCGGACCTACAGTTTAAAGTGATACAAACCATGATGTGCAAACCACACAAAAAATTCACGTGACTGCTGTAGGAGGTATTCTAAGCAGATGTAATTTTTCAGAATTTGTAATATCAGTGGTTTTTTTTTGAAAAGAGAGGAATTTTTGAAAATTACTCGAAAGTTCCAGCACAGCATGAGAGGTACACTTTCCTTCACAAAGCATGAGGAGCTGAACAAGAAGGAGATCTACGTGACCTGGGTTGGATGTATGCTAAAATATTGCATGGGCACTTGTGTAAGTATTACTGGTCTTTTATTTAGTCTAAGGACATGTTACATAATAGAACTGCACAAAAGCACATGAACATAAAGGAAAAAAGTTTGGCATTGTCAAAATCTACTCTGAGCACACATTATGCTCAAACAGGCTAATCGGGACTGGACCTATAGTTTAAAGTTAGATATGAATACTGTGCAACGTGCTTCCACTTAGGATTAAATCTGGGACTCTTGGTTACAAGACGATCAGTGGAAACTCACGAATGAAGAGGAGAAAGGTTAAAGAAAATAATAATAATATCAGACTAGAATTGCCACAGCGTGGCTTCGAATAGTGATAACAAAGCTGAAGATGGAGCAAAATGAAAGAATGGTATTACTATGGCAATTAAAACTAACAATCTGAACTTACTACCAGTGTATAAATAGCAATAGTAAGCATGAAGGAAAATAAATCACAATGCTGATAGAATCATGTGACTCTATAATGTGCACATTAGTATGAGGAATGCATTTAGAATATTGATTATTGTGGAAGTAAGTTTGAAGTTAAGAGAAAATAATTTGTGTACTTTAAATATGCAGAATGCATTTATTTGATAAGGAATCATATTGAGAAAAGTATGTCAAGTAAAGTGATCACTAAGTTGGCAGTGTCAGAGGTATTTTTTTTTCTCAAAATTGAAATCATTGAATACATGCTGTAAAATGTAGAAATACTAAGACAGTGAAGTCTAACAGTCCTAACCTAATTAAAACATATAAATAATAATTCCATAAGCAATTAGATGTAGCTGCGTCATTAAAATTCTAAGAATGTCAAACCTAACTTCTCATGGAAGGATATTGAAGAATAGGGAAAAAAATTGTTCTGCACAAAAATGCAGTAAGTAATCAGAAAACTTGTTCAGTGTGTGAGTACAGACATGTATTAAATTTGATTCATGTAAAAAATGAACATGTATCATGATATAATAATCCCACAATTGGAACTTGTGCAGCTAGCTAAAAACACCAAATCCGAACTGCCTAGCTTACTCCCATGGGCATACAGGAGCATTACACAATCGGAACTTTGGCCCAAATTAGTTTCTACAGATCTCAAATTTACTTAGACAATCATTTACTGTTTCTCATCCTCCCGCAAAATTTCAGGAACCATGGCCATTACTTGCTAATCAATGTGGAAGATTCAGTTTATTTCTTTATTCAGAGCGACTATCTTCACCAGGTGGTGAAGCTAGCTTTTGAGCTATTTTCACCAGATTGTAAACTACCTATGTGCATGATCTACAACCCGGCCTGGCATGGTACACGGATGTGTTCGTTTTCTAGTTGTTGCTGTGTAACAAGCTTACTTCGGTGTGCATTTATTTCGGTACTACTTTACTATACCGGAGACACCTATCAATAATTTATTTCACAATTTTTTACATTGCTAACGTACTATTCTGCATTGCGGAACATTTCTTTAGGTGAAATAATGAATTTCTAACGAAAAATACCTACATTTAAAAAAAAATTAAAAACATTTCACGAAATTTTTTAACCAAAAAAAGTTGAATTTTTGAGATAAAGAGTAATTATTAAACCATTGACGTTAGCCCAAAAATTCACGATAACCCCACGAACCATCACGGAGACGAGGTATGCCTACTAGGTTAGGTTCCATTAGCACTCTTTTCATTCAATTTAGCATATACGGACAACATCGGTTTTTCTCGATAACGTGCAGAAAGCAAATGGCGGCAGCAGCAATAGCGTGTCGGAAATAGATATTCGTAGAAAACCACATGCATTTGCATTAAAATGGATCAAAACTACATTCCCGAACATCAACAACACTACAGAAAATTATTTGCATAAGTACTTTCTCCTGTAAATTTGAAGAAACCGTCTCCGGTATAGTAAAGTGTTACCTTTATTTCCATGCAGGCAACAAGTACCTGTGTTCTGATATAAACTGGTGCTGTTATTATGGGAACAAATTTACAAATTTTAACTGCAGATTCGTGAATACGAGGCCAAAATTAGTGAGTATGCCGGTTTGAAAGCAATCTGAGATTATTCGGGTATTGTAAATGTATACCTTATACGTACCTTATGTCACATGACATAAGTATGAAGAGGTATTACATTCCCAAATGCTTTCGTTGTTAGGTTAGGTAGGTCAGGTTTTGAGCTGTTAGCAATAAAATTACTTCTATAATTACTCCCCAATACCTGATCATGTAATTTCTGGTCTTCAGCACTCGCTACCTGATGACAGTATAGTCACACCTATCTTTAATTTAAATTAACTTTTCAGCAACACTACCAATAAATATAATAAAATATGACAAAATACAATGTTATGGTATGATTCAGTGATGGTGAAAATAGCCCCCATATGCTGTCCTCAGCACCTGGTGAAAATAGCCTCACATGCTATTCTCCAACACCTGGCGAAAGTAGTTGTGGACTTTTTTGTTTGTTTGTTTTTGACTTCCCTATACTCGGACAGATTAATCGGGACTGGGTCTTTAATTTAAAGTGGAATCTGGGCCATTGTTCAATGTGTCTCCTCCAGAGATAAAACAGGATCACTTGATTATTGAATAAGCAATGGATGTACACCTCATGCTTTTGGTCTTTTAAGTTTTCATGTGCACAGATAACATTAACCGCATTAAACATCTATCCAACTCGAGTTTCATGAAACCTAGGATTTCTTTTTCATTTAATGAAAAGTCGTCTCACGTTTGCTGGCATCGAGGGACGTGGAGGAAGGTTAATATTGTTGGATAGTGATAGGAATCATCTTTACAAGATTTTCACAAGTAATAGCGAAGAATGATGAACTGGAATTACATGAAATTCGATTCTGACATAAACTAGTACCTAAAGAAATATTCAGGAGTACCGAATTGGAATAACCGGCCATCGAGGAAAAAGAAATCTTTAAGATACCAATACATGCACCATATAAAATACTGAATCAACGAATCAAAAACTAACATCCACATCACAAACAAGTAAAGAGCCAATTGTAATGTAGGCCAATGGTTTAATCGTTATGCATACTTATTCGGTTGACTGCTTTTAAGAGTTATGGTATTCAGTATCAATTGAATTGTCTATTGTTTGTTCTGAATTATTTGTGGCTTCTTTCACGGCTGGCAACATTCTATAAATTACTTTGCACTTCACAAAATACAATAATTTTGTCGTTACTCTGTTTTAACTAAGCCACCCACACCTTGCGAACATTATGATATTTCAAATGAAACTGCTCAAACGCCTTTGCAGTATTGCCAACTCTCATTGCAAATGCAAGTACAGAACAAGAAAGTGTAAAGTTTACATTACAAAATAAATATGTGTTGACCTTTTTACAAAATATATTCACGCACTTGGCATAATTTTAATTTTAAAATAAATTTCATGTATTCAAAATATATTTTCAAATATTGATAGTGCGTGTTTCTACAAATCGTCCATTAGCGGAATGATGATCCCAATGATCCGATCTAAAATCTGAAAATTCTCTGTGATTGAACTGTTAAATAATTATTTATATAGGTGTGCGGTAAGGAGAAGTTTTGTATCGGGATTCGGGACGGGAAACTTTTAAAATAACGACGTTCTCCACCCAAGCTTGATAATTTTCGGGACGGGAATGTTCGAAATTTGAACGACAGTGACCTACGCCCGTAGCCAGGAATCCAGTAAAATTATTTGTGCCCTATTCAATCAAGGCAGTGTCTGCTGCCACGTTCTTTTTCTGCTGGTATCTCAAAAAAGATGCGCGTGGCAGTAGACTCGGTCTTAGTTTTATCGTGATTTCATCATGCTATGTATGCAATTACGTCTGTAACACATACTGTGAAGTTGTAGCGATTACTTTCACAAAAATGTTTTAAGATTAGGTCCCTCAGCATTCTTCTAATAATAAACCTAAATGCTCTCATAGTTAGGTTAGGTTCTGTTAGCATTAAAATAATATCGCTAAATGCTTTCTAAAGAAAAAGATTCTAAATTGCCTGTACATTCATTCCCACTAATCATAAACTTGCATTTCTCTCGTCTTAATCTGTTCTTAAGATTTGTAACATCCTCTTAGCAGACGAATTACGTGGCAGCAGCAAATTTGACGCTTATTCTTACTGCTGACACGTGCGTGGCAGCAGACTCGGTCTTAAATCAATATTGTTTCAAATTGAAAAAAATTGTTCTAAAAATTTTCTTGCTCGTTTCGATCGCAATATGATTGTTTTATGTAATGTAATGTATTTAAATAATATGTGTTGCATATATGTATTGAATAAACTTTCAATACGTACGCGATCAATGTTAGCATGTTCATGGACGTCCACAGGATTTTTTCCAGGGGGGGCAAACAAGGCACATTTTCCCCAATAATAGTATTGTTCCCTCAAAAAACATTGCTTAAATTTGAATTTATCATATTCATACAATAATTAATAAATATTGTTGTGGCTGAAATGAAATTATGTCAAAAATATATAATTTTTGGTTGACTTTCATTTTCCAGGGGCCCCCCCTTGCCCCCCCTTCCGGACGCCCATGAGCATGTTGCATATGTATTTTCTTATTTTATGTCGCTCCTTGTTGCATATGTGTAAGACATTAAAGTTATATATGTTATATGTACAAAAATTATCTGCATTTATCGTTCATTTTCTGCCATTCAAAAATACAGTTTGTGTGCTTGTTTTTCATTATTAGCTAATGTGAAATTGACGGTGTTGAAAAAATATTTCAAATCGTTTGTTCCAAACAAATGCTTTAGCACCGACTTCTACCCCCTCTTTGCGTAATTTATGAGGATAATAACGTTTTTGATACTACTACTATTACTGCTACTACCACCACCAATAATAATAATAATAATAATAATAATAATGTCATTATTGTTGTTACTATTATTATTATTATTGTTGTTGTTGGTACGTTTATCCCGGTTCTTGCCCCCCCTGACAAAAATTCGTGATTGCGGCTCTGTCTCTCTCACCAGCTAACTGTGCTCTCACCACTCTCACTTACTCTATGGACTACGGAGAGACAACCTGAGGGGGGAGTTTTACGATTTGCAAAGATTTGAATAGCGAAATAATGGAAGAATGAGCACTGCTTCCAGGCACGTAATCAGGGGGAGGGCTAAGGGAGATGAAGCCACCTCCGAAATCCTTCAAATATCTAATTTAAATATAGTGTATATTGGTAATTAATTTTACTTCCTTAGCAGGATTAAACATCTTGTGTAAGAATTTGTAATATAGTGAGAAATTCATCTTCAAGGCTTCTACCACCCTCCTTTTCGCCTTTAGATGGTGACTGCTGATAAGGGATGAGCCCCTCCCGAAATAAAATTCTGGCTACGGGCCTGACTGCCTCTCCTTGTATAGACAGGAACGCTGGGATTTTCGCACGGAGAGAGAACATGTGCGAGAGTTTTACGATATGCACAGATATGAATTTGAATTACGAAATTATGGAAGAATGAGCAATAATGACAGGGTAAGCTAAGCTTTGTAATGGTCATTGTTCTGTTAAATATTCCTATTTCCAGTGGAAGAAGATACATAAAAAATAGTTGCTTGTTTTCATCAGATCATACGAAGATATTACTTAAACTGGTTACTGACCAATTTTGAAAATAACTTAAATCTTATTATGTGTATTGCATGTATAGTAGTGCAAAATAGGAATAATAAAAAAGTGGTATATTCAACTTCCATATTTTTCACTTTATTTATGAGGGATCTTCTATTTTATTTTCCCTGATATGCAATTTTAATTTGCCTTTCCATTCTATGGGCGCAGTCATTATAAAATCTGATCAAAGATTTTTGTACTAATTAGTAGAGCCCGGAAGTTCAGGCATTTATTTTCGTTAAAATAGGCAGGCAAAAAGGCATTTATAATGTGGAAAATAGGTACAAAAAATGAAAAAAAAAAGGCAAAATAAACCGAAAAAGGCACATTTGGAAAGTGCTTACTTTTATCTATAATTGCTGGCAAAATGTTAACATCTACATTGGGAAGAGCATTTCAATTTTCTCCGTCTTGATTGCACATAACTACAAGGTGTTTTTTTAAGTTCTCAACATTCATTGATAGTCGTCTTGTCAGAGAGAATGTTTTTCATAATATAAAATGATTTTTCAACTTCGACAGAAGTTATTGGAGCATACATAAAACAAGCTAAAGTAGCTGGACTCATTTTGGGTAACAGCTTTTTCACCTTTTAGAATATCACAAATTGTTTTCAATTGTTTCAAGTCCTCATTTGCACTCACTACCCGTTTGCACTTTTCCGCAACAGCTGAGCACTTCCATCATCTGCTGCATAGATTCCTCGTAGATTTTCATGGATGCTATAATTGTAATTGTCTCTGGAAATGCACCATAATGTGCAAAATTAAACTTGAATAGCACAGGAGTTTTTTCACTTCACGAATTGAAGCCGCTTCATTTTCTGGAAGAGCATCTATCACATCACTGATTTTTTTCGAGGTTGTTAGCATAATATATAGCTGCTGATAAAACTAAGCTCAGATGCAACTTCCTTAAATTTTCGGGTTCGAGAGGGAGATTTCAGAAATATCTTCTTTATGTTCGAAATCAACCTGTCCACTTCAGCAGTCAATCATGCACAAGGATATGTTAACCGAAAGGCAATATCCTATCTGAGCATGAAATACATTTTTCTCACACTTTTCTCCTTCAGCAATGTTGAAACATGCATGAGTTCAATATTACTTAAATAAGGCGAAAATTATTCACATAATAAACGGAAGAAAAATAAATGCCAACAACGTTTTTTGGGAGAAAAATAATTTATATACACATTTTTTTTTTAAAAAAAATGGCCACATTTCACTGAAAATGGCAAAAATAGGCAGTGGGGTCCCAAATAGGCAAAATAGGCAAAATGAAAAGGCTTCTAAAACATTCGAAACAACATAAGAAACGTATATCCGGAAAAATTTTATCAATATATGCAGTAGATAAAAAGAGGCATTTTGCCAAACTTCCGGGCTCTACTAATTAGCAAAAATACAATGTAGAAGGTTGCACCAGTTACACATTTAATCTGAATTAAATGTAATAATCAGAGGGAAATAATATTTATCACACATTGAATATTGCCCACGGGACGAGACGGGACAGGCTTTTAAAAATTTGAGACGAGACGAGATTGACCATGCGTCCCAAGACAAACGAATATTTTCGACACGAGACAGGCCAAAGTCTCGTCTCGTGGGCAACACTAATTGAAGTAGTGCGATACATTATGTTTTGATAAATGGCAGGCAGCCTTATCTCGTTAGTTGTGCACATTGATCGGTTGGTTTGATTTTTAAGTCCACTTAATGCACAGAAAGGCTAATCTGAGCTGGACCTACAGTTTAGAGTGAAATCCGAACCACTATGTGTCTCCACCGGATATCTGACCCGTAACCACTTGACTACCAGACAAAGACGCGACCACTACACTACGTTGATTGATCGGCTCACAACCTTACTACCAGAAATGGTATCACGAGAAGAGGACACCTGGCTATGTATTGCTTTCGTGTCAAGTTGTAAATGCTGATATCGTGTTCCCCGTCTCGTTTCGAATTGTAAATGCCTCTCTATAGTTCTCGGTCTTTGTTTGGATTTATAAACAGCCGTCTTGTTCTCGTCTCGGTCCCGTCTCACGTTCAGGGCCGGACTGGGACACCGGGTAAAAATCCAGTCTCGTCTCGGTGCCCTTCCGAACACACAAATTCGGTGCCTTTTTTTTCTACTGCTCACAATTCCTCACTGATATAGCAGTAGTATATATATTTTTTCTTTTTTGTGCCCTCCTGGACTTCCACAGGGGCGGATTAAGGGCCGAGCTACCCGGGTGACTGACCGGGGGCGCCGCCCTCGTGAAGGGAGCGCCAAACCGGGAGATTTTCTTTTGATGATATAACCAAAACCTTATTTCCGATTACATAAGCGTGGACATTTGTTTGTTAGTTTGAGTATATTTTTAAGTCACTTTATGCACAGAAAAGCTAATCGAAACTGAGCCTATAGTTTAGTGGAATCCGGACCACTATGTGCCTCCACCTGCTGCGTTCCTAAAAAGTTGAATTAATTGAAGTTACTACTGACCTACTGCATAATATATTAACAGTAAATAAACTTACAATTCACAAAATGCAATATCAAAATGTAAATAAAGTACGATATCATTCTGTTCTACAGGTTATCATTAAAATACGCGTTCACACTTCTTTATTTTAAAAATACCTTCTCTATCAGTGGTGCGACCGCAGGGAGCATTACCCCCCCCCCCCCCCAACCTTGGATGGGAATCAATTCTGACTAGCAGAATCTAAGAGTAGGAAGACAAAAGGATACTCAAATGGAATTATTTTCCCCCTATTTTTTGAATTTTTGTTCCAGACGGCCAAGAGCACCTGCAGGGTGGCAAAGAGGGGCAATTGCCTCCCGTAGATTTCAAATTTTGTACAAATAAAAAAAATACATTTCTTAAAAATTTAGTGCTCGCTTTGCTCGCAATGTCTGCTTTTCTTATAGTCTGAAGTTCAGAGCTAGGGGGCGGCGAGAGTCGGATCTGGAAGCCGAACGATCTAAATGGGTAAAAAATGTTAAAAAGAATCCCATGGCGCCCCTGTGAAATTATTTGAGCCCTAGTAAATTAATATTGTTTTCAGTTTGCAAAAAAAAGTGCATCTAAAAATTTTCTTGCTCGCAATGTAGGACATGTCATGTATTACAAAACGATTTAAATTCGTCATGCATTTTCTGTCTTTCAAAAATACAATTTTCAATTGTTAGCCAATGCGAAATTGAACGTGTTGAAATTATATTTAAAATAGTTTATTCCGACACTTTGCATTTGCACCGACTTGTACCCCCTTTTTGCGTGAATCACGAGGATAATAACATATTTGATGTTACTACTACTGCTATTACTAAGTATTATTATTATTATTATTATTATTATTATTATTATTATTATTATTATTATTATTGGCACGTTTATCCTGGTGCTGCCCTCCCCACCAGACAATCACCTTGATTATGACATAAGTGACAGAATGTACGATCATATGATCATATTCCTGTAACATGAGAAGTTATTTTATATTATATCCTGACTTATTATGTACTTTAAAATTAACATGTAAAATTACATGTTTTTACGAGATGTTGAGTCTAGGACAATTAGCCCAGGGTATCCTTTTGTGTGTCCTTTCATTAATTTCATCTTATCAGTCCTTGAAGCCGAGAGGTGTTTTGCTCGAACCAACCTTGATAATAGTTGGCAAGTCCTTGAAATCCTGACCCCGCACTCGGCAGAAAGTTCCGACGTTCCTGTGTACACGATGGCACTTACGGACCTATATGCAGGAGACAAAGACTCACGCACACAACTGCGATAAAGTAATTACGTGTTGCTAGCTTACTGGCTATAATAACGTACTTATATGTTTTCACTATATAATGCCTTCTTGTAAATAATATCACGGTAGTCTCTATTTGGTCGCGAAGCCTTGCTGCCACCCAACAATACCAAGCCTGATCGTATTTGATTACTACAACAAACCTGATATTCGTAAGGTAAGATTATAAGCAGGAATGTCGTTATAAGGTGGAGGGGGGACACTGGGACCCGCGATATTCAACGTGCCGCATACAAATGTTTAGAGGTTTATTTCTTTAATATTTTACACAAGATTCCAAGTTTATAGATCCGGCACTGTTTGGTCGAACCTTGGGTTTAACTGAGGGAATGATTTGCGAAAATTTTGCTATGGGGGATACCCCCCCCCCCGAATCCCTCTTCACTTCGAGCACTGCTAATACAAAAAAGAAACTTTTTGTTTTTAGATGCCAAATTGCAAACAAGGATTGAGCAGCACAGAGATGCATTTTGGGGGGAAGGTAAATTTGGGGGGGCAAGGTTTGCATAAACAATATTTTATATGTGTAAATATGTATAAAATGTGTCTCTCTATGTGAATTTTTGGGGGCAGAAAGTGCTTTGTCCCCCCCCCCCCCAAAGTCGGCGCCTATGGAACAGCAGGTACCGTTAAGGTTATAAGGTAGTTCTAATTCTAAAACGCCTGTAATTTCTTTCCTTGCAATGTATTCAAATAACAGAATAAGGGAGCTATCAGATTGAAGCAAGAGGCGAAAAACGACACGTGACACGTATCACTTGTAAGCCAAACTTGAGAAATAAGTGGAACCGAAGTGACACAAGCTGGACATGCTGATTATAGCTTGCGTGTCGCTTAGACTTCAGTCACTTCACAGTTATCTCAGTGCCAATGCCTACGGGGGATTTCAAACCGAAGCGACGGAACGAGCAAATCAACAGCAACGTTTCACACCGTAACGACATAACAGGCCGCACAAGTTTGACTGGTAAAATCCTCAAGCTACACGCGTCGGCTGTCGCTTCGGTGTGAAATCTCCCTACCGGGTCGCTGCTCGATTAGGGCAGGCAGTAACACACATACATTGCAAGGGAATGCATGTAAGAGACAGTGGCGGATTTAGAAGTTAGAGTTGGTAGCGGCGAATATCAGTTGGGTACCTCACCTCGCCGAGAATCAATTCTAACCTACACTTGCTCTGATTATGTTAACAATGTCAGCAGTCAGCAGGTACCAACTAAAACTATGTTCTAGAGATTAGCACTTTTGGGGGGGGGGGTAAACTAAATGATATGAGATATCAGCAGTAAAATGAAGAAACGAAGAAACAAAACCCCATTCTCTGCAGGGGTCTCGGGTTCGATCTTCCTTTTGAGGCATTTTTGCAGAGTGGATCGGATCCAAATTTAAACTGTAGATCCAGTTCTGGTTAGTCTATCATGAGCAAAAAGTGGGCTTAAATAAAGCTTTAAACTTGGTGATAAAAGACAAATCAGTTGAGCCTTTAAAAATATCACGCATAATAATATATCCAAAAACCTGGCAAGAATTGCCCCTATCACCCAGGCACGTATCTAGAAATATGTTTTTTTTTTGGGGGGGGTCCGAACCAAGTGTCTCAGGAATAATAATAATAGTAGTAATAATAATAATAATATTTAAATTAAAATAATTATATTAAATCAAATTAATACTAATTACAATACATAAATTAATATTATTGTATTATTATTATATGAATAGGTAAAAGGACTGTATAAGAATATAGCATAACAGCGCATATTCATTACGTAGCTTACCTTTAGTTAAGATCGGAATAATTTACATAAAAAAGAAGTGCCCTGGCAATGAAATTAATGTCAAATAGATGAATAATTGAATATTTATCGAATATCGAAAATTATGTTACATGTAGTTGGAGAAAAGTAAGTATCTGATTAATATTCTCTGCATATTATTTTGAGTAGTAGTGTCCATAAATCTTCTTTGTAATGTCATTCAAAGCCATATGATCCCAATATAAAACGTTCAGAGGAAATATGCAGCTAATGCTAATATTTCCATTACTTAATTTTAGTACTTGGTAAGTCTTTCGGGGGTCAGGACCCCAGGACTCCCCTAAATATGTCCTTCCTTTCCTTCAAAGCCGTATGATCCCAATATAATCCTTGTCTTCCAATAAGTTCAGAGGAAATTATATAACAGATGCTTAACGAGTATATTTACATTATTTTTTTTCATACTTAATAAGTCCTTTGGGTGGGGGTGGGGGTCCGGACCCCCTAAATACAACCTTCCTGTCCTTCAAAGCCGTATGATCCCAATATAATCCTTGTCTTCCAATAAGTTTAGAGGAAATTATACAACAAATGCTAAACAAGTATATTATCATTATTTAATTTTCGTACTTAATAAGTCTCTCGGGTGGGGAGGTGGGGGGGGGGTGTCCGAACCCCCTAAATACGTCCTTCGTGTCTTTCAATGCCGCATAATTCTATTATAATCTTGTCTTCCAATAAGTTCAGAGGAAATTATACAACAAAGACTAAACGAACATATTTTTCATTATTTAATTTATGTACTTGATAAGTCTTTCGGGGGAGGGGGTCCGGACCCCCTGTACCCCTAAATACGTCCTTTGTTATCAACCTCACCGTGTATCCGTGTCTGATAAGAGATTTACTACCGTCACGACCATTCTGGTATGCAATTACCAACTCTCCAACAACTTGCTGCTGCATGTTCAGCGCAATCTTGGCTAATGACTTGCGTGACACTTATCTGAA
Source organism: Lepisma saccharinum (assembly GCF_977018435.1). NCBI lineage: Eukaryota > Metazoa > Arthropoda > Insecta > Zygentoma > Lepismatidae > Lepisma > Lepisma saccharinum. The sequence continues at coordinate 137,874,112 of NC_139229.1, forward strand.
ATGGAAAAAAATGAAGTTTCAAGTTTAATATACCATTCGCCATTTCCCGTTTTGTGTGTGTGTGTGTGTGAAGTAAGATCTTCTTCCAGTCTTCAACGATTTCGCAAGTGGGCCTTTGTAAATAAAAATCAAATTGTATATTCCACCGGCAACGTGGTTCACATGGTATTGAAACAAGAGACAAAATAATGGTATAAAGGAAAACCTTGCAGTTTTAAACTTCATCAGTCATCTACTATATCCCGTGCGGAGTTGCTAGTCTTCTAACGGGTGCCTCCTTAGGTAGCGGATAAGAAAATGCTCACCAGATATATATGGTGGGTACCGGGTATTTTAATATCCGGGGCGGACCAAAACCAGACTCTGCGGCCTTGAGGTGAATGGAGTTGGCTCTCCAAAGGCTAGAGGAAAAAACCTCGATAACAAATTACCTGGTCCTCCAGGTTGGGGGTTGAGCATGGGGCTAACGACCCTGTTAACAAACATTGTTACGGAACTCAGAAACAATAATAGCCGGATGGATTGTATGGAAAGACACAGGCATGGTAAAGGACTACGTAAACGGATGAATGATATCTACATGGCCACATGGAATGTTAGAATATTAAGTAAACCAGGTGCACTGCGAAACCTAAAGGGGGAAATGGAGAAATACGGAATAATAGTAGCGGCAGTGCAGGAGGACAAGTGGCAAGGAAATGGAACGTTACCTACTGGCGACTATACATTAATGTATAGTGGAAATAGTGGAAGTACAAGAAGTGGCACAGGATTCCTACTAAACAATAAATATAAAACTGTAGTAAAGAATTTCACGCCAATAAATGAGAGACATTGAGAATGAAAGCCAGGTTCTTCAATATTACCTTAGTATGTGTATATGACCCAACGGAAGAAACAGAAGAAGAATAAAAAGATGGATTCTACCAGCAGTTGGAACAGGTAATCGATTGTGTACCAAAACATGACATTAAAATAATAATGGGAGATTTTAATGCCAAGGTTGGACGTGAAGAAGCTTTCCTCCAAGACACTATAGGAAGGGAAAGTTTGCATGAATTTTCAAATGATGATGGTCTGAGACTGATAGATCTGGCTAAGAGTAACTTAATAGTAATCATCAAAGGAAGAATGTGAGGAAAATGTCATGGTGCTTACCCGATGGTGTAACACAAAACCAAATTGACCATGTGGTGATAGATAGAAGGCATGCCTCTGATATTCAACAACATTACTTAGTCCGCATTAAATACAGACAGCGAATAGCCACATATAGGGATGGAAGAAGAGGAAAGGTGACCTCAAGGTATAATTATGCGAAGTTACAAGAGATGAAGCAATTGCCAACCAATTTCGCTTTATGGGAGATAACCAAATTGAGCAAAGAAGTCAAAGGTGGGAAAGCGAAAGTATTGAAGGGAAATGGAGTATAATTAAGGAGATACTAGATGAAACAGCACAGGAAGTGCTGGGAGAGAAGACGAAGATCCAAAGAGGTGAATGGTTTGATGAGTAGTGTAGAACAGCAATAAATGAAGGAAATGAGGCACGAAAGAGAATGCTTAATAGGAAAACCAGGTATAACACAGAACAATATACACTAAAAAGAAAGAAAGCAGACAGAGTGTGCAGGAGACAGAACTATGATGACAAAACCGGAGCACCTCCAGCACTAGAAGAAGTGAGAACAGTTATTAAGTCTCTTAAGAATAATAATGCCCCAGGGATTGATAATATCACTGCTGAAATGGGTTAGAATGGAGAAAACCAACTAATAAAGTGTATACAAAAATTGTTATCTGCTATATGGGAACATGAACAGATGCCCGATCAATGGAGTATGATAATAATCTGTCCTATACATAAAAAGAACGATAAAACCTGCTGTGAGAACTATAGAGGTATAGCACTACCGAACCTAATATACAAAGTGCTTATAAAAGTTTCCTAGCGGGAAGATTGTCACCACTCACTGAAGGAATAATAGGGGATTATCAGTGTGGTTTTAGAGCAAACAGATCCACTACGAATCAAATCTTCATGGTTAGGCCAATAATGGAGAAATGTTACGAATATAACATTAATATTCATTAGTTATTTATAGACTTAAGCAGGCGTACGACAGCATTATGCGAGGAATATTATATGAGGCAATGGAGGAGCAAGGGATCCCAAGCAAGCTAATAAGACTAACCAGAATGACGTTAAGGGATATTAAATGCAAGGTGAAGATTGAAGGAGAGCTCGCAAGAGAATTTGCAGTGAACCAAGTTTTGAGACAAGGAGATGTGCTAGTATCTACGATATTGTTCAATATAGCTTTAGAAAAGATCACGAGAAGAGTGGGTCAAGGAAGTAACCCAGCAGGGACTCTCTTCAACAGAGTGACCCAAACTCTAGCAAATGCTGATGACACTGATATAATGACACGAAGACTGCAAAAACTGAAGGAAAAACTGAAAAGATTGGATAATACAGCTAGTGAGATTGGGCTCCAAATAAATCAAACCAAGGCTAAATACTCGTACATGTTCTAAGCGCGAAATAAGGGATTCGGGGAAGGACAACAAATACAAGTTAATGGAAGCACTTACGAAAAATGCAAAAGTTTAAATACCTTGGAACATTAATTACCATGGATAATAATATTAAGGAGGAAATAAAAGCAAGAATTGCAGCTGGTAATCGAAATTATTTCTCACTGTTAAGAGTTTTCAAATCTCGTAGTCTGAGTAGAAATTTGAAAATCAAAGTATATCAGGTAGTGGTAAAGCCAGTGGTGACATATGAAGCAAAGACGTGGACTTTGGGGCAAGGTGATGAATTACTTTTGCGAAGATGGGAAGGAAAATATACGGGGCAGTAAATTATAATGGATAGTGGCGAATAATGAGGAACGATTAAATTAGAGCACTACAAAAATAACAGATATAGTTGCCGATATAAGAAGCATAAGACTGAGGTGGCTGGGACATGTGGAAAGAATACCTGAAGACAGTGTGGTTGAGAAAGTTTATAAAGCGAGACCAGGAGGGAGAAGATTAAGAGGAAGGCCAAGCAAAATATGGTTAGACGATGTTGAGGAGGACCTTAGGAGGGTGGGAGTAAGACGGTGGAGAAGTAGAGCAGAAGATAGAAGAGAATGGGCTATCATTGTGAGAGAGGCCAAGGCCCTTCAGGGGTTGTAGCAGCCAAGGACTAAGTTAGTAAGTAGTCATCTATATCCATAATTGTAGTCGTGCAAGGGCGCCGCCCCAGTACTTTTGATGTAAAATTAAATATTTAATTTTTAAATTTGCTTTATTTAACATTAACTTGTTATGTGTCTATCTAAACAGAACGTAAAATAATGACGCCTTTGTTGTATAACAAACAAGACAATAATTATTTTATTGGAAGACACTTGAGACAAAACTATGCTACCGCACTGCCTTCGGCTTGTCGACACAGAGCAGTAGATAATGAAGAAATGATGTGCGAGGAATAACTAAAGGTAAAGCGTGCAGTTCTTCGTTTTCTCCGCTTCCATGTTCCCCTTCCCCTTCGCTGTCGACGTTTCGTATCCCTGATAAGTTGGTATTTACTACTCTATGTGATTGGCTCCAGTGCTCCAGTACTACTTATTTAACGACTACATTACTGTCTTTATCAGTTTTGCTTTTGTAGAACCAGGATGTTTTATGCCCGCTCTTTGATAATGCTAGGTTTACTTCCAACATACGTAATGCGTATTCAGAAACATCGCACTGATAAAAAAAAAAAAAAAAACATAATTATACAGCTCATTCTCAGGTCAAGGTTATAAAAGTTTTGTATATATCAGTATATCAGTATAGACGCCTGGATAACCAATGTTAGCCTAAAGTTAAATACATACAATTGAATTCCCGTCACAGAAATTTATGTTAGTGCGATAAGGGCGTTGCCTTGTCTGTCTCTACCCCCTGGAATACCTTGCTTGCCCCTTCCTGAGAAAAATTCTAAAGACGGTTACGTATATTAGTTTCTTTTTCTGTGGAGGTTGTGCGTATTGCAATAGGATATTTTGACGTCAGAAAATAGAGGGGCTGTGCGATTACACGTTTTTCAGAACACTGTAGCTCATCATGTGCGAAATTGTATTATCCAGAAAAAATTACAAATATTTTTCTGCATTGGGACCAAAAAAGAAAAAGTGAAAAGCAGAAGAATATAAAATCCGGGAAATTTGGTTTGGTGTTTTTATAGTAAGTCCACTGTATGCACAGTAAGACTAATCGGGACTGGACTTACAGTTTAAAGTGGGATCCGAACCACTATATGTACCTCCATCGGGTATCGAACCCGGGACTTCTTGATTACAAGGCGACGACGCTACCACTGCGCCATCTGGGAGGCTGAAAATCCGGAGGGTAAATTTGGGGTTCCACTGTATGTAGGAATCTAGCAGGACTGAAGATAATGCACAGGAAAAAAAAATAGAACTTCCTGGGGGGATGCTTTTGGGTGAAAATCAATAGGTGGGGAGCATAGGCGTGAGCAGACCCTCTAATTAGGTGTCTGTCGACCCCTAATCATCGCCGCGCTCTCTAGCTACGGCTCTGAACTTGAAAAGACTGCAAGAAAAGCAGATAATGCGAACAAAGAGAGCAAGAAAATTTTAGGAAATGTATTTTAATTTGCATAAAATTTGATATTCCCCTTTGTGGCCCCTGCAGGCGCTCTTGGCCGTCTGGAAGAAATAATGAAAGATAGACGTGAAAATTAATTCCATCTTGAGTATCCTTTGGTCCTGCTACTCTTAGATTCTACTATAGTCTTGCTTTCTTTAACCTAAATGTTTGCCCCCCCCTTTACCCCCGTAGAATAAATTTCTGTCTAAGGTTGGGGAGGGGCTTGAAAATACTTCATTTTTTAAGAGTATAATATCATTTAATAACGGCTATAAGATTCCTCTACACAAAATTTCTAGGTGAAAGTATAATAATGTAGAAACATGGACGTCTGGAAGGGGGAGCAAGGATGGCCACGCTCCCCTCTTGGAAATCGAATGTCAACCTAAAAAGTATATATTTCACCCGTATAATTTGATTTCAGTCATAGTAATTTACATTAATGCGATAATTTCAAATTCAAGTTGTGTTTTTTGAGGGGGCACCGCTATTATCGGGCAATATGCCCCATGGAAAAATACCTGGCTTGTCCCTCCATGGAAAAAATCTGCGGACGTCCATGATTAGGGGGGAGGCAATTACCCCCCACCCGTGAGCGCGCCTATGGTGGGGAGATGCATAGCCTGGTTCAAAATTTGCAAAAATCCCTGTTTATGTTTTATGGTAAGAAACTCACCTTCCCCGTTTGTGGGGGTCAGCCCCCCTCCCCTGGCCCAGCACTCCTAAAAAAAAAACTAAAGTCAAAGGCAGATAAAGATTGCAACATTAGGACTGACTACTAAAAAAAGTATGAGTAACTCCCCAACACTTTCGAAAGTCCTAGAGGTCTCCTCGGTGGCGTAGTGATAACGTGGTCACCTTGTAATCAAGGGGTCCCAGGTTCAGTACGAGGTGGAGGCACATATGGGTTCGAATCCCACTTTAAACTGTAGGTCAAATCCCGATTAGCTTTTTTTCCCCCAAAAGTGTACTTAAAACAAAATATCAAATGAAATAAAAAAAATTCCTAGACATGCCACTGTGTGCAGGCAACACACAACAGTGGCGCCAGACATTTTGCTTTGTTTCGTGCTTTGAAAAAAACAGCATGGACTTGGAAGATGGGAAATTGACAAAAAGTATGTTTCAAACAAGTTAGTCACATATTTTTCTCGTCACCAAATAAAACAAATAGCTCTGTGTGATATAAAAATTCTGTAAAACCTTAACAATATACATAAGGACAAAAAAGGGGGGGGTTGATTTAGGGCCAAAAATCTATAATATGTTCTAACAAGCAAAATATGTTATTTTAGCGGTGGCGAAACGTGACATTTTACGTAGTCATCGCAAGACTTGCCAAACGTCAGGGTCAATCTTTCAACGGGGGAGAGGGGAGATTCCTACATTGATAATGATGATAATAGTGTTCTTACAGACGTGTGAAGTAGAGATGGCCAAATTCATTTTTTTTTGTACGGAGTGTAAGATTGTAAAATAAGGAAGACTAAACTTTCTTAAATTCTACTCGAAAATGGAAAATTGTTAAACCTTTCTCTCCGAAATTCGGATTGCCTCCGAAATTCGGGTAGTAAAATTTCCGAATCGAGATTTTAAATTTTCCGGAATCCTGATGTTTTTGACCATCCCTGGTGTGAAAGTAAGATATGTTATTGAAAAGGTTCTGTCCAAGTAAGTATGTCTGTTATCTCGAGAACAAAAATCTTGATCAGTCTTGTCATTTGTGAGCATAGTAAACACAAAACAACATGAAGTACCTCGTGTTTTGTAAAGCAAGAACATTATTATCCGAAATCGATATTTGAACCGTAGGATCAAAAAGAAGAAAGGATAAAAAACGAAAAGGAGAAATACTGCGAAGGAAATAGCCTACAATGGTTCCAGAACTGTTTTTCCCCCAGTTCTTTCTAGCACTAACCGTGGGGAAATTTGTGCCCTTGCTTACTTATATTTTTTTCTATGTACCATTACTTTCATGTATTCTGTGTAAGTTGCGTTGCGATGTTTAGGCCTACAGGGCTGGACATTCTGAGAAGTTTCATCTTTATGACGTCACAGAAACCCTGCTGGTTTGTAAACAAGGGGACTGGAACAGAGGTATCTTATGACCAGACCTTCAAGAGCGGGGGAAGAGCGGTCGAAGGTGTATTCGCAGACCTGCTGCGATGACTTGGCCCGCAGGGACGGCGACAAGGGTGAGCAGGGGTGGGCAAGCGCCCACCCAAAAATTCCTGTGCCCACCCGATTGTCCTCCCAATCAAATTCAATAAATACATATACTTGAGGATATATGAATGATTCAATAAATAAGTGTATTCTGGTGTTCATAACATATATATTTTACTTGTGAATATTAACTATGGTAGAAATATTCACATATTATCAACCCATAAAACAATTTGTCAATAGAAAGTGAAACTAATTACTAGAGCTATTGAAACAAAAACTGTGTTCAAATTAATACTTCCATGATTAAAAACAGCAAGATTAGATCAGAATTTAGGGTGAACTTGAGAACTGCAGCTCCGGACCTCCACATACGTATATAAATCCCGGCTGGGTATGGTTAAAATAATTTCCAAATAAACAAATAAAAACATCATCTTAGCGTTACTTCCTCCAGCAACACAATAAATTATTTCGACTTTTTAATTATTATTAGAATAATTTATTTAAAGAGACTTAAATGAGTAGGCCATGGTAGAGGAAAGAATAGTTTACAGGATTCTTGTTGGGAAACCTGATGGTAAGAGACCAGTAGGAAGGCCAAGACGAGGATCGAGGGATAACGTTGATTCGGACCTGAAAGAAATCGGTAAGGATGGGAAAAATTGGATTGATCTTGCCCCTGATAGGGACAGATGAAAGGCTTGTGTTGCTGCAGCCATACACTTTCGGGTTTAAGTATGCTAGAGAGTATAATATAGTTTTAATTAGCTCTGCACTGAAATTCCAGAAGTGTCCCTTTTTCATTTCATTACAATTTTTATATACCTGTTGGCCTCCCCCATGGCGCAGTAGTAGCGTCATTGCCTTGTAATCAAGGGGTCCCGGGTTCGATACCCGGTGGAGGCACAAGTGGTTCGGATCCCACTTTAAACTGTAGGTCCAGTCTCGATTAGCCTTACTGTGCATAAAGTGGACTTAAAACACAAACTCAAAAACAACTCGATTTATATACCTGTCATCTTCAAATATCAATATGGTATGCGAAATATTCGTTCTACTAATAGGATGGAATCACAATAATCACTACAATACCGAAGGGAATAGATTTTAATAAACCAGTTATGTATGGAAAAAGCTACAGAATTATTCAATTGCTAATGATTGCCTTATCCTATTTAGAAATCCTCGTTCCACACATAAATTTTGCCACATGAATCAGTCGAAAATGTCAACAGAATCTGTAGATGCAGCTGAAGTAAAGAGAAAAAAGTTATGTCACGAAGTATCCAGAAGACGATTTTGTTAGTTTGTTTTTAAGCCCACTTTTATGTTCAGATAGGTTAATCGGGACTAAACCTAAAACTTTATTTATTTATTGAGAAAATTCCAGATACAGCACAGGTGTCCATTTTACACTGAAATTGTCAACAATGAGAAAGCAATAATAATAATAATAATAATAATAATAAGCAAAAAAATAAAATAAAAAGTTAAAAAATAATGTACGTAGTCCGAACCAGTGTGCATTGAGCTTCCACCAGAGTAGGAGGGACTCGAACACATGATCTCTTCATTAAGCGTTATGCCATTGGGGAAAAATATACAGAAAGAACTCGAACTAAACTTGTCATTTTATCACCACAGAAGATGCGTCCATTTTAAGAGAGAGAGTGCCTGAGACAAATATTTGAGACTTGGAAAACAACGTCATTGTTCACGGAATGAGCTGCCTTGATCTACTAGTGAAACTCTGTGCAATTGAAACTAGCACCTCAACTTTCGAAGAGGTGTGAACTAATGAAACTCAATTTTTGGAAGAGTAAGTTGTGGTTGATTTGTTTTATTTTGTAATTTTTCTGCTAATTTTGATAATGACGATAAGGTTCAATGGTGATTATATGAAAGTAACGAAGGGGCTAAAACAAACACATGCTGACACTCAAAATACAAACCCTCATAAGTTATTACTTTGACAGTGGTTCCAGGCGCCAGGGATAGAGTAATGTTCCCAGGGTATGCTGCACAGGATAGAGGTTGACATTCTAATGTGTTCGAAATGGTCACACCATACAACCCAAGTCATCTATGAAAAATAGATGAATTATTACTGGTATCCTATTGTCCTAAATCATTTTGTTACCTCAAAAAATATGTTCGTGTAACCATACGTGTATTGCTTCTCCCGCATTAGCAGGGGCGGCGCCAGAAATTTTCGACCGGGTGGGCAGAAGCTGTATATCGATAGATTAGGGTGGGCAGGTATAAATGTAAGATCATATATATATATATATATATATATATATATATATATATATATATATATATATATATATATATACGACATATGCATATGTATCACCTTCTCTCTTACTCCCGATTTCCCTTCACTTCTTTTCCCTTTCCTTTTTTCTGTTTTACTCCCTAATGCTTTCTTATATCTTTCTCTCTCAGCTTGTTACCTGTTTCTCCCTTTCACTGTCTCTCCTTCAATTCTTCAAATGTTTCTCTTAACTTACATGCACACACACATCACATATGTGTGTGTGTGTTTGTGTCTTTCCTCTTTCCTTTCTAATCTATTCTCGCATCTTTTTCCACTTCTTTGTCTCCGATGGACAGGGGCGTATCCAGAAATAAAATTTGAAGGGGGGAGTCCAGCCAGGGTTGCCCATCGTCCAAGGCCATTGGCGTGTCCCCCTCTATAATAATACGATGATAGTTATCTACAGTTACGATGATAGCAATTTCAGAATTGAATCTGTTAACACTTTTCAGAAGCAGTTTGATATATTTCACTGAACTCTTCATTTGATATTTCACGAAGTTTCTGAAGCAGTTCTGTGACGTCTCTTGGATTAAGAAAGAGCAAAGGCCAAATTGTGATGAGGGTTTTAAATACTTTGGCAATTGTACAGTAAAACTGAAAACCTTTTCACAATAAAGGAAGTCCACTTTTCAATTGCGGCTAGATTACTTGCTTGGGATGGTTCACTCAGACAGCTCCACTTGACTGACAAGGTTGAAGACATTTAACCAAAACATGGAGTGAATCATGTTTTTCTAGAAATCGAGTTTCACACACTAACAATAGTTTGTTTTTACTGTCTGGTACATAATGCAATCAATATATTTGTTTCTAGTATTTCACCTTTGCATTTATTATTTATAAAAAATACACAAACTTCATTTACTGTACCAAAACTGTTTCAGCTGATATATCACTACCCAGTGTAAAACTAAAAAAAAATAAAAATGAGTGGATGTTATATTCGGAATCCACAAACCGTGCACACACCGAGAATTTTCTATACCTGCCACATCAAGTGTCTCATCGGAAAGTATGCTGAATCTTCATAGCATTTTCAAAAAGCAGAATGGAATTGGGGTCCAGAACCCCTGGATACGCCCTTGCCGATGGACACAATTATTTCAAGGAAGTGTTTGTGTGTGTGCAACCATCTAATCATTCTTTCCTTCATGCCAATGTAGTGAAATCAATGTGAATTGGTTGCATCACATTTTGTCCTTGAAGTACAAAAATGCAAGGCACATACCTACTCCACTTTATATATTAAGCGACAGTGATAGAAATTGTGATGGCAGACAATGGTAAAGGATTAAATTACTTTTTTGTAATTTAAATGCGTGTTCCTGATCATATTATTTTCATCATATGAGTTTTTGACTGAAAATTGGGGGTTAATGATCACTTTCCTTAGCTAACAAGGTTATTACAACTGACAAATGGATCTGAATGTTTGCAGTAACGGCTATCGGGTACCAAAAACGTGGGGGCAAGGACAGTTTACTTTTTTGGTAGAAAAGTCTTAGCATTAAGAGGCCATAGTGCGGGTGCAACAAGTGGCAAAATGTGGCGGGGGGGGGGATTCCCCCTCACTCATCCTAATCGCCGCCACTGGATATTTGGATTAAAAGTAATGTCTTGTTGGGAATGTAAACACACAAACACAAACGAAAAACCAATTTTATTCATCCTGGATAAAGTATCCCCAGGCTTATGAAAGGCTAATTTGACAAAATATCGCCCAAAAGTAATAGTCAAGTAACATTGAAAAATCTGTTAGCTAAGTTGTTATTAGTTTTCCGAACTAAGACTTCGTTACTCATGCGGGAGAAGTGATACACGTATGGTTAGATGAACACATGCACTAAGGTAACAAATAGTTTACATTTTGCAGAATGTGATTTTGGACACAAGGAATTCATCGAAATTGATCACTATACCCGGTAATTCATCTCTTTTTCACAGACGACTTGGGTTGTATGGCGTGACTTTTTCGAAAGCGCTCAAATGTCAACCTCTATCCTGCGTTGTACACCCTGGAAACTTTAATCTTGCAAGCGAACGAGTCTCTGGCGCCTGGAATCACAGTCAAAATAATAATTTATGTGGGGGTTGTATTTTCAATGTCTCCCTTTCGTCACTTTCATCTAATCACTATTGGACCTCATTGTCGCCATTAGCCAAAATTAGCACAAAAGTGACTTCACATAGAACAAATCAGTCGAATCAGCAACAACTTGCTCTTCTAAAAGCGGAGTTTCATTAGTTCATACCACTTCGAAAGTTGAGGTGGTAGTTTCAATTTTACAGTGTTTCATTGTTGGATCAAGGCAGCTAAGTCCGTGAACAATAACGTTGTTTTCCAAAAGTTTCAAATATTTTTCTCTGGCAATACACCCTCTTAAATGAACGCATCTTTTATGGTGATAAAATGACGTTCCTTGTGGGTTCTTTCTGTACATTTTTTCTCCAATGGCATAACGTTGTCGCCTTATAATGAAGAGGTTCTGGTTTCTACTGCCCCCTTCCCTGGTGGAAGTACAATGCACACTGGTTCGGACTCCACTTTAAACTGTAGGTTTAGTCGGTTTGGTTAGTTATATGTATTTCTGCATTTTTCCATCACATCCAAACTACCTAATTTTTTTCTCTTTGTGGTACATTTCAAAGCAGTTTCTTCCCCAGTGAAGGCCCGGAGTTGCAGCCCTGAAGCTCACCCTGAATCCTGATCTCATTTTGACCATACCCTGCATAATTTTGTGCCTCCTAAGCTCACTAGCTGCTTCTAGTCATAGAAGTATTAAATTGGTCACAGTTTTCTTGTTTCAAGATCTCTAGCAACATAATATTCATTAGTAAAATATACATGTAATGTAATGAACACCACAATACACTTATTTATTTCAACATTCACTTCACATATCTCGAAGTATATGTACTTAGTGAATTTGATTGGGTGGGCAATCGGGTGGGCACAGGAATTTTTGGGTGGGCACTTGCCCACCTGTGCCCACCCCTGTCGCCGTCCCTGCGCATTAGTAACATCATGACAGTTCAGAAAACGAATAGCAACTTATCTAATAATCTCTTCAATTCTGAACAGATTTTTCAATCTTACTTGTTTATTACTTATGCGTGATATTTTGTCAAAATAGCCTTTCACGAGCCTAGGAATACTTCATGGACAATGAACAAAGAATTGGTATTCCGCGTGTTTTTTAAATCATTTCTAATAAGACGTTCACTTTAATCCAAACATTCAGTGGCGGCGATTAGGAGTAGCGGGAAGTGGGGGATGCAGTTCCATCGCCACATTTTGCCACTTTTTGCCCCCGCACTTTGGCCTCCTTATGCTAAGCCTTTTCTACCAAGAAAACGTATATTGTCCTTGCCCTTCAAATGTTAGCTCCCAATCGCCGGTACTACAAACATTCAGATAGATTTGTCAGTGTACAAACCTTGTAAGCTAAGAAAAGTAACTACCAAGGAGTAAGAAAACTCTTTCGGTGAAAAACTCATACGGTGAAAATACTACGCTCAGGAATATGCATTTAAGTTACGAGAAACTTCACGATTGTCTACCATCGCACTTTCTATCACTGTCGCCGAAAACATAAAATCAACAAGCTTAAACCTAATTCACAATTATTTCACTGTATTAACATGCATGAAAGAATGTGATTAGAATGTATGGCTGTGCATGGGTAAACACTTCCTTGAAATAATTGTGTCCATCAGAGACAAAGCGAAAGGAAATGGAACAAGATGTGAGAATAGATTAGAAAAGAATAAAAGAGGGAAAAAAAGAAAAGGGAAAACAATAAGAGGAAAATCGGGAGTGTAAGAGAGAGGAGGATACATACACATGGGCCGCCTGACACCATTGCACTCAACAGGATACGTAGCGGGACGGTTGGGTACGGGGGGGGGTAGATCTGGGCTCTCCTTTCGATGCGCTAAACCTAGCTGTTTCGTGGCGTCGTGTGACTAATTTCTCTCAAATATGCAAGCATTCTAACTTATTTTTTACTTTTTCTCTAAGATATTTAAAAAGCAAAATTTTTGTTATTTTGCTTTGTCATCGCCGCATCTCCCGATGACCGATCCCTCTGTATTTTAGGCACTATGAAACTTCATCAGTTGTTCCGTTTTTTAATCAAACGCTGACGTAAAAAATAGGTTGAAAACCTAAAATCGGAGGAATAGTGATCAGATCCCTTGAGTGTCATAGAGCATGTTCGGCGGGATTGCATACATTCTAGGCGTATTATCCTTATAGGAAAAATAAAATCACGTGGGGTATGGGCGAAAAATCGTGTGGGGGGTGTTTTAGGTTTTGGAATTTTGGAACACGCTCAGGGTGCATGCTCACAGTTCAGTGTCTAACTGTCTAGCGCTTTTGTAAATGAGTAGCTATGACTTCCACTTCAAGTGCAATCATGGCCGTATTTAGAGAAGGGGGTTAAAGGTCAACCCCCCCCCCCCCAAACTTCTGGCATGTTAGATTAATGGAAGTTTAGAAACCAAATTTGTAAGACATTTTCAAAAAAAAAAAATCGCAGTTTTACAAATATACAACTGGGAGACAATCCTGGAATGAGCGAGCTAGAATTTTCAAACACTTTGAATTCTGAAATTTGAGCGAAACTGATTTAATTCTCAGAATCGCAGCTAACCCGCGACCCCTTTATTTTCACTTCTGCTGTCCTCTTTCTAGTGCTCTTCCTGGATCAGACTGAAACTTCCCGTCCCAACTTTTAAATTCCCCCTTGATAAGAATTCAAACCTAGGATATAGAGCTTCGTAGCACGTTACATTCGGTATCCTTCACCCAGCGCTTCGATATAGTAGGTAGATACATTTAACCCATATGCGTTAGTTGATTTGGTGTAAGTCCACTTTATGCACAGTAAGGCTAATCGGGACTGGACCTACAGTTTAAAGTGCGATCCGAACCACTATGTGCCTCCACCGTAACCCATATGCGGCCCTATAAAATACATGGGCTACTTGCATAGTGCATAGTGGTTCTATATAATGCTGTTTGGTAAGTATAAGAACAATATGAGCGTCGAAAAGTGGGATCTAACTGGTCCATCGACCCCCCCCCCCTTTCCTGAATTGACATTGTTTATTGCAAGTTACAAAATACCATAATGTTTCTTAGTTTTATTGTTAATAACGGAAATAAAGTCCAGTTAGTTAGTATTCGAACAAAATAACCAAAGAAAAACAGCGTTAGATCGAAAAATTGAGGATACAATACAGGCACCAGGTTACGTTTTACCATTTAATCCAAAGAATAACTGGCTCCACAGTTTTCAAAATTCCAGAAAATTAAGTTTTATGTGAATGGTCAAACAACATAAATTTTATGCCTAAACTGTCTCTCTTACTTTTAAAGCTTTTTCTTGAGATATCTAAAATTTAATAACAAAATATAATAACTATGCATTTCAGAATACACTGCATGAAACGTAAAATAAGTAAATAAAAACAGTTCTGCTGCATATTCACACTTCTGATGGATACAATAGAAAAGTCGCCTCCAGGATATAAGGACAGCAATAATAATAATAAAAATAATAATACGTTTGGAATTAATTAGCTTATGAAATTATTATTATTAATATTGTTATTATTTATATTATTCAAATTTCTTGTGACACCCATGGGAACAATTATGAGTGAACCCCCCCCCCCCCCCGAAAATTTTCCCTGCAAGCGGCCATGAGTGTAATAGATGTGGTAGGACAAGGAAAAAATGTGGTTTTGTTTATTATGACAATATAACACAGAATTGTGAATCTGTACTGCGTGGTTGCAGGGCTGCAAAAATTACAAAACGTGAGGCCCTTTTCGAACTATATACAGGAGGTCGTTATTTTGAGAAGTGTAAATATAAACAGTTTCTTTTCTGGTAAAAGTCTATACTAAAGGAACCGCTGTGGTCTAGTGGGGTAATCGGTTTAGATTCCCGGGATGGGTGATGTGAGGCAGGAATATTTCCAAACATGCCCCTCACATGAGGATGGGGTTCACCCAGCATCTAATGAACTGGACAACTGGAATGGAGGAGGGTAAAAATGGTGCTGATTAGTGGCGTGCTCAAGGGAGGTGATTGGGGGTAATTTCTCCTTTGGGCCAGTATTTACCGGTATATAAAAAAGTCAAAGGCAAGAACGGTTGGCAAAATTAGTGCGGACTACTAAAAAATATACATAACCCTCCCCCTCTTTCGAAAGTCCTGGGCATGCCACTGATGCTGATTACGTCACCTTGACAATTGCCAAGATCCTGTATGGGACACCGTCTTATCCCCACTCCCCCACTTTCACACGGTGTTTTTTTCTCTGGCGGTATGAAATGTTACCTCGAAGGTAGGTGAGAATAAAACCATAATGTAATTCAGCTCTATGCTTGTATAATGCCTGAAGTTATGCTGGTCGCCGCGTGATAGTCACAAGATGCTGCAATTTCATTTTTAGTAGCTAAATGCAAAAACTTTTTTTTGTCTACATTATCTCCCTATCCAAAAGAATCAAAACACCATGAGCCTATTATACAGTGGGTAATTACCTTACTTGATCTCCAAAAAAAAGTTCAAAATGAGTTCAAAACGATAGAAGCCTAGAACTTATGTGTTCCTCATCAATAAATACATTAGCAGTCCAGTTCAGCTACTGAAAACATTGGACACAGTTGGGCTACTGAAACCAGTAGAAAACAGCAGTGACATGCACTGAGTAGCTAGTCTAGCAGAGATAGATCAATCAATCTCCCATTTCTAATTATTTTCAAATCACAATATTTATTGTCTTGTTAAAGTCACAGTTCATATGCAACACTTTTTTCACGCGCTTCTCGTCCCTCGGTGCGATCCGCGGGCAAAACTGGCCTAGCTCGCTCTTCCTCCGCCTCACCTGTTCCAGGTAGAAACGGCCACCCGAAGGAAAAGGGTAGATTTCTGCCTCTGCCTGTCTTGCCCTCTCGCCCCCCGGTGCAATGGTTGAAAGCCCGTGGTTTCAGGACCCCCAGTCTATCTCCTATAGGACATATAGGGGTTTGGTTTCCCTTCGATTCCTTTGTAAATACTCTAAAGAACTCGGAAAAAAAATTCTGCAGTACTTATGTTCTCTGCATTTACACAACCCTGTACACGTTGTACACTTCTGTTCAAAGAAAGTGGCACACTCGTTTGAGTTAAAGTCCAGCTTCGTCGCCGGAAGTACAGCCGAAGTAAGTGTTCCGAAAGGAGCAGTGTTGCTTACTATCAATCAATTTAACCATATGCAGGGAATTTTGTGTCTCTCAGACTCCAAGAAAAGGGCTAACGGAAAGATTGCAGCGTAAAGATTAATTAACTGGAATTTCCACACCTACAATCAAAGTTATGTAAATGTGAAATATTCCTGATATTTATTTGAAAAAGAAACGCGTTTTTGACGTTCGTGACGAAGTAGTTATCACAATTCCTTACAGTGCGAGGGCCCCGGGTTCGAATTTGGCCTGAGCATGGGCGTTCTTTTTGAGTCTTTCTTCATCGTCGCGAATAGCCGAAAATTGAAAAACGCAACACTAAATAACTAAAAGGAAAATAAGAATAAGAATAATCGAGACAAAAATAGTGCTGTTGCAATTCCTGAAAATGATACAAAAAAAATATTTCGGAAATAGTGTTATCCTAGTCCAGGAGAAGGCTGGAAGAATAAATAAACTCCTTCCACATACACTTTGGCAAACAGAATCGCAAAGTTGGCACTGAATATGCGATGGGAAAAATAGTAGAAATCCTAAAGCAAGAAGAGTTTATGTCACAGGGGGCACATGAGAGGAGGTACCCCACACATCAATAATCCAGGCTATTAAAAATAAGTCAATGGTTGTCCTCTCATATAACTTTAACAGTAAATGGAATTTTTGTAAAATAAAAATTGTCGGGCTTTACTTTTTTTTACACGTGCACGTTGGTTTCGTAATGGAGCAAGAAAATAGAATTGTGAGACTCGTAAATCGTAAAATTCTTACCAAATGAATGAATGCCTCCGTAGATTCCAGCATAATGACTCTTCATTTTGAAATAAATAGTTTAAAATAATATAATTTATGTGCCCTTGGTTAATGAGATTCGTCGTCACATAGCAGAATCCGCTATGTTGACGGAAAGTAGAGAATGGTAATCATTTATGGTTGGAAATACTAACATTCCACAAAAGTACGATATCCCAACGTCTTCATTAATTTTCATGCACATGCTTCACTTGTATTTTGTCAGCAATGTGTACAACATATGAACTCTATCTGATGAAACGTATTGCTTTCAAATTAATGTAATTAGCGAGAAGCGACATCAAAAGTTTCGAGTAATATTTATATTAATATTTACGCTGCAATCTTTTCGTTAGCCCTTTTTTTTGAGTCTGAGAGACACAAAATTCCATGCAAATGGTTAAATTGATTGATAGTAAGCAACACTGCTCCTTTCGGAACACTTACTTCGACTGTACTTCCGGCGACGAAGCTGAACTTAAACTCAAACGAGTGTGCCACTTTCTGTGAACAGAAGTGTACAATATGTATGCATAATATGGGATGAAGTTTTATTATTTATGAAATGGGAACGTGTTATCTGCAGTGGCGAAGCGTGCTGTCTCTGGAAGGGAAGGCACAGGACGGAGCAGGGTTTGGGGGGAGGGGAAGATGTGATTTTTTTTTAACAGTAGTATGTTAAAATATAGCCCCTAGAAAATAAAAGATAACATATTGCCTGAATCTCGTCTACTTAAGTCGGGATAGTGATTGTAAAGGATAATGTAGTGATTAACGCTCTCGCCTTATAATCAAGAAGTAGAAGGTTCGATTCTTGCTGGAGGCATTGGTTCAGATTCTACGTACTTTAATCTAGTCTCGATTGTATATCTGAGAATAAAGGTGTTTCTGTCTCGAAGGTCAGAAAAAAGTGACAATGAGACTCGATGTTCTGACCACGCGTCACCCAATGAAAAAGCCGTTCTGTCAGGCCCCAGCCATCTTACATTTGTTAGATTAAAGCTGCTCGTAAAAATTATTTGCTACTTCAATAACAGAATTGTAAATGTTTCTCGCATTACAGAAATGGTTGGTTCACTTGATCGTCACTTAGCGTTTATTTCTTTTTAATGCTGACCTCCGCGGCAGATTGGTTATAACAGCGTGCTACGACAAGGGCCTCAGGTTCGAATTCCCACCTGGGCATACATGTTCTTCGTGAGTGTCCCTTCGTCAATGTCATCATATTATCGCTCATTCTCATCTTCCCAATTAGCCAAAAATGGCAGAAAGCCAAGTAAAATAAATTAATCTATCAATCAATTATTTCTTTTTAACTTTTTTATGCATATAATTCTTCTTCAACAGGCGACTTTTTTTTAAAAAAATTATATGATTTAGAAAATTATGAAATGCTAAATGAGAACACGGACAGAGAAACACACAGTCATAAAATTTCAGTAACATGGATTTTCTCTATACGTTTGCATTGTACGTACTTTGACCCATTTTAAAAGTAGCGCGTTTTCAGTTATGTCACTAATCATGAAAGGAAATTTCGTCTCAATATCCCTTTCCTCAAAGAAATAAAATACTTTCCCTCTCTGAATCGAGATTGGTGTGGGGCACATCCAGCAGCTAACACTTCGCGAAAAGCGGTTCCTCAAAAGAGCTGAAAGCACCAAACTTAACACTGGTAACCAACATGCATGCATTATTTGCAGTTAGAATTCTAATAATGCCTACTTTGATAGGTTAGGAGGCCAGGCTTAGAGGTGTTAGCAACACATTTTCGCTACATGTTAGCAGCTGGGTGTGCTCCGCTCCCGGCACAGCTCTGAATCTTCCATGGAAACACTGCTTCAACAAGCTCTGTACGTCCACTGCCTGCTTCGTCACGTGCTCGTACACGATCGGCACTCTTTGGAAGTCAGGGAGAGAGGGTGAGAGAGAGAAAAGAGGCCGGCCTCTCAGGTTACATTACAGGCGAACGCACCCCTGAAATTATGCTTTCCCGCACAAATCACATAGGTTTTTATGGGACCAGCTGAGGCACTCTCGGGCAGGCCTCGCTGAATGCTCAGATACGGTTCCAGGCAGGGTTGCAAACTTGCGGTAATTATCGGAAGACCAAGAATTTCAGTTTTCTTTATTAAGCGTCGTTTAATGAAATTTATAAGTAATAAAATAATCCGTTATAGACAGATATATTAGGGTAGGCCCGGCCTCCGGGCCTCATAGGACGCTTCACCACTGGTTGTGTGCAGACAATAATGTTACGCTTTCTTTCTTTTCTTTTTTTCAAATATTGAATATATAATGATTAAATTACAAATATGTGCTGAGGCTCTTTCTCACTCTCGTTCTAGTAGTGTTTTATTTAATATACTAATCTCTTGGCCACTAACAGTCGTAAATACGGATGTATTTATTTGGGCAAGAGAACGCACGTTTATATTGTTGTTGGTTTGGTTTATTTTACTTTGGTTTTCTGCCACATTTGGTTATCGCGAAAATGAGGAAGAGTTATGATATGATGAAATTGATGAAGGGCCTCATATGAACAATCCAGGGCAGGATTCGAACCCGCGATGAGCACGCATTCTTGTTCCTATGTGTTGTACGTACTCTGCAGTGTACTCTAATTTGGAATGAAAAATGTATCTCAGAACTCAAAAAGCCAAATGAATATTATTGAAGAAACTACAAAAAAGTGTATTTTGTTACCTTTGTTTCTGTGCATAAAGGGGACTTAAAACACCAAATCAACCAACCGTGGGGGTGGTTATCACAGCACGCTATGACACCAGGAATTCCGGGTTCGATCCTCTACCTGGGCATGGGTGTTCTTTGTGTTTGTCCCTTCATTAATTTTATCGTATCATCTTCGCAATTAACGAAATGTGACAAAAAAGCGACGCTAAGTAACAAAAATGAAATCAAATCATTGATTGAATGCTTGATTTGGTTTATTTTACTTCACTTTTCTGCCACTTTTGGCTAATCGCGAAGATAATACGATAAAAGTTATGAAGGGACACACACAAAGAATTCCCATGGCCAAGTCGAGATTTGAACCCACTATCTCTGGCTTATAGTAGTCAAATCAAATCGTTTTTTATTTCCGAATGGGGTGGGAGTTACATGTAATTTTTCTAGTACTCATTCATCATTTTGCAATCTTTTCCTGTTATTGACATTTTTTTTAGGAACACTGAACCCTAAAGGGCCCACAGTAACCCCTCCCCCTTTGAGCACACCACTGATTTCTATCCCAAGTGTCGATGTCACCTTACGTCACTGGAAGACAGTAGCATTACAGTTCATCTACTGAAAACAGTACATGTTTCAAAACCCCCATTGATCTACTGAAATCAGTAGACAGAATTTCCTGCGCCACTGCATATTCTGCGCAAATTACATAGTCTATATTCTCTACATATGGAGCCTTCTACAATGAGCCTCCTTGATGATATAGTGCCAACCCTGTCACATTGTATTCAGGTGGCCCCAGATTCGATTCCTGGTGTATTTACATTGCACAGTGGTTGAGATCAAAGTTTAAACTATAGGGTGAGTCCCATTAGCTCATCAGAATATAAAGTGGAGTTCAAGCAAACTTTAGCATAGAGCACATCACTGGTAATGACCCCCTCTCAGAGAAAGTCACTAATAGGAGAGGTGAATTTCTCTGGATTCCCTTTATTAGGCACACAGGATAGTAAAAGAAATATTTTAAGGGCATGATAAATTTTAATTAAAAACTATCGCAAATCAAATCTTTTGGGGAAATTTTAGAGGGAGAAGAGGAGTGTGAGGAAAAACTGCTGTTTAAAATATGATTCCTTGTGTGGGATTGCAGCATTGGTGGACTAAAGATGTTAGGGCCTCTTTTTTTGATGGCTAAAGATTGTATATCATTACCTTGAGTCTAGAAGTAAGCAATAATCACCCCATCAGACCCCAAAAGTACAAATCTTCAATTAATGTAACAGCAAAGGAGCTTGAGTTTTTGATTTAAGTCAACTTTATGCATAAATAGGATAATTAGGATTGGACCTACAGTTTAAAGTGGGATATGAACCACTATGTGCCTCCACAGGGCATTGATCCTGGGACCCCTTGATTACAAGGTGATGTTACCACTACGCCATTGGAGAGAGGCCTAAGAGTAAAGAGAACCTCTCATTGGCATAAAAAATGAAGCGATCACTCTTCGAGAAGGTGTCAAAACCGGATAATAAATGTTCAATAAACCTACCAAGAGTTAAAAAGAGGTCACCGGCTCCTGTCCTTCAAGAGACAGCCATTAATCCACCTCTGGATGACAGTTAACATCAGGATTCAAAGTCATAATTTCAACTGTGGTCCAGTGGCGACTTGCGGTTTTTTTGGAGTGTAGGAAGAAATTATGGTAAACTGAGGAAGGTTTAAAAATTCGTTCAATTACAGTCACACATATCGTTTGTACTATGTATTGCATTTTGAATGTTAGGTGTAGGACCTTGACCCCTTGAACTATGAAATATTTTAATGTGAAGGTATAAAAACCTACGAAAATTGCATTGACGATATTTAAATTTTGCAGGAATTTCGATTTTGTCCCATCTCCCTGTTGTGTGGATTGAGGATAATAGAAAGTGCTGCTAAAACTGAAATTATGCCAAATGCTTCAAAATGGTGCTAGGATTTATTATTAATTACACTGGGGAACAAAAAAAAAGATTTTATTTTGAGGCATAAAGTTTAATAGCAGTTTCAGCACACAAAACAGCTGTGATTGCCAATTGCTTGATTGGTTCAGTTGAATTGACTCCAGTTATAAAAATAAACACACCATTGAAAATGTAGGAGGTAAAATTACTCTACGCTTTTCTCGGTAATATCAAAATTTGATAATGGACTGAAATTCCCATTAAGAAACTTATTTATTTATTTGTAAATTGTTGCTAGGCAACTTATGAAGCATTGCTAGGCAATATATCGGACACTCAAAAAAGCTTAAGAAAGAATACCAAAACATAAAAATGGTTTTAAAAAAAAATTGAATATGCTGAACATAAGTGGCTCGTGTGTGTGGATTTGAAGATGGTGAATTTTTTACTAGGACAGCAAAGTTGGTACACAACATATCCCTGTTTCCTATGTTTGTGGGATAGTCGTGCTAGAGAAAAACATTGGACGATAAAAGTTTGGCCCCCAAGGGAAAATATTAGTGGGAAAAGCTAATATCATTCATGAACCGCTGATAGATAGGGACAAAATCATCCTTCTGCCACTGCATATTAAACTTGGGTTGATAAAACAGTTTGTCAAGGCCTTAGATACAAGTGGTGATTGTTTCAAATATATATGCCACACTTTTCCAGGACTAAATATTGAAAAATTGAAGGCAGGAATCTTTGACGGACCACCATAAATTCGTACACTTATAAATGATGCCAATTTTACAACTTACATGTCTTACATCGAATCTGAGGCCTGGCTGAGCTTTGTGTCCACCGTCAAAAACTTTTTGGGGAATCACAGAGCAGAAAACTACCCTGATATAGTTGGAAATATGTTGAAAAACGTTGACAAATTGGGAGCTAATATGAGTGTGAAGATACATTTTCTACATAGCCACATTGACAGATTCCCTGAGAACCTTGGTGATTTTAGTGAAGAACAGGAAGAAAGGTTCCATCAGGATATAAGGATAATGGAAGAAAGGTACCAGGGACGGTGGGATCGCCACATGATGACCGACTACTGTTGGAGCTTACAGAGGGATTGTCCTAAAAAGCAATACAGCAGGAAATCGTATAGAAAACGTTTCACATAGTTTGTACATATTTTCTTAATTATTATGATCATAGGCCTATATAAATTTATTTTTATAATAATGATTGTAATCACAAAAAGAAATATTAAATTGTTGTTCGAAGTTCATTTATATGTATGTCTTATGTTTCCGCCATTTTGGTTTAGTTGCATTTATTTCATAAATTAGAGCCAATTCAGGAAATATATTAACAGTTGGGCTGAAAAGTTCGTAGGCTGACTCATAGATGGCGTTACTAGAATTAAATCCATGTGATTTTTACTTAGTACTAACCTTCAAAAGATACGTGTATAAATTTCACAGCTGCTATATAATAAGTTCGTGAGATATAGCATTGTGAGTGAAGCAGCTTTTGTTATTGTGAAAAAATGGTTAAAAAAGAATTTCGTGTGTTAATAAAGCATTGCTTTTTGGCGAAAAAAAAATACTGTTGAAGCCAAGGCTTGGCTTGATAAACATTATTCGGACTCTGCACCAGGAAAATCAACCGTTGAGAAGTGGTTTGCTAAATTTAAACGAGGCAAAATGAGCATCGAAGACGATGCACGCAGTGGACGCCCCTAAAGGCTGTTACCGACGAAAACATCAAAAAAAGTCCACAAAATAATTTTAAATGATCGTATAGTGAAGTTGATCGAGATAGCGTTGTTTGAGCGTTTAAAGGATGAAATCACAAAAAAACGGCCCCATTTGAAGAAGAAAAAAAGTGCTGTTTCATCAAGACAATGCACCGTGTCACAAATCAATGAAAACGATGGCAAAATTATATGAATTAGACTACGAATTGCTTCCCCATCCACCATATTCTCCAGATCTGGCCCCCAGTGACTTTTTCCTGTTTGCAGACCTTAAAAGAATGCTTGCTGGAAAGAAATTTAGCACTGATAAAGAGGTAATCGCCGAAACTGAGGCCTATTTTGAGGCTAAAGAGAAATCGTACTATAAAAATGGCATCGAAAAATTGTATGACCGCTATAATCGTTGTATCGCCCTCGAAGGCAACTATATTGAATAATAAAATCGAATTTTGTCAAAAAAAATATTTTTTACTATGTTAGCCTACGAACTTTTCAGCCCAACTGTTATTATATCATTATTCAGCAGCATGAAATCACCCTAAATTAGCTCTCAAACACTGTGCTGCAATTTCACTGTTCCCCAGTGTTATTTTTTCAGATAACTGCAGTTTTAAGTTCAATTATGCATATACTATTCGAGTTTTGAACTTGCGTTACTTATTATTCACTACAGTTATGTGATATTGTTAATTCTCCCACAAAATTGTGTAGAATGGCTCAACAAAAGAAATTAGTTCAGCATAGAACTTCAAATGGTTTGAGAAAACTGTGTGTTCACCCCCAACCTTCTATCGATTTTCTGCCATAAAATCTTCTCACGAACAAAATCGACAGTATAAAGAAAAGATAGAGGATGGATAGTGGCATGGTTGTAAAAAAAGCTTGTCGCTGTGTATGCATACTCGATTTTTTTTAAACAAGGGAAGTATAAATAAGATTTGGACGTAATTTTATTTATATTTCCTGAAAACATATTCCTTTGAATTCAATTTCCATCTCCCAGGGACTCACGTTTGCAGATTATGCTAGATTTTACCATTATACCAAAAGCAGGATGTTAGGTGCCAACGAAGATTAAACTGTGCAAGATTTAGCACCATTTTGATGGGGTTGTCACCACTGATTGTAGGAACCCCTCGAAGGTTCCTCGCTGGATGCTTTAAAACCACAACTTTCCTCCTGCCCCTTTTCCACTCCTCACCCATCTGTTTGTAGTGATACCACCAAGGTTCCTCAGGCGGGGCAGCAAAGCATGTGTGCCCATTGTCTTTGGCGCTGCAGCTGGAACGAGCGACACCAGTCAACTCTTGACAGTAGCTAACCTAGTCAATTGTACATACATTGGGCTCATAATTTTATAATTATTATTATTAAACTCCTAAAAAAGTAGAGAACTGGAAGCAAGTATAAATGAATTGTAGGAAGTTCCTCACTTCCTACACAGAGAAATCGCCCCCTCCCCCTGCTGTTGTCCAGTCTAGAATTCTAGATGGGGAAGTCAGAGCAGTGACGGCACAAGAAAAAAATGAATGGGGGAGGCAGAGGAGCAGGATGCTGCTAAAGTGAAATCACACATATTTTCTTTAACTGAAATAGCATTACATACAAGCTCTGAGAGAGAGAGCAATCAGCTGTTTGTCAAAACAAATTTAGAACAAAAGTGTAAATGTAGGTTTTTCCCCAGTCTTTCCATATTCAGGGTGTCTACCAAAATAACAAATCCAAAATTCTTGACTCTTTCATGACTTTTTTTTTAACCTTTTTCCCTTCCTTTTCTTAACATTTATTTAATCACCTCCTACTTAGGTACAGTTGGAAATTAAGAAAAATATTTTTATTCAATGAAAAACCCCTACCCTAAAAAGCTAACGTGTCCTGTGCCAAACGTTAAAGCTAACCATTTGTCTGCTAGACTGCTGATTTCTTCAGAATTAAACACAGCCTAAATTTTGCAAAAAATATTTTACTTACTACAAAAGTTAGTATTTACTTCCAAAATATATAAATAGCATGTCAGGAATGCAAAATTACATTTTTATAAGTACTGTATGCACTGAAAACAACACTTTGACTGGTGTTCAACACACATGACTTTGGAGCAACGACAGCAGAAAAATCTGGTCATCCTCCTCTTGCTTGAGGGGCAGAATGCACAAATCTTCCTTCCTGGTTGTTGTTGAACAACTGCATTAGTTTCTTGCATTTCCACATTCAGGATGATAGCAAAATCTTATGATGTTGTTGTGTAAGATTTGGTTGCCAGACGACATAAAATTAAAAACCGTTAAAAACACACTGAAGGAACGTTTGTAAAAGACACCGATATTTCGCTGTCAGTCTCTCTGATCCAAATGAAGGTAGACAGAATGGGGAGTGGAAGCTTTTAGTGGAAGGAAGTGAAACAAGAAATATGCATGTAAAAATTAATGCTTCAGACTTCATCCTGGATGAGGAATTACCACATTACTTTATTTAATATTTTTACAAAATTTAATGCATACACGAATGTAATTCTTAAAAAACAAAGTGAACAAATCTTAACCACAACTCAATACAATTTTAGATTTCCAAATATTCAATTTTATCAAATTCCAGTACAGGTACATAACTACATAAATTAACAATACTGTGAAAAATAGCAAAAAATTCTTGACCACAAGCATAATTTCTTGACTTTTTCTTTACTTTCTGGACCTACCTGTTGATTTCTTGGCTTGAATGGTAGACACCCCCTGATATTCTAATGTGGGGCTGGTTGACATAAATGTCAGAACAGAATTTTGCTTACCGTCCGTCACTGTTAGTGTATAATTTCTTTTCAGTGTACTATTATACGCGTGCAACAGTCAGATGGATACCTCCATCTTTGGTGAGAAGATTCACATCAATGGCATTGAACCAGATGTATGGAAGACAATAACTAACATTACTGAGATGTGTGTAAGTAATATATTTTTATTTTCTAATATATTCACTTGTATTACATAGTACACTTTCTGAAATTATCTGTATGAGACTACTATTCCATCTTCTATTCTTAACAAAATATAAATGTACTTTTCACATTGACTATGAAAATACCAAACTTACAGATTCATTTGGAGTTGACTTTATTAATTTTAAACCAAAAAGAAAGTGAACCTTGTAATTTAATAACTCCAGAAGTACTCACATGTAGAAATGAAAACAACTTGAACACAATTGTATAATTATACTCAGGCACATAGCCAGGGAGAGGGCTAAAAGGGCTGAAGTCCCTTCCCCCAAAATTCTACAAATATCTAATATACAAGGCACGTCCAGAAAGTAAGTTCCGTTTAGTAATAAAATTAAATTGTGTACAGATACAGAAAAGTTATTTATTGCACAAAATTCTACAACTCTTAAACTACTTTTCCACATAACTGCCGAAATTTTGCAGGCATTTGTCATAGCGTGGCACAAGTTTTTGTATACCTTCTTCATAGAAATTTGCCGCCTGTGTCTTCAACCAGTTGGAAACAGTTTCTTTCAGCTCGTCGTCATTGTTGAAGTGTTGACCGCCAAGGAAAGACTTGAGATGTAGCGACTTTCATCTGTTCTTACATCTCAAGTCTTTCCTTGGCGGTCAACACTTCAACAATGATGACGAGCTGAAAGAAACTGTTTCCAACTGGTTGAAGACACAGGCGGCAAATTTCTATGAAGAAGGTATACAAAAACTTGTGCCACGCTATGACAAATGCCTGCAAAATTTCGGCAGTTATGTGGAAAAGTAGTTTAAGAGTTGTAGAATTTTGTGCAATAAATAACTTTTCTGTATCTGTACACAATTTAATTTTATTACCAAACGGAACTTACTTTCTGGACGTGCCTTGTAAATAGTAATTAATTTTACTTCCTTAGCAAGATTAAACATTAGTTTGAAAAACGTTTAGTGTATAATGGAGCAACCAACTTATATTTTTATATTCTACAATTTAATCCAAGAATGAATGAATGGATCCACAGCTCCCAAAATTTATAATTTTCTTTGTGAGAGGTCACAAAACATAAACTTTTATGAGTAAAATTTGCCCTAATTTTTAGACTTTCTTTGAACGGAATGTGTAAAAGTTAATAACAAAATACAATAACTATAAATTTCAGTGCACTAACTGTACAAAATGTGAGAAAAATAATGTCACTCATACGGTGGATCGAGTAGCAAAGTCCTTCCATTTTTATAATTATAACAATAATAACAAAAATTAATTTGGATTAATATTGGTTTATTTATAACCGTGATAATAATTATTATTGTCATTATTATTTCTACTAATCAAGTTTTATCGATGGTCTGCCCCCACCCCCTAAAAATATTTCTGGCGACCCCTCTGCTGATAAGGGATGAGCGCCCAAAATAAAATGCTGGCTACGGTCCTGATTATACTATAGCTATAAGTGAGTAGTAATAGCAATAGCATAGTCCCTTCAGTGGTGCATGATTTTTTTTTGATTTGGGAGTAGAGGTACAAACTTTAATCTCCATATATACATAATAATGTATGTATGTATGTGTACATGTGTGCAAAATCATGGGTCATTCATTTTTGGAACAAGCATATAAAATGTGCATAAGGTTGTACTGGCAATACACACTTTTTACTGTTACAAAATTTTCCAAGACAACAGATAAGTGAATAAGTACTACAATGTAGTATTATATAGATTCAAGGTGGTTTTGGTTCTTCTGGATAGGTAGATAATGCATACCAAACGACTTTTTTATGTCTAGCTAGTAAAAATGAGATTCCTTGAAAGTCAGCATGTCAAATTATTTGAGGGAACAAGCGGCATATTTCAAATAATAAGTAATTAGGAGAGGGGGTAACCCCCTTCCCCATTCTTGCACCATTGAATCTCAGTTGTACTGTTAATACATCAGTTCTGTGCATCAGGGCATGTCTGGATCTGTATATCAATATGTATACATAGTTCTTTCTTTTTTCAGGACCAGGAAGAAGCATTCTACGTTTGCAACATTGATGACATAGTATGGAAATATGAAGAATGGAAAAGAAGGTTACCACGGGTTTACCCTTACTATGGTATTTTTTATTGTTTCTTCAGTTCAATTCCTTATTATTATTTAAAATAAACTACAATGTAAAAGAAACTCGAATGGCTGTAAATTTGCAATCCAAAAAGGGAGTGCAGTATCCTGTGAGAATTCCCCTTCATCCTTCTTACAAGTATCAATCACCCTGCCTGCTTGTTATAAACTGTTATGGAAAAGAAATTTGGAACACCATTAAGCCTTGTTTCCATGATTATGAAAAACTAAATATGCTGACCAAGGCAGTAATTTATTTTATTAAAAACATAAACTAAACGTAACGTTTCAACCTTCTAGCAAGGTCTTCATCAGACTCTGTATCAAGTACAAAAGTAACAAGATACACAAAAAGGGCATTATATATACACAAACATTACTCCCTCCAGACTATTAGAAAGTTGTTAGGAACTTTCTAGCAGGTGGCTTTCACTTTCCAACTGTACATTCACCTAAGAGGCTAAACATAATTACTTTCATATAGAATGTGAAGAGATATTCATATAGAATATCTCACGCTCTTTTTCCTTCATTTTTCTCCCTTCTCCTCTCCTCTTTCTCTCTTGTCCTTTCCACTCTTTCTAACACCTTCTTCCATTCTTTGTTTAACTTCAGTCCCCCATTCCAGTTCATTATGTCTTCTTCACCTTTCTTCTCTATTTCCTTGGCTTCCTTCCATTTTCTCACTAGCATTCTCTTCTCCCTTCCTATCTGCTTAGCCTCATCCCACTCTATGTCATGTCCTGTTTCTCTCGTGTGTTTAAATATTGCATTTCTCTCTCTTTTAAGTCGTACATCATCCCTATGTTGTTTCAACCTGTCTTTCAGCCTTTTTTTCGTTTCTCCTATGTACACACTCTGACATTCTTTACATTTCACTTCGCAGATAATCCCTTCCTCTTCCTCTTCTCTGTTCTCCTTTTTTCTTGCTTGCATTCTTCGCTATTCTTAAGATGCTTCTCCCTCCCTTCCTGTAAGTTTTAATTCCCGCTTTCCTAAGCACTTTGCATATCTTTTCTGTGGCCTTCCCCATACTCCTTATTCCAAACCTTTTGTCTTTTTCTTTCTCTTCCAATTCTCCCCTTCCTCTTTTCTTCCTTCTTCTGTTTATGTCCAGTCTAGCCTGCTTCTCATAGCCATTCTTTTAAAGCTGTTTCCATAGGCTATTTATTTTGCCTTCTTTTTCACATTCTTTCATGCATATTTTCTTGATTCTGTCCTCCATATTCTTTATAAAATTTATTTTTGTCACCTCACTTACATCACTTCTTTTGTGGCAGAATACCCCTGCTGCACACTTCTTCTGATGCCAAGCGGTTTCAATTTCTTGTCCTCTCTTCCTTTGCATCAATATATCTAGGTAGCTTAATTTGTCTTTTTCTTCTATTTCAAGTTCCAATAATATCCCTCTTTCTTCATCTTGTATTTCTTTGGCAAAAATGTCGAGCTGCCTCTTCGTTCCCTTCCATATGCCAAAACAATCGTCCACATATCTGCAAAACAGAATTATTTTGTCACCTCCTTTTTCTATCACTTTCTTTTCCCATTCATTCATAACCAATTCAGCCAATGCTGGGCTAAGGCTAGAACCTATATTTAGTTCTTCACTCATTAACATTATTTTATCTCCCATTATACTGTAACCGTTATTCCAAATGGTTTCCAGCGCCTTCACTACCCTTTCACTATCCCATTCTCTTTTTAATAATGTCCAAAACGTGTCCCCTCTTGATGCTCGGGAACATACTTTTCACGTCTAAGCTAAACATTGTCGTCTTCATCTCATTTAACTTAAGTTATTTTATGAGGTCTACTACTTGTTCACTGTTCTTAACTGCTCTGCTTTCTTGCTGTGTTACTAACACTTCAATAACTTTCTTTAATTTATTTTCCAAGGGTTCCAAAATATTGTTTCTGCAGTTCATTACTGGTCTTAACTTTATCTCCTCTTTGTGTATCTTTGGAAAGCCTTTCAAACTAGGTAGTCTTCCTGTCTCCTTTATGCATTTCTTGAATCCTCTCCTCCTACAGTCTTTTATGACCCTTTCTTTTATAGTTTGTTCTTCTCCTGTTCCACAAATCTCCTCATATCCGTTTTCTTTTAGGTCTTCAAACTTCCTCTCGTACCATTCTCTTTCCATCACCACAATTGCTCCTCCTTTATCTGACTGCTCTATCACCACATCATTTCTTGTCTTGATTTTCTTCATCCCTTCCCTTTCTTTTTGACTCAAATTATCTACTTTTCCTATATATATATGAAAGTAATTATGTTTAGCCTTTTAGGTGAAAGTACAGTTGGAAAGTGAAAGCCACCTGCTAGAAAGTTCCTAACAACTTTCTAATAGTCTGGAGGGAGTAATGTTTGTGCATATATAATGCCCTTTTTGTGTATCTTGTTACTTTTGTACTTGATACAGAGTCTGATGAAGACCTTGCTAGAAGGTTGAAACGTTACGTTTAGTTTATGTTTTTAATAAAATAAATTACTGCCTTGGTCAGCATATTTAGTTTTTCAGAAATTTGGAGAGTTCACCTCTCCAATATGGAAATCTAGCTGAATAGTTATTAATACATATATCAAGTATCTAATAACTAATATCTATGTATTGTGAAATTGTGACGTGGTCGTGGCATTCAAATAAGGTGGTAAAATTTTGGAAGCCAAAAAACAACAAAAAAAAAAAAAAATTACAAAATATGTTTTGTTAAACCACCAAGCCCACGACCACCTCACATCAGCATTGGCCAAATTTAGAGTAAAGAACAAGTTAAATGTCTTAAAGCTAGGTCTGTGGGAAAATACGCAAACCTGCAAACTTTTCCCCTTTTTACTCCAAATCACCATATATTACCTCTGTGACAAACTAATCATCTGTCCGAAATATAATATTCAGATATAGCCAGCCACAGAGATATCTAGTATTGGCCCCCTTTTATGCTGACTAACAAAATATCGTGGATCCCGATCACCCGATCCCAATCATACCGTTTCGTTCCCCTTTCCTCTACCATCACGATTACCCATCGGTTTCCGTAATAGTGGTTGTCTACCCACGACAACGGATCCGATTCAACCTGCAGAACCAAGAAGCTTTATAACTACAATTTTATCTTATTCAAGAACGTAACATAGCTCCTTTTCCTCATTTATTACTTCAGTTACGCTTGTCCCCCAAAACAACAGATAGATGAAATGATTGGTCAACAAATATGAACATTTAAAAAAAAAACGTCGGAACTTCAATTTTGTGGCAAATTTATTATAACAATTCTTACCCCCGTACAATTCGTAAACAACTGACAAAATAAGGCTTCACCAATATCACAGTACGTAGAATAGTAAAAACACACATGCACAATAAATAATTCATTTACCCTACATACCTTTACAAAAACAGTACGAAGATAAGCACACATTTAATTAAGTTTCTGGCATTTTGCATGGGTTTAGGTGATCGGAATAGCGTAGGTCCCTTTGTCCGAGATATTCTAGAAATCAGCTACTGAAATTTACTGTGGTTGCATGGAATATAAAAATTAAATCTTGAAGCACGAAAATGAATGATTTAAGCTGTTAAATAAAATCATAATAAACTAAAACGGACCGGTCATTAACTTCAAACAAAAAATGAATTTTATTTGGTCTAGGAATTAATTCGTGCGGTTGTTACGCACACATTGAAGCTGTAGTTCAAACACAAAATACATAAATACCTTAAGAAAAATATTGTCCATCGCGAGCCACCACTTTCGCCCATCTGTCAGGCAAGTTACAGATTCCGTAGCGAAAGAAGTCCTCATCCTTTGAAGCGATCCAGTCAGAGACCCATTTTTCGATATCTTCTGAAGAAGTGAACCACTGTCCAATCAAATCGTTATTCATGCAATCGAACAAGTAGTAGTCCGAAGGAGCAACGTCTGGTGAATATGGCGGGTGGGGTAAAACTTCCCATCCGACATTTTCTAAATAGGTTTTGTGACATGTGGGCGAGCGTTATCATGTTGAAAAATAAGTTTATCGCTCTCCCATTCTGGTCGTTTCCTGGCCAGAGCTTGCTTCAAACACATTAATTGTCGTCGATAACGTTCTCCATTAATAGTTTCACCCGGTTGCAGCAGCTCATAGTACACCACACCTTTCATATCCCACCATATGCACAGCATAACCTTTGCACAGTGAATATCTCGTTTTGGTTGTGATAGACCCGGTTCACCTGGCTTCACCCAGGACTTTCTTCATTTTGGGTTCTCGTAATGGATCCACTTCTCATCGCCAGTAACAATGCGATGCAAAAACCCCTTTCTTTTCCGTCTTTGAAGCAGCAATTTGCAAATGGTTTTTCGTCTTTCAACGTCTCTGTCTTTCAATTCATGTGGAACCCAATGTGACATCTTTTGAATCATTCCCATGGCTTTGAGGTGTTTGGAAACTGTTGTTTGATCAACGCCTAATGCTTCTGCAAGTTCTTCCTGCGTTTGACACGAATCCTGATCGAGCAATACTCTCAATTCTTCGTCTTCAAATTTTTTTGGCTGTCCAGGTCGCTCTTGGTCTTCCAGGCCGAAATCAACACTTCTAAACCGTGCAAACCACTTCTGACACGTTCGCTCAGCTAGCGCATGGTCACATACACTTCCACCAAAATACGATGACTTTCGGTAGCACTTTTCTGCATGTTAAAGTAATGAAGCAGAACACCCCACAAAAACACCTTATCTGGCACGAACTGCGCTATGTTCAGTTGACTACAAAATGCTGTTGTTGACGCGTCAATCAACTCCCCTATACTACGAACGATGCGCGCTGACAGGAGTTTTCAACTCATGTGTGGATACACGGAACTGTGGGACGATACGCTCGTTACGCCATCTCTTGTCCAGGCGCACAAATTAATTCCTAGACCAAATACAAATACACTTAATACTCCATGTCGAAAACCAGCAGTCAAAAGGAACGGTCAAATCCACATGTAGACCCACGTCCAACCACCTTCGCCTGTGTGCGAGCAAGGAGAAGAGAGCTCCTTTCGAGAGTATGCCACAACTGTCATTGTTTTTCTCTCCAAAGAAAACCTCGCCCGCAGGCGTGGCCTTCTCCGTTGAGTTACACTGATCTCCCGCTAGGGGAAGCAGCGTTGCCAGTTCTACTTGCCCGACGACGAGACCCGAGCGTCTGGTACACTCCGATGCAAAACTCCTCGTGAATGCAATGAGGAGAATGTGGTGGAGCTTTTAAAATAATAATCGCTATAAGCAAACACCACAAAATGTAACAGTAAGTAATTAGTATAATGTACAGGTTTAAATATTTCAGAATCAATTAGATGTGACTAATTTAACACTAGAAGAAAGGGACCAGTCATTTTGACAGGTGACCCTAATTTATTGTAATTTTGACAATGTTAATTTTACTCCACAGCTTCCATGTTGTGTGACTTTTAACGAATATTAATGCTCTATACTTGTGTAAAAAGTTAAACTTTTATCTCACATGTGAAGGCTACTACAATGGATTACTACTATAAGTACGATCACACATAATTTTGATGGCTACAGTTCTTAGGTAGATACATCTGTTAGCAATAGTGTATTCTAAGTGTGAGTGAACCTAGGTTCATCTTTGCTCATTGTTGTTTGTCAACAGATGTATTATCAAGTTGAATGTTAGTTCAGATAGGTCAACAAATTATCTAGAGTAAAATATTTGCAGCCTCTATTCGCTTACTCTATTTGGCTCAGTTCAGTGTCCAATATGTCGCCCTAATGTGGCTTACTGGATTGTGATGTAGCTACCTCATTATCTCAGTGATTTATCAGATGTTGAATCAGAGGGAGAGGACAATATTTAACATTTATGAATATGATGAATGCAGAGTCGATAATGACAATGCCGGAATAGATGTTCATTACATACGACTTACGAACTTGTCTACCATTATTCTTCAGATGAAGATGTTTAAGATGATGACAATTCATGTGAGTGTCGGCAGATTGATGTTTCTTCCTTAATTGATTGATTTTGTTTATTTTACTTCGCTTTTGTGCCACTTTTGGCTAATTGTGAAGATGCGGGATGAGTGATGATAAGATAAAATTGATGAATGGACACTTACAAACATTCATGCCCAGACCAGGATTTGAACCTGGGATCCCTGGCATCATAGCACGATGTGCTAACCACTATGTTATGGGAGCCGGAATTTCCACCTTTCCAAGTGAGTGTTCGTGTATTTCTAATTTTTCTGATAGAATAATGTAATTATATTTTTCAAAAGTTCCCACCAATGACAAAAGCATACGTAACCTAAACAGAAAGGAAAATTTTTCTACAAAACACAAAAACTCAAAAATAAATAAAAATACACCGTAATTAAATAAATAAAATACTCATAAATAAATAAATGAAAAAATACATGAAATACACATACATACCATGATGTTGACAGGTGATTTATATATTTATGTATACATTTAATTATAATTTTGACAATGTTATCTCCATGTCTTCCATGATTTAACTGAATATGAATAATATGTGCCCCTCTATTAGCCACTACAGGAGGCAGAATTTGTAATGAATATTTATAATGATGTGAAAGTAAAAGAAATAGAGAAACACAGGAGTTGTTTCACTTTCAGAATAAAAGCAGTAAGAAATATGGCATGGGAAAAACTATACCCGTCAAAATGACAGGTTCATCCTAATCCTAATAGGTAGCTATGAAATCATGGTACTCCTTGTGTTAAACTGTATATTCACCACCATTCTTTCTCTTTTCGTGGAGGTGAGGTACCTTCCCAAAGTGGATAGCATTTTTTGTAATGGCCTTCTGCAAATCTACCATAATGGATCTTGAGAGAATCATGAGCAATTTGACTGTTCTGCATAGCTGTAATCAGTGCCAGCCTTAGGGTGGAGAATTTGATTTGATTTGATTTGATTTGCTTAATTTTACTTCGCGTTTTGTGCCATTTTTGGCTAATTTGCAAAGATGAGAATGAGTGATGAAATTAATGACTGGACCTGGGATGTCTGGCATCACAGCTCAATGTGCTAACCACTCCACCACGGGGGCCTGCTTAGGGTGGAGAAATGCAGGCACTTATATAAGTCATGCCAGATGTTAATTAGGGAAAAGTACAGTTAACCATGCTCATTGTACCATTCTATGAATGAGTTTGAGTTTGTTTTTGTTAAGTCCACTTTCTGCACAGAAAGGCTAATCAGGTCTGGATCTACCCTAAACTGGGATCTGAACCACTATGTGCCTCCACTGGGTATTGAACCTGGGACCCCTTGATTACACCATTTTATGAAGACACACAGGGAAATGTTGAGGTAGTGTGCCATACATTCTCGAATATTTCGTTTGGTGTAAGTCTTGTTGTATAAATAATTAGAACCAATATCCCTCCTAAAAATACTAGGAATAGTACATAGGAGAGTCATGTGGATTTTAGAAATGTTGATATTGTCAGGCATGCAGTAATAGTTTGTATAATCAGTATAATCTCGGCAACTGTTTTTGGAGACGATTTGATCAGCACAGTGCTCTGGCTGTCTTTGCCCCTTAGATTGCCCCCAGATATTAGTTCATTAGAGGCTGGGT
Source organism: Lepisma saccharinum (assembly GCF_977018435.1). Lineage (NCBI taxonomy): Eukaryota > Metazoa > Arthropoda > Insecta > Zygentoma > Lepismatidae > Lepisma > Lepisma saccharinum. The sequence goes on from NC_139229.1 coordinate 137,910,355, forward strand.
AAATCTTATAATCACATTATGCAGACAACAAGGTAGGAAAATTCCAACCATATATCACTCACCTTAGGAATCAAGACTAAGTTACCCAAGTGGGATTCAGCTGTCCTATCAACTGGACCACTGCAGCCCCAGATATTAGTTAAATTAAATATTTACTTGTTTATTGCAAGCTTACAGAAGAATTGTGATTCAGATAAAGGAACTAAGATCTATTTTCAGACTTCACGATGTCAGCTGAACTATTTTGTTGGTTACAAACACTGCAACCACCTTGCACTCATTTTGGTTAGTGATATTTTCATGGTTTGCTGGGGGACAATATTTTAACATACAAGTTTTACCAGTAATTAGTCAGGCAGTGGCTCATAAACTATATCTTGAACAGTACTCACTCTCAGAAGTAATTGCTCACCAATCTTCTCTTATTAATAATCTTACCACGGAAAAGTGTACTTGAAAACTCAATAAAGTTAAAAAATGACTGGGCTGCGAGAGGTACGGGATTGATTCTCGGCACCTCCACCACATAAAATAACACTCTTAAGCGTGCTTTGTCACCACGAATAGCACCAACTCACGGTGTACTTTAATGGTACCGGGATTGAACCTTGGGATGCATTACTTCCCAACCAGTAGCTTAGACTTTCATAGCATGCAAAGGATGTACAACTAACATAATCTAAACAAACACTGAAATGAAAGGTGGCACACACAATTTGATTTTAATACCTTTACGATTGAAACAACACGTTCATGATTAATGAAAAGGGATTACCTGTCTTGTCCAGTAGATGTCATCAAATAGGTGTTTCTTAGCCTCGTACACACAGAAAAGTCTTTTAACATATTTTCAATAAGTTTACCCCGAATGACATCTCCCTGGTCCTTAAATCGTTAAGAGTCCAATTACTGAGTGATCTCCTGAACTTTGACCAACAGACTCACACCCAACTTCATCCTAAGATCAACAATTTCTTCCCAGATCCAAACTCAACTCTCTTCTCTAGCTCTCCAAAACAACAACTGATCCTCTCTCTCATAAACCACCAACTCTTAACCTTTCTCTCCTGCTCCAAGCATTAGTTCATTCCCATCACTTACTTCTCCTCTTGCCATTCAAAGCTTCAAACAATGCACAATACCTCCTACCTTAGTTGACACATTCTTAACTTTTCTGCCTGCTGTAGAATGACTGAACTACTCAGCAATGCTAAGTATGATAAGAAAGTTGAAAAATGACTTTTTACCCACTGGACAATCAGGGATGTCAATCTCCCCCAAACACGTATGAGAATCATTGCAGAAGTGATTTCATAGCTATAGAGCGACCACAAGGAAAGAACATTCAGTCAAAAGTCTCTGCGCACCTCCCCCCTCCCCATCAGTTCAACTTGGGTCATAAGGAAGCATGCTCCACTCTAGCTCCTCCCTTCAATGTGGTAGTACAATGCACAGGAATCGCGGGTGTGTGCAAGTTCTTTGGCGTGTGGTTCCACTGTACTAGTATGTTCTTACACATTACTGAAACTAAATTGATACAGCCGCAGTGGTCTAGTTGGTAGGGCATCTGACTGGCACGCGGAAGACCTGGTTCTGATTTCCAGGGTGGGTGATCTCAGGTCAGAATTTTTCCTACCTTGTCCCCACATAAAGTGGCTCTGGGGCTCACCCAGCCTCAAATCAATGGGTACCTGGGGTTAATCCTTTTGAAGTAAAGGTGGCCAAAGCATGGTGCTGATCAGATCACCTCCAAAATGGTCAAGTTCGAGAATGTGTGGGACCCTACCCCCCCCCCCCATCCACAAGATGTGCCTTCTTGACACTGTGCTATATGCACAGGGAACTTTCCCTTACCTTTCATTTCATGTTTCCCCATGCAGTACAAGAGTTTACAAATATCGAATTGGTAGTGATGTGAAACCAAGGTAGGAATTTCTCGTGTTGTGTTTACCAATTTCACAAGGCTTCACTGAGTCCAATGCAAATTGTATGACATTGCAATTTCACTCGCAAATTGAAGGATGGCACATTTAACTTTGTAACTCAAAAATTACCAAAATGTCACCATGTTTTACACCCAAGCCCTTAAAATGTCTTTTAATGTATATATTTTGCAGCTGTGAAATGCAATGATCATCCCACTGTTCTTAAAGTATTAGCAGCCCTTGGAACTGGATTTGACTGTGCATCGAAAGTAGGTAGTTTTCTTGTTCTTATTTGAGGATATTACATGTACGTATTTCATATGTCATTGAACTCCTTTTTGTAACAGCATATTGCTTCCTGTGCTGGAGAGCTCAATCTTATGTCTAGTAGTAATACAAGACAGTTTGCTGCATACGATTTATTCATAGGATAGCAATTTCAAATTCAGAGAAAATAGAAAATTGCAATGGCAAGAGCACTTCTATTTTTGGTTACTACCAAAGGTAGTAGTAATATTTAATTTCCACATTGCACATAATAGATGTTATGGGACTCACAGTGCATTAAACAAAAAAAATACTGACATACATTACGAGATGTACACTATGCAGCTATACATAACTATTATTTTTTATACAAATATTTCATTATGATTTGTTTAGCACATATTCTCTGTATTTTTGTAATTCTATTTTGTTTTTCTACCTCTCTAGGCTAATACTTAAGACATGAATGATAAAGTAATGAAAAATAGAATAAAACGAGATCAAGGGAACATCCATGCCTTACCTGGGATTTGAACCAGATCACTGGTTAGTGTAATGATCTACAAAACCAGATGTCCTATGTTAAAACCTTGGTCAGTCATGGATGGATGTGTCATCATGTTTGTCCATTCACAATTTCATCAGTTCATACTTCATCCTCATCATTGTGATTAACCCAAGAGGTAGAAAGCAGAGTAAAATAACAAAAATAGATCTACAGAACCAAATAACTGCATTCAGGGTGCATTCACATCATAGAAGAAGTTTCTGGATGTTAAAATATGAGGGTGCAAAAGATATTGGGTTGAGGATTATTCACGAGCGTTTTGTTGTTTTAAATTTATTTGAGGCAAAAAACTACAACAAATTAATCAATAATATATTCTCCATTGTTGTTTACGACTTCCTCCCATCGGTTAATAAGTTTTCGATGCCTCGGCGATAAAAACCTCCTGGTCTTGACGCAAAGAACCAAGCGCTAAATTCCACGTCATTATTGAATGATACACCATGCAAAGCAAAGCGATCGAAAGAGATGAAAGTCTTTTCGCTGCTCCATATTGATATAAACGCACCATTTTTCATCGCCAGTAACAATGTGGTAAAGAAAACGCTGTTGTGACCATGTGTTGCAATGTCGAGCGAGCAAACTGTTGGCGATTGTGGAGTGTTTATTCTTGTTGTTTTCGCTCAAAGTGTGTTTCTCAACCTTGCCCATTGAGTGAAGGTGGTTCACCACAGTTTCTTAATCACAAGTTATCTGCTCCGCCAATTCTCTGGTAGTTTGACGTGGATTTTTGTGCAGAAGGTGATTCAAAACATCTTCATCGAACTCAATTGGTCGACCGGTGTGTGATCCATCCTTAAGGTCAAAATTCCCATTTTTGAAGCGCAAAAACCAACGGTGGGCAGTACTTTGAGGCATTGCTCCTTCTCTATACACAACACAAATCTCACAAGCAGCTTCAGCGGTCTTAACAACTCGATTAAATGCAAAAAGCAAATGTTGTCGAAAATGCTCCATTTTGTCCACTCGACATTTCATTTTGATGATCAATAACATTAAAAAATCGGAACACACTATCTTGTAGAGCAAACAATTCTCTTTCAACTAACATAAAACATTTTCGCAATGCATTTTATTTCTGCATGCATTTTTACATTTCAAAAAAACGCTCATGAATTATTCCTCAACTCAATAGAATAAAGTAAGAAAATAATTATAATTGTGCAAATCACCACATTTAAGTTAAAATTAAAAATAAAAATTCAAAGTGAAACGAACACATGTAATATTGACTTTCTTTTTCTATACATACAGGCAGAAATTTCAAAAGTGCTAGAGTTGGGTCTACATCCACAAAGAATAATTTTTGCTAATTCAGTTAAGCAGGCATCTCATATCGAATATGCTGCAGCCAAGGAGGTAGACATATTGACATTTGACAATGAAATTGAACTTCACAAGGTGAAACATCTTTTCCCAACTGCAAGGTAGGATGCTGTAACTTCTGCTTTCTACCTAACTCCACTGCTATACCTAACTTCTGAAATACATGTGTATAATAAGTAGCACCGGTTTTACATTAAATTAATTCACACAATATGCATGGATTCTCTCTTTCTTCTTTTCCAATGGTGTAACAGTTCTTAGGTGCATAAGCGTAGTTACCTATGAGTTCTTGGGGGTGAGTCATGCTGTAGAATACACCAGTATTATATACATATACAAAAAACATTTTTCTTGATTATTGTGGATGCATCTCCCCATTTGTCCATACTTAGGTGAACTTTCTTCCTCATCATTCCTTCTGGCCCATTACCTCCATATTTTCAGAAGCTAATCTCTGTAGCAGAGTGGTTAGCTCAGCATGTTACAATGCCAGGGGTTTCAGGTTCGAATTCCAGAATGGGTGCTCTTTGCGAGTGTCTATTCTGCAATTTCATCATATCACCAATCCTCATTATTTTTGTGAATAGCTAAAAGGCAGAAGAGCAAAGTAAAATAAAGAAAATTAATCAATCCCCTTTTCAGTTTTGAATTCATGTATCTCTTTGCTCAAATCTGCATCCACTGTTTTGCAACTGTATACATTTTTCAAGAGATGCATCTATGAAGAGCAATAATCAGTTCAGCAAATTGGCCATCACAGCTTGATAAACCACCTTTTGAAAGGGTCATTGTGATCACTGCATGTGTATTGCTGGCACAGCCTGCTTGCTGAAAACAGAATGCATAGAATTTTGTGCATCATGGAAGTGTAATTTTGTTGTGTTCTAGTACAAAATGAAGAGCCATGAGATATGGACTTTAGTTGACACAGTACATACCACAGTCATGATACATGTTGTATATGGTTATCATGATAAATAGTGAAAATGAATCATATTGCGGTAACAATAAATATTGTGGAGAGGATATATAACTGAATATCACAGCATAGAAAAAAACATTTAAAAATATACTGTATCGTAAATGGTGATATCTTATTGGTGATACAAAGATGATATCTAACTTCCGATATCGTCTATCCCTAAAATTAACATCACAGAAACAAGACAAATCATCAGGTGATAATCCTTGCACTAGGTATTATGCCCGACTACTTAGGACTCTCTCTCTCTCTTGCCTTTCACCATGCTTTTGAAGGTATTCCATGCAACTTTCTCCTTTGGAATTCTCTGGATATGTGATCAAATCAACTTAGGTAGTTGCATTTTACATGTTATTATATCTTCTTCTCTGTATATTCTATTTATTTCATTACTGTATCTATCCTATCTGCAATGACTTCCTTCGGTAAAATAATCAGTGTGTATTTGTTGTTTACATCACTTTAACAATGTTAAATCAGTACACACAATAGATATGATTTGTAATTTTCAATCACTTTTGAAAAATGGTGAAGATACGATGAGTGTTGGTTACACGACTCTGATGAAAAGACACTTGCAAAGGAACATCCATGCCCAAGGTTGGAGCTTGTTCAAGTTCACCAAACAACATGATAAGTTTCAAGTCCATTATATGCACAGAAAGGCTAATTGGGATGAGACCTACAGTTTGAAGTGGAATCTGAACCACCATGTGCCCATTGGGTATTGAACCCAAAACTTCTTGATTAGATGACAATCACTACAACATCATTCACATTCTTTTTCAGATTGTTAATACGCATTCTCTGCAAAGAAGAAATTGACATATACAATTTAGGAGAGAAATTTGGTGCCAACATGGAAGATGCTTGCCACTTATTGAAAGTTGCAAGCAAAATGCAGCTGGATGTCGTGGGTGTCAGTTTTCATGTTGGATGTAGCTGTCAAGATCCAAAATCTTTCAAACGTGCAATTGCCGCTGCAAGGGATGTGTTTGACTATGCTACTTCACTTGGGTATCAGTTCACCTTGTTAGATATCGGAGGAGGTTACCCTGGTGACAAAGGTTCCAACTTCAATGAGGTAATTATCAATTATTTTTAAGAGAATTGTAGTTGAAGATTGCATTGAAATTATTACAAGAAACATTCATGATTTGTTGACATGTATGACATATACATAAAGATTATTTTGTTATAAATATTGTAGCCTCGGTGTTTTACTGTGTTTGCATAACCACAGTTATTTTATATGAAACACTAACCTCAAAAATTTACTTTTTGTGCTTGTACTTTTTTATTTGTTTGATGTTTTGATGTAAATAAAGATGGTTTTTTGTCAATAACAATTTTCATGTGAGAAAGAAACATGTCAAAACATCCAACATATAAAAAGTGCATATTTCTACGTTTGTGTTCAATATATATCATAGCCAACTAGGCGGGGAGGGCAGGAGTTTCAATTAATGCAAATTGTACTTGCAGTGATTACATGAGTGGCTCAATGTTTCAAATATAATGTAATTGCAGTTACATTTTTACAATGAGCCAATTATGATCTATGTTCAAAATTACATTGCGATTTTTAACTTATTTATATTCTGTGAATTCATAAACATATATTTTTTTGTTGAAAAACTGGGTAAAAACATCAAGATTTTAATCAATTTCTGAATGTTTTACAGTGACACAAATAAACAATGTCTTTATCAATGGCAACTACTTGTTTTCAATATCACCTCTTATGATATAAGTCAAATGTTCTTGAGAAGTGGTGATAAGCCTGAGTACTGCAGTTTTTCCTCCACATAACCTCTTTCATTTACATGTTAAATCAATTAGATTTCACTGTGTTCATAATTCTTGAGATAGTAAAAACATTGAGCAAATAAAGAAGTTTATAGTGGTATAACTATACCCAGCTTCCACATATTAATGTGAACCAAGAGTCTTATTTTTTGACACATTCTTATTCACTGACGTAAGGTTTGATTTGAGTTTAAATCCATTTTATGCACAGAAAGGCTAATTGGGATTGGACCAACAATTTAAAGTGGGATCCAAATTACGTGCCTCCACCAAGTATCGGACCAGGGACCCTTTGATTACAAGGACCACATTGACATAAGAAAGTTATCCACTGAAAGTGTAGTTTCTATCAATACTTTCAGCATTAGGGACAGGAAAGATGTTATCTACTATAAACTTGTATAATTATTTATGTTTTTCTAAAACATAAATACAAATATTAAATAAATTAAATATTAAAAATAGAACACTATACTAAAAAAAACATGAAGGAGAAGCATATGTAAGTAAGATATCTAAAGCAATAAATATTTTACAAAAAACAATAATATTTACTTTCTGTCATCTGATGATATACTTTTCTTATTTATGTAATAGCAGTAGCAATCCTGTGTTATAAGATAAACTTCTAGTAGTGTTGTGAAAAGCACAACATGTGCTGAACAGTATAAACTTTTTGAAATAACCACGTGTTTTGTTTGTGTATGCACCTGGAAATAAAAATGAAGGAAACCAAGAAAGCAAAGATGTAATAAGGGCAACAAAGTATGTTTCCAACACTGTGGTAATGGAAGAACGTAACTACAGGATAATGATATGCAGTGGTCGGAAGTAGCATGCTACTTGTAACGTTGCTAATGTAGCTAGCTACAAAATTTGTAGCTGTAGCTGTAGCGATGCTACATTTTGAAAATTGTAGTTGTAGCGGTAGTGAAGCTACAAAATTGTTGTAGTTGTAGCGAAAATTTCGCTACGGCTACATTATTTCTCTGCATTTTGAGGTAAATTTTGAATGTGGCAATAGCGTAAAAAAAAATTCGACAATAACGCGTACTTTTGCAGGAGGTTAATAAAGACAGTCTATTACATGGAAATACGTATAATCTAGATTATTGTATCTCAATATCATGCATTATAGATATTTGCATAATTTATTTCATTAATATCTGAATATTTCTTATATCCAGATAACTAACAGACAAATATACCTTTATTCAGGCTAACAGCTACGTTTTTTTTAGTTGCATCGCTATTTTGGGTAGAGACATGTCTCGCTTGCTGCACCGCTGGAAAAAATGCCACGTTTGTGTCACCCCCGGAACAAATCCTGTGGATATCCATGGTGTAAGAGACAGCAAAATATCAATAATTACTGTGTAAAAAACAACTTGCAGTGCAAAAACGAGTGATCCATTTTCCAGTACACTGACAAAGCATTAGTGCCAGCAATCAATGGCTCAGTATGTTAATAGCATTGATCATTGTCAGTATATATGATGTGAGCAGCAAGAAATTATTGTTACAAGAACGATAGACATACACTTTCTGGAATTACTTTATTTTCGTGATAATATTTGTTCACAAATTTTAAAAATACAATAGCACAACACTCGGGTTTACATGTCAGTGTCAGTTTTCTCAATACATTTTATCATATTGTAAAGAGTACGTATGGATTATTGAATTTTTTTCCAGAAACGACAATTTTCTTTAGTTAATATACATAGTTTCTCAAATTTATGTATTTTTCCTACATTTGCGTCATTTTTCTGTAACATTTGCTAATCATGGCAATGAGGATGAATGGTTTATTTAGTTATTATCTTATCTATAGTCACTTTCTGCCACTTTCGGCTAATTGTGAGAATGAGGAAGAATGAAGAATGATGATGAGCAGTGTGGGGAGTGGAGGAGTCGGAGGATTCCATTCTCCCAACTAGGAGTCTTTCCTAGTATTTATTTTGAGTCCACTTTATGCATAGATAAGCTGATCGAAACTGGATCAAACCTGGGGCCATTGAATTACAAGGCGACAGAATTACCACTGTGTCTTCAAGGAAGCAATCCAAACATGAAAACTTACGTATTTCTACCATAAGAAGCATACACCAGCTATCCCCAAGGTTTGGGTAAATCCCCCAACTAGCATTCCATTTAAGTGCTAAGAAGATAGAATTGATAAATATCACATTTTTATCTTATTCCCATTTTGCACAACACATTATATAGTTAATTTCGATACATATGATAAATTCCAATACATATTTAAAAAGTAGTCAGCCACATAAATATTTTTGATATGACAATGAGACCAACACGGACACGTGTAAGACCCCATTTTCATTAATATTCCATGAGAGCAGCAGGGATATTTAATAAGAAAAATTATCATTATAAAGCATAGATTACTCTTCAATATGTTATAAAGCATAGTTTATCCCCAATATGTATGAATGTTAAGAATGCTGTCTTCATATCAGTCTATTAAATAATGAAATATTTGTTCTCAAGAAAAATATGTTGATATGTGAATATAGATATGTAATCCTACCATATTTTATTTGTGTATAGTTGTATTCATTAATTTGGGTAACACCCTAATTGCAATATTCATATATCAAATTTGAATTGATATGCCTCTTGAATAGGTATGTTATTCTCAAACATTATAGTAAAATAAGTAACTGAAGTAACACTGCTATCAAAATTATCGAATGACGGGAATCATGATAATAAATAATCTATTTTCTAGTCAGTACAACTATTATACTAGGGACTTCTTTTGAATATCCATGTGGTTGTTTTTAATTTTTTGTGCAGAAGTAGTGAAAAAAGTAGCGAACAGGAATAGCGTAGCGAGCTACTTTTTAGTAAATGTAGTTGTAGCTGTAGCGAAGCTACATTTTGGAAGAGTAGCTGTAGCTGTAGCGAAGCTACTTTTAAAATGTAGTGTTCTGATCACTGATGATAAGCAAGTTTGCATCGAGATTTTCTAAAGATTAACATTTTATGATATATGAAAAGATATTGTACAAATATTGCAAATAACAGATCACTATAATACAATAATACTAAAAATTGATAAATATATATATTATTGTTTGCTTAAAAGCAGCCAAACATCAATATCATAAAGTAAAGTAAAGTAAAGTGTTCCCCTGTGCTTAGCACCACGCCATGAAGGCGTATAGGGGGTGTGGGGGTAACGCCCCACACTTTCTTGATCCGGTCATGAGTGAGGGTGATGTGATCAGCATCACACCCCTGACTGCATTTACCCCCCAGGGTTTCCCCCAGGTACCCATGTCATTCGACGCTGGGTGGGCACCGGGGCCGCTTCCATCGTTAGAAAAGTTCCCGGATTTGAACCGGCCGGGGATCGAACCCGGGACCTTGAGCATGGTAGTCAGACGCGTTACCGACTGAGCCACCGCGGCCAATTCATCATCAATATCATGCAGATTATAAAAATAGGTTATTTGTATAGTTAATATTATATTTGAAGTATGAACATTAATTATCTTGGTGCCTCCTACTCTGTGCGCACTTGCATTTTATTGGATTTAGATGTGTCGTTTCTTTAAATGCAAAATATTTCAGAAGTCTCATTTCTCTAAGCTCTGCCTACCCCAGCATCCAAAACCTGCCTCGACACTGAATACTTTTGTAGTCCAATTTTGACATGGTTTTATTGAATTCAGCACATAAATTGTGTTATTTTTCCTGCTTACAGTTTGCAGACTGCATTAACATGGCTATCAATGATTACTTCCCATTTGGCTGTGGAGTCAAAATCATTGCAGAGCCAGGTCAGTACTTTGTAGCATCTGCATGGACCTTGGCCACGAACATTTACTCTATAAGAGAGGTATTACACAAAGATGATTCAATGACTTACAAGTATTACTTGAATGATGGAATCTATGGAAGTTTCAACATTGTGTTGTTTGAAAAATTGCGTGTTAAACCAGTACCACTTAAGGTAAGATATCTGCACTGTATAGTAAACATATATTTGCAATGAAAATAATAATGATAAAAATGTAAAATGCATGTTGACTTTTATGTTGGGCAAACCAGATGATGTATTGCAAAGCATAATACATTGGAACCTTGATTGATTGATATCTCGAACCACATCTCGAATTTCTTGATAAGTTGAATTTTTTTGTAATCCCCTTCAATTGTCCATAACACTCAATACTAATTTTACCTCAACAACTCGAATAAAACCTTGATAAGATGGATTTTTGTACAGTTTATGGGATGCCGTTCAAGCTCAATAACAGACTATGAAAAACCTCTATGAGTCGAAGTTAAATTCTAATCAACTCTATAACTCAAAGTTTTAGTCGCACGGACCTCAATAAGTCGAAGTGTAGGGTGCATACGTATAATGTTAGGTGATCAACAATCATGTCGGGACTTGAACTCCCAATATGTAGTGTGGACGTTCAGAAGGGTCAGTAAACTGTAGACCTCTATAACTCGAAGTCGGCGATTTTGGCCCTCAATAACCTTGGTAAGTCGAAATCCTTGATATCTCGAATTTTTTTCTTTTTCCCCTCAAGTTCGAGTTATCAAGGTTCCACTGTAATAATAATAACAGCAACATTGACATTGTTTAGCAATAAGGAAAAAGAAGATCACTACCAAAATCAGTTCGTTAATTTTCTTTCGGCTTGTTAAAGGCAAATTGCAGTCTGGGCTAAGTTTTACACTCAAGGCTACTGCTGGTTTAGATGTCAAATTGCCAAAATTTACATTATGAAATAGTTTTGCTCATAAGATGACAAAGAAAAAAAATATACACTAAGTAATGCATTAATTTTAGTATATAGGAATTAATATATGTGTTAGTGTGTTTTTTTGTTATTGCTACTTTATTTACTTAGTATTTATACATTTCAGAGTAAAAAGGGAAGACTGTGTCCATCATCCTTCTGGGGTCCAACATGTGACGGAAGGGATCAAATATTGGAGAACATACTGTTTCCCAAGATGAATGTTGGGGATTGGGTTATCTTTGAAAACATGGGAGCTTATAGTTGGGTTCTTGCTGGAAATTTTAATGGGTTTCCTGTTTCCAAAGTCTGCATGGTGACATCAGAAAATACCTGGCATGTACAAATTCCTAAATATTTTGCATGTAGATAAAAATATAATTGCACTCTAACCAAGTCATAACTTAAAAAAGAAGAAAAAGAGGTATTCGTATTAAAATGTTTTAGTGTGTGTGATGTGAGTCCATTTAAAGTAGAGATAGTCAGACAGAGATCTTGAAATAACCAGATTCTGGTTACCCAAAATCCTGGCACCGGGTACTTAGTTATGGAACTTGATACTCAGTTCTAGGTTCAGGATTTGGATACCTGATTCTCAGTTTCAGATCGTGGTACCAGTTCTTGTACTTGGATATTTTCATAAACAAATAATCTGGATCCAAAAGTTGTTGGCCATTGCTAATTTAAAGGTACGAGGGCTATTTTTTTCTCAACCTCCGATGGTGCCACTAGGTGGCCCGTGAAGGACTAGGATGTGGGGCATCACACAGCGTGATTGGAGTCTCCCCTGCCACTACCACCACCACTGCCAAGGCCAACGCTTCAGTTGAAGCTCAGCGATGGGCCCGTACAGATGTCTGCTACAATCGACTCTCTTGCCAGGTGCGAGGTGCGTAGTGTGATACGATTTCTACAGGCAGAGGGGCACAATATATGCACCTGCATACTGTGAGACATTATGCAGACTACGCAGAGCCATCCAGAACAAACGGAGAGGCATTCTGTCTTCAGGCATTGTTTTGCTTCATGACAATGCCTGACCGCATGTTGCTGCATCAATCCAAGACCTTCTTCAAAGATTCCACTGGGAAGTGTTTCATCACCCTTTGTACATACCAGATTTGGCACAGAGTAAATTTCACCTTTTCCCGGTGATGAAGAAGTGGTTTGGAGGACTGCGTTTCCACACCAATGACGAGCTTCGGGACACCGTGCAGACCTGGCTCAACAGACAGGCGGCACCTTTTTTTTTGCAGAGGGTATTGGAAAGCTGGTGCATCGTTATGATAAATGTCTGAATCTTCTTGGTGATTACGTTGAAAAATATATTACAGCCTACGTGTACGTAACTTTTGCCAATAAACCTATTTTGCTATTCATTGTGGTTTTGATTTCAAGCCCTATCGGAAGTTGGAAAAAAAATAGCCCTCGTAAATAAATATTATCAAAAGACATACAATTAAATATGCAACACCATTCTTTGCTTCTTTTTATTTTGACATGTGTGGGTGTGTATTCAAGGAGTCTTCAAATGGTGATAATATACAGAGATTTATTGAAGTGTAGACCGTCACGTCAGTGTTTGCGTTATCAACAAGCAAGGTACTCCCAGTCGTTTGTTGTTATTGTATAGTGTCAATAAAGCAAGCGCAACAGTTTCCTAATTATTTTAAAAAGTGATTTACTTACCACATTTATAAAAGAAGGTGTTCAAACTAGTCACCTTCAATGCGCACACATTTTTCATAAATCTTTATTAAGACACACACTAACATAAGCTGGCGAGGGGGGGGGGGGGGCGCTAGAAACTGTTTTTTCGGAGGTCCTGAAAGAAGACAGGAGACTGTGAAATGATAAGGGAACTTGCTTTGTATTGTGTGGCCTGTTTATTAGTCTGGTGACTGTGAAATGATAGGGTGCTTGTTACGAATTGTGTTTTTTCTAGTGTATTAATCCACAAAGTGTGTTATGGCTCAACAAATGTTTTCTACTGCACAACGTGTATTAATTTATGATTCGTGTGTGTTAACTCAATTGGCACGTTGGCAATTGAAAGAACATTCCCGGGTGTAAAAGTTCCATTCCATAAATAAACCACTCTTTAAACTAGTTATGGCAACTTCCATGCTTGATTCATGGACAGTTTGCAGTGCCGACATACGGCCACAACAGCCTCGCTTACCAATAGTGCAAACACTGATGCAGTGGTTTACACTTCAATGGATCGCACTGTATTATAAAGTTTGGAACTTTTTAAAACCCAAGAAATTACTTCTTCAATTTCACTGGTCATTAATAAAAAGCATTTTCTTCCCTATTTAGGTTGATGCTGAAGAACAGTTTCCCACTTACAGATGATCTCTTTATTCCAGAGAAATCTTCACCAACATATGAATGTATTTGATTTAACCCCAGAAAATTCATCTGTGAAGTTCTGTGTCTGTTTAATAGTGATTATAACATTGCTGAAAATTCATTGTTACTCCTAGTGTGTACATATATGTATGCAAATGTAAATAATCAATATAATAAAACACAAAATCAGGTGCACAATATGCCAATGTCTGTCCTTTAACTAGCTTCACCATTTCCATGTCATTTTTTCAAGTTACCAGTACGATCTGTCAAATAACCATTAATGGGCATGTAAGGGGGATTGAGTACTATACTTTTTTTTTTAATTATAGACATTATGGCTGAGCAGACAAAGTTTCCAATGCCAATATCATTGACAGTGACAGTGGCATGGAACCTGGACACTTTGCAGTGTGTGTTTGTGGGGGTGAGGAGGTAAAGGGGGGATCCTTCAAATGGTTTGATCTGAACTATGTCATTAAGGAACTTTGTTCTAACAATTACTATCATTGTATTATCTAAAATATATGAATTTTTCATGTTATGGAGTTGAAAAGTGTGACAAAAATTTCCATACAATAAAGAGCAATGTAATGCGAGTTCAAACAAGTTGTTTTTCACCAATAAAAAATTCAACAGAATTGTAACAATACATACAAAATTTTGCAAAATGACCTGCATAACCAGTGCAATGTACATGATGGTGCAAGAGTAGAGTTGAGGTAAAGTCAAAGACCAATGTTTTAGTGCAAGTATGAAAAAAATTATCCTTTACTATTTCTTTAGTATTCATCACAGCATAGCTAAGATATAAGTAAACATATTATTATCATCATCTCATTTAGTGATTTTCTTGCATACTGACTGTCATGCTGATCATTGCATGTGTAAAAATCTGTACAACTTCTCTCTCACTCTGCTACACTTTATAAAAAAAAATATTTGGTTCAATATCCAGGGGCTGGAGTAACAGATTGCTACCATTAACTAATCTCTGGTAGGCTATTGTTACTGTAAAGTTTTTGTTTGAATTTATCTCTGTAGTTGGTTTTCTTTATGCCAGTATTGAACAAAAATTAACAACTTCACTAGTGTATTGAAAACAAATCCTCATATTATTTCTCAGTAAGATAGAAAAAAATGTCACATTTGGTCATTAAACAAGTGGTGATCAGTATTTGGGAAAGACGTATTACATTTAGATTCCATTTTTACAAATGTAGCACAAGAGTGACAAATCTGTTTGTTTGAATGCACAGCAAAAGAGATGTACAATTATGGTTTCTCTTACATTCATGATTTCAATTTTGCATCTCTCTGCCTCCCAGACTATGCAATCAACAAATAGCATTTTCAATGTTGACCAGTTTATGCATTATTTAATTTTATACAACTCTTGCTCATGGTACAATTTGAAAGTTGGTTAAGTAATATCTGTACAACTGAAATATAAATCCTTGTAATCAGAATAAATTTAGAGAAAGCATATCTTCATAATTAATTAATTGCTCCACATACAAGAAACACATTCTAAATTTACAATTATCACAAGATGGTCTTTATGGAGATCGAAATAATCATAACATGATAACACTAGATTTTTTTGCTTAATAATCACGAACTCGGAGGTTTAGACAATTTATTGAAACATATCTGCAATGGAATCCTAGATGCTAAATATGAATACAATCGTGAATGTTTTGTTTTAAAGCAAATTCCATATGCTTTTATGAAAAATCATCTACATGTCTCTATTGTTCTTTTTTACGCTGTTCCCATATTCAAAATTTACCTCAAAATGCTGAGAAGAAATGAACTACACGAATTTTGTAGCTTCGCTACTGCTACAGCCAGGAGCGGATCCAGGATTCAGTTTTGGGGGAGGCACCAATTTCCAAAAGTATACACATAAATACTAATGAAGATTACAGTACTACTTTAAATTAAAGGTTACCATGGTGGAACAAGTATTTTATACTTTAATATTTCTTTAAGTACCAATTCCAGTCATCTGTACATGCTGCCAAGTTATTAAGAACAAATATATTTAGAAATTACATTGTAAAAAAAAACATATTAAAAATAGCGTATTCCTCGTGAACACAGAAATGCAAAAGTTACAGAAGTATTTTCATATGATAAACAGTCTATTTTACTTCATTTGTTAATATTCTTTTTTGCTTTATAATTAGTTTAATGTAGTACCTGAGTCCTTTTCAGTAACATGCATGATAGCTACATGGTAAAGCTGCTAGTAATTTGGACACCAGTTTAACTTTTCAATTGTTAAATAATTGGAACTTACTAAAGACATTTAACTCACCCTACAAATACTGTAGCTGTAGGAAAGATTTTCAAATACGTGCAAAGAAATGTAACACCTAATACATAGGGGTGCTCGTACTTACATAAGGCATTGTCTTAAAAAGCTGACAAGAACTTTCCTTCTACATTCAGCTGTTTCTTAAAAATAAATAAACAACGTATACCGTTGCATTGTTTGAGAACATTGTTGAATAAGTGGGAGCTTAGTTCTGACCGCACCACCTGCATATAGTTTTGGGTAGGATAATGCGCTTTAAACCTTACTTTCATGACGGAACAAAGAACAGGGAGAAACTTTACAAACGATTTATAAAAGAAACAGTTGATGTTCGAGAGGCACCAACTTTCAACGGCATAAGGGAGCACCAACTTTCAACGATGTTTGGGGACATCAACTTCCAATGGTGTATGGGGGGCACCAACTTTCAACAATGCACAAGGGGCACCAACTTCAAATGATGTTCTGCACTCAGCAATTTTTTAATGCTATACGTGGTGCACCATTTTTCAAAAGTGTACACATACATAATTAATATTTTTTTAAATTAATTTTGTAAATTACATATTTTACAAGTATAATTTGCTCGAGCATTTTGAGGGGGGTACGTGCCCTGTGGCCCCTCTGGATCCGCCACTGGCTACAGCTACAAATTTTCAAAATGTAGCACTGCTACAGCTAGAGCTACAAATTTTGTAGCTAGAGTCGTTTTCACGTTCAGAAGACACAATGGGCTCTTATGGGCAATGCTTTTCTTATGGGAAATACGAGCGCGCTGTTGTGAAATTTCTGGATTAACAAATTTAGCTTAAGTAAAATCGGTACCTGCAGATTTGCAGGAAATTTTGTAGAGAATACGATGGTGAACACAAAAAACTGGTAACTTGCTTACATAATTTTAGATAAATTAAAAACGCAAATTTTCTGTGAAAACATAATTTTTACATTGTTTTCATTCCTAACGTTGAAACATGCCCTAAAATTGAAGCATTCATTATTAAAAAATTTGACACTGTTTTTTAATTGTCGTAGGTGATGGTGGTACTCAGAATTTATCAATACTTTAAAGCATATTCGCATTAAAAAGTATTCAAATAAAGTATGTGGAGATTTTTTATATTCGTGTAGTAGAAAATGTCGTCGCTGGCCATTTCTTGTTCTGTAATTCCAAGTAAAGACTTCCAGCGACAAAGTTGTGAAGAAAATAATGAAATTATTTTTTATAACCACTCAAAGGTTCCCAGAAATATTACTTCCATGCATTTGGAATTTCTTTTTAACCCGAACCGCGCGCGAAGTAAGGAGACGTTGTCTGGCCATCTTGAGCTGGCTCACCGCAGCATTCCGGCTAATCACCACCAAGTTTTGGAGTTATTTTATTTTCACTCAGTAAAAATATGAACTTCATGCAGTTTGTTATAATAGAATTGAAATTACTTAAATTTAATAATTGACAATTATTTCCAATGCTGCTGTTGTGAGCAACATTAGTGCTGTCGCAAATACACGTTGTTTTTGTTTACATTACTGTCGACATTAATACTGAAATGAAGAAAACCTTTCAGTTTCCAACGTACACATAAATTCATAGACGACATATTAACCTTTGAAAGGCTTTCCAACACGTGACAAAATATGGGGCTTCAAGATAGAGATATGACATGACTTGCTTGAGTCATTTACGTCTTATCAGTTCACATGGGCCATAACTCATTTGTTTGTTTGGGTTGCAACTTGAATCAAACCCATGTGCCAGGTTCCCCTTACTTGAGTGAGAGTAGACTTTTTCCCTCTCTCGAAAAAGTGTTTTCAGTTGTGTGAGCGCTCAGTGATTTTTACTTTTTAAAGTAATTTCTGAAGTGTCATATTCGTGCATTACACTCGCGTGTGTAGTGATCGCAATGGATCATAGTAAAAAGGATAACTGTAACGTTCACAGTATAATATTAATATTAATAATTACATATAATTATCATTATATATACAAAATATGTAACACCTTCATTGTGAAGGAAGCTCAACATTTCCCGGCGACATGAGCTAGCGCTGTATTGGCAACACTGTGCGGTTTCTCCATAAGCGCCGTTGTCTCTTCTGAACGTGAAAACGACTCTAGCTACAGTAGCATGCTACTTCCGATCATTGGCCATATCCAATAGAATTCAAAGATTTGCAAGGACCCTTCTGTAGTGATATACTGACTCTCCTTTTTAAAAAAATATATGAAGATACTCTACTTTGCAATATAACATAATAAATTCTAAAACAGAAAATCCAACATTTGACAAACTTTCTAGCTTGCAATGACGATTTGGTTACCAGCATAAGCATACATACACAAGGTGGGTGGGTGATTGGGGGGCACAGGGGGGTCAATTGCCCCCCCCCCCCAGTCATGGACATCTGCAGATTTCTTCAACAGAGGGACAAGCAAGGTATTTTTCCATGGGGTATATTACCTTCTTAATAGTGTTGCCCCTCAAAAAACACCACTTGAATTTTGTAACATACTCGTTACGAGGTAATATAATGAAAGGATCTGGTACTAACGTGTAAGAGATTGTCTTTTGTTTGATCACGTGACGTTCTCTGCTCGGCGAGAAAAGGCTCCGCCTGTTAGGGAGTTCTTCCTTCCTGAGCAGCCGCAGAGTGCACACATATATTCTAGGTTGGTTATATGAGTTGTACTTTATTTGTCTGTAGGTAAATGAATACGTTGAGTTGTGTTAAATTATGATGATACTTAAGGAATGTAAAACAAATTGTGGCTCAATTATTTAATCATATTTGTAATAAACAAGCAGATAATCCAAAATTAAATGCATGTTTTAATTCAAGAAACAACAAGACATCTGGTAGAATATTCATAGGTCCACTGCCATACTTTGCTATCTAGTGTAGTTACCATTTGTATCTATCTTTCTTTTATTTTAAGGTGGTTACAATTTCAAATTATCGCATTAATGTAAATAACTATGACTGAAGTCAAATTATACGTGTGAAATATATACTTTTAGGTTCACATTCGATTTCTAAGAGAAAGGTGTGGCCATCCTGGCTCCCCCTTCCAGACGTCCATGTCCCTACATTATTATACTTTCATCTACAAATTTAGTGTAGAGGAATCTTATCGCCGTTATTAAATGCTATTATACTCTTAAAGAAAATAAGGTATTTTCAAGCCGATTAAAGTTCAAAGCAACTGCGGGGAAAAGGGGTGGAATGACAGGGGAGCATTGGGCATTGCCACTCCCCAACCTTGGATGATAATCAATTCAAGGGGGGGCAAACACTGAGATAAAATAAAGCAAGACTAATAGAATCTAAGAGTAGCAGGACAAAAGGATACTCGAGATGGAATTAGTTTTCACGTCTTTCTTGATTTATTTCTGCCAGATGGCCAAGAGAACCTGCAGGGGCACAACTCACCCCCCTCGATATCAAATTTTATACAAATAAAAATACTAACTAACTAACTAACTCCCTAGCCTTCTTAAACCCGAAGGTTCATGACTGCAGCAACACAGACCTTCCATCTTTCCCTATCTTGAGCAAGTTCTATATACTCTTTTCCATCCCTACCAATTTCCCTTAGGTCCATCTCAACGTTGTCCCTCCATCTTCGTCTTGGCCTTCCTACAGGTCTCTTACCATCAGGTTTCCCAACAAGAATCCTGTAAACTCCTCTTTCCTCTCCCATTCCTAACAGCATATTCTAAGGCAAAATTAAAGAGCAATGGAGATAATGCATCTCCTTGTGTTAACCCATCATGAATTGTAAATTTGTCAGACATATTAATACCCACACGAATTTTACTTTCTGTTTCACTGGTGCATATTTTTATCATACTAACAAGCTTCTTAGGTATTCCAAACTCTACTAATATATTATATAATTTATATCTTTTGACCGAATCATATGCTTTTTTGAAATCAATGAATAGCTGATGGACATTTTGATTATATTCCCATTTTCTTTCAAGTGTCTGTCTGATGTGAAAAATTTGATCTGTAGTTGATCTGTTACGTTTAAATCCACATTGATAATCACCTATAATTTCATTAGCATATGGGGTTAGTCTTGTTAAAAGAATGTTAGATAATATTTTATATGTTGTTGAGAGTAGAGAAATTCCACGGTAATTATTGCAGTTCATTTTATCACCTTTTTTAAACACAGGAACAATTATGGATTCTTTCCACTGTTGAGGGATTTCTTCTTTATTCCATATTAAACAAATTAAAATCACCGTCTTTATCTTTTATCAAGTTTACTTTAGGTTGCCACCCCTTTCTAAACTCATTTACACCTTTATATAAATCTCTGATATTTTTATTTTTGCTGTTTGTTTCAATTTCGTTAATTTTGCTTTTCAAGTAATCTCTTTTTTTACTTCTAAATGTGCAGTTAACTTCTCGCTTTATTCTATTATAATTGTTTAGATTTGTATCATCACAGTTATTTAACCACCTAAGTCTAGCCTGATTTCTTATTTCTATTAGATTATGACATTCATTATCAAACCATGGCTTACTTTTTCTTGGTTTATGGTATCCTATACTTTCTTTAGCTGCTGATTCTATTGCATTACGTATGTGCTCCCAATTCTTATTTACGTCTGTTTCATTTATATTTTCATCATCATTTAAATCCTGCAAACCATCAAATCTGACAGTATAATTGGTAATCTTTCTTAATTCTTTCATCAGTAAACTTTCCTGTATCAAATTTTATAACTTTTAGATTTTGTTGCTTATGATTAATCACTGAGAGTCTTTCTCTTAATTTAGCAATTACTAAATAATGGTCACTGGCACAGTCAGCACCTCTATGTGTACGAACGTCAATTATACTAGTATGCCTTCTCTTATCAATGAGAATATGATCTATCTGATTATGAGTTTTACCATATGGAGAAAACCAGGTATATTTATGGATATCTTTATGTTTAAAAGTGGTACTTTTCACAATTAAATTCTCTGAGGTTGCAAAAGTAATCTATATTATACCATTATCATTACTTAATTCATGAAGACTTTATTTACCAATCGTGGGTTTAAATGTCTCTTCTTTGCCAATCTGTGTATTACAGTCACCTAACAGAATTTTCATATCATACTGAGAAAATTTATCAAAGACCTGTTCTAACTCTGTATAAAAATCATCTTTAGTATTATCATCTTTATCTTCCGTTGGTGCATGTATGTTTATTAAAATAATTTTACACCACCTACCCTGTAAAACTGCATATGATATCCTATCATTAATAAATTATACTGTTTTAAGAGCCGAGATAATTCTATTATTTATGGAAAAGCCTGTTCCAAAATTATGATTTTCAGTACCACCATAGAAAAAAGTATAATTTTTAGTTTTACAATTCTCTTCTCCTGGCCACCTAACTTCCTGGACAGCTACTACATCTAATTTATACTTAACTATCTCATTAACTGTACACTGAAATGCCCCAGGCCGGTAAAGGCTCAGAACATTCCAGGTGCCTAATTTAATATCCTTATTCCTAACGTAGATCTTATCCTTAGTCCAGGGACCTCCCAAAGTAGTCCCCACCCAGAGTTCCGAACGGGGGACTATTTTACCTCCGAAATATTTTACCTTGGGAACATCCATGGCCTTATATTGCTGTTCCTTGACATTTTTTTTTACAGTGCAGAGTTGTCAGATCTACGCCTAACCCCCAATATGAATGGAGGAACTACTACACAAGACAAACACAAACACATTAGACAGCACAATTACTATAGCTCTTTTCAGTTGTTACGGCGTGCGCTCTAGAAGCTGGCAGGGGAAGTGGAGAGCGGGGAAACGACCTATCCAGCGCAACGAGACAGGCCGGTTAGAGAGAGAGACTGCAGCGTTGCCAGAGTAGCGGGAAAGGCGAGTTGAAATCGAAAGAACCATGAAATACAGACGTCCCATTGTTCGCGTATGGCCTGAGAATGTTTATTATCCCCATCTTGTGGTCAGTAGAATACCGATAAGTGTATGATATCAAGTGTATACGTTGTAGGAATTCTTTCCAACTGTACCGAATGGTAGCTAGCATTGTCCATTACAATAACTGCGTCTTTGATATTCCTTTCGTCAAGCGTATCTAAAAACTGCAAAAACCACTGAAAACTAATTTACATGCCTGTAGAAAACCAGTGTGACTGGAACCTACGTGACAAACAATAATGCACCCACCTTTACCCACGGGCACTTTTAAACCCCCTGTACCCTCTTTATTTTGCCAGATTTTCGTTGGAGCGTAATTCTGATGTATTTACGTTTCATCTAAATGAAATACCTATATAGGGCAAAGGTTCCTTATTTTTTAGAAGATGCATTTTTCTCAAAAACGTTACTCTGGCTGTAACTCGTATATCGGCTCTCTCCATCAGAAATCGTCTATCGTCATTGCTTTTTTTGTACTTGAACCCCATATACTTCAGTATCCTTCACAACGACGAAACTCCCCACTGAAAGCTTATTAATGTATGCAAATCAACGAAAACTTGTTCAGTGTTGGATATTCACCCTTTACATAATACCCGAGGATAATTCTTCTTGTTATATCTTTATCGCAACCGTCGATTGCCTTTGTGATACTGTTCCTTTTCATTCGTTTGCGCGGTGATTCAAGACTGTCTTTGCCTTCCCTAACAATATGCTGCACAGTTTGCGTCACAATGGAACAGCGAGAGTACAAATAAACGTAACATCACATGCCACATACACGTTTATCGAAGAAACAATGCAGTTAGGCAATACACGACGCGACAACAATTACTCCCACGTATGTTATTCCTACATTCCGCTCATAACAAACAGGAATCAACACTGGGGCAAAAGACCATCAGCAACGCGGTGAATTGGCAACACAGCAACGTGCAGAACGAAGGTAGCGCCTGCAGCTTCCTCCCGCAACTGCGTAACTCTCGGCTCCACCGCTAGGTGGTCTGTTCTCTGGTTGGTCAGCGGCATGTTCCCCGGTCCCCACTTCCCCTGCCAGCTTCTAGACCGCACGATGTAAGAACTGAAAAGAGCTATACACAAGACGAACACAAACACATTAGACAGCACAACTACTACACAAGACACACACAAACACATCACAAATAAAAATACATTTTGTAAAATGTTCTTGTTCGCTTCACTTGCAATATCTGCTTTTCTTACAGTCTTGTCAAGTTCATAGCCATAGTTAGGGATGGCGAGAGTTGGTCTGTGCACCGAACGATCTGAATGAAAAAAATTATAAAAGAGAATGCCATGGAGCCCCATGACATTTTTTGTGCGATATTAAATCAATATTGTCTTCAGTTTGGAAAAATTTGAAAAAAAAAATTTTCTTTCTCGCTTCGCTCCCAATGTTATTGTTCTCTGTAATGCATTGTAAATTACCAGAGAGAGAAGTTATAACTACTAAGTACTTCAGATTCTTGATGCTAAACAGTTTTGCCTTAAGGGCATGAGCACAATTGTTTGGAGGAAAAGGAGTGTTCACATTTCAGAGAATATTACACAAACACATTGTAATGGTCGGATTGACCATTACTGGTTTTGTGTTATTATACTAATTAATTGCTGGCCAGCTACAAGGTGTAGGGTTAAGTAATATGTTCCCAGTGTGTACTTTTATGTTATTATTGCATGTAAGTGTATGTTCTTAATGAATTGTGATTTTTGCAGGATATTAGATTCCCCTGTTTTTTAGCTTCTCAGTTGGGAGAGCTGTCTTTCAAAAGACCGTTGCAGTGGAATTTTCCACTACTATGGGGTCCACGTTCACGGACGTTTACCCCAACTATATAAAAGGCCAGTTTGGCTTTAGAATAAAACAGTTTTTTACCGCCGTCGAAACAACGAGGAACCTTTCCTCGAATCTTGTTTATTTATGGTGGCTGGTCTGAATGATTGGAAACTAAATGTAATACTTGGCAAATGAACATCTTTGAAAGTCTTGTCCACTTATGGTGGCTAGACTGTTGACTGGAATTAATGTATCATTTCGCTAAGGAACCTACTTCGAAAGTTGGTTATGATGGCTAAACTAATGATGGAAAATATATGCAGCATTTGGTAAAGCCAACCCCTGTTTTAAATCCCCAAGTTTCCCAATTAGCAAAAGATTTACATTTGTAAGATATTGCAGAGTCGCATCATAATGCCTTGCGGGCTTAATGAGGATGCTAAGTAAGGAAACGCAAGACTAGTCGGAATATCAATTAAGTCGAGGGTAGGCCACAGAGATAGTTAGGATAACTCTGTGTTAATGAAAATAAATTGGTTGATTATGTATATGCACATACGTAAACACTTTGTAAATATGTTAATAATAGCAACGTATAATAAATCCATATAATTCTACTAGAAATGTTATGATTTGCTGAATTAACTCCAAGAATTACAGTACTGTCCATTTTAAACCAAATATTTATTCACTTTCTGTACATGTGTAACGAACCAGGGACTAAAAATATAAATGTTATGTGAAACCCCCCTTTCGTAATTCTGGCGCAAATATAATCTGCTCACTTGGCACCCAGGGTGAGGTGGAAGGAGAGATTGAAAGGATAATACAAGGGAAGTAATCCAGAGGACCGGAGTTCTCACAACATATACACACACACCCATCAATGTAATAAAACTAAAACAGTGAGATAAAATAGTTTTTCTTTCCCGACTGGACTTTCATCAGAGTTTTTGCCCCCCTCCCCCCTAATCAGAGGGTCTGTACATGCCTATGGTTACCAGTAGCTAATGAAAACTCTGAAAGACTTTTTTAAAGATATAATTTGCTTCTAACAGATAGGAACTTTGGAACGTCAAGAAAAAACATTTAAAAGTTTGCACTGCTGCTACTTGGTGATGTAATTCAAGACAAAATGCAGGGGGAAATATGAGTAAAAACATCAATTGTAAGAGATTTCTATTTTCAGTAAATTTCATCAGTCTCCACCAGGAGTATAAAATAATATCCAACATGAAGAAATACTTAATAAAGAAAATTTATTATCAAGATCACACACTTCGCTAATGGTTCTGATTGTGTAATGATTTCCACAAGTTTTAAAGAAGGATTAGGAGGTGGGGCAATTTAAAGTAGCACAAATTACTATTTTCTGAAAAATCATGTTGTGAAAAGTATGTTCCACAAGCATCCTCTCTCATAAGGTGTTTACATTCTGAAGCATTATTTCTGCATGTGGAAATGTGTTATTGTGAAGTAAAGTACATCTGTTGCCTTAGGGTCATTCAATGTGAAATCACCCAATTGAAAGACAAAAAGGTGCTTCATAGTCATGGATTTCCTTCATATTTTCTTTACTGATAGATACTTGGTCAAATATGACAAATATGTAAGATTAGACTTGTCCAACAAATATTTTGAAAGTTACGAATTTTTGAAAATTTGAAGATTTTCAGAAATTGGGTGGACAAATGAACGCACCATGTGACACAAAATATATCATATCTCGGAAACTATGTGGAGTATATTGATGATTTAGGTATTGTTGGAGAGGAGGAGAACAGTCCTAACTGAAAATGACTATATTACCATTCTTACCTACTCAAAAAGTAGAAAAAACTTTAAAGTAATACGTTGTGATGAAAACACACTCCACTTCAGGTAATTGTTTGATAGGAAGTCCCAAGTTCTACCACAATGAAAATTGTACACAGCATAAGCAATACATGCCAAACATAATATTAAAAAAATCAGAAAGATAATATTTTTTATAGTAAAAATATCAGAAGTTTCATTATAGGGTGTATGAACCAATTTTCAACTGGCATACAGCTATATTCTTGACAAATGGCCCTAAAACACTCACAAATTACCACTAATATGAGTACACATGATATTGTTAGAAATGTTGAATAAGTGGGAGAAGCATTAATATGATGTTCATCCACTTTTAGTTTATATAAATTATACTAAGACTAGAATTTTTGTCCAGAATGCATACGGGTCAGTTCAGACCAAATGTTCCAGCACTGGTTGCTAGACCACTTTTAAAATTTTCAATATATTTGTTGTTTTAATACATATGCAGGAGTAGTTCAAAGCAGGCATTATTGTTTTAAAACTTGGCTTTGTTTAAAAATGCTGGCCATTTTTCTTGTTTCGTGACTTCGGGTATTTTTGGCCTTTGCAGACAGTTGTGATAATTATGATAGCTCAGCTAAGAAAAATGATAGAAAGCTGTGGTAAACAACATTGCTTTCAGCAGTGGTCGAAAGTAGCCTGCTACTTGTAGCGGTGCTACTGTAGCTAGCTACAAAATTTGTAGCTGTAGTTGTAGCGGTGCTACATTTTGAAGATTGTAGTTGTAGCGAAGCTACAAAATTTCTGTAGTTGTAGCGAAAATTTCGTTACAGCTACATTTCTTCTCAGCATTTTGAGGTAAATTTTGAATGTGGCAACAGCATTAAAAAAATCGACAATAACGCTTACTTTTGCAGGAGGATTATAAAGACAAAGTATATTACATGAAAATAAGGATAATGTAGGTAATAAATATCTTGATATCACAGTATAGGTATCCGCGTAATTTATTTCATTAGTATCTTAATAATTCTAATATCCAGATAACTAACTGACATATATGAATATATTCCAGCTAACAGCTACATTTTTTGAGATTTTGAGGAAATGCCTCATTTGTGGCACCCCTGAAAAAAAAATACCTAGTTTGTGCCACCCCGGAACATATATTGTGGATATCCCTGGTATAAGAGGCAGCAAAATGTAATTAATTACTGTGTAAAACACAACTTGCAGTGCAAAAAGGAGCGATCCATTTTCCACTAGAATGACAGCAATAGTGCCAGCAATCAATGGCTCAGTATGTTAACCGAACTCTCGGATTTACACATCAGTTTTCTCAATATATTTCCCTTTAGATTTTCTGTTACTTTTGCTAATCATGACAATGAAGATCAATGTTTTATTTAGTAATTATCTTATCTACAGTCAAGGGGTCCCGGGTTCGATTCCCGGTGGAGGCACATAGTGCTTCGGATCCCACTTTAAACTGTAGGTCCAGTCCCGATTAGCCTTACTGTGCATAAAGTGGACTTAAAAAGTCAATCCAATCCAACATATACTAATTATAGTTTTGAATTAGACTACCCCAAAAGTTGTGCTGCATGTATGGTATTAGTCCATTATATGTATACTATAATCTTATCTAGAGTCGCTTTCTGACACTTTTGGCTAATTGTGAGAATGATGAAAGACGATGAGCAGCGTGGGGAATGGAGGAGCAGGAGGATCCCATCCTCCAGGCATCTTTCCTAGTTTTTATTTGGAGTCCACTTTATGCACAGATAAGCAAATCGAGACTGGTTTCGAACCACTATGTGACTTAACTCAATATTTATTCTCAAGGAAAATATGTTGATATAGAAATGTAAATAATTCTACCAAATTTTATTTGTGTATAGTTGTAATCATTAATTTTGTGTCATCCTAATTGAAATACTCATATATCAAATTTGAATTGATCTGCCGCTTACATAGGTACGTTATTCTGAAACACTATATTGAAAATAAGCAACTGAAGTAACACTGCTATCAAAATTACAGAATTACGGGAATCATGATAATAAATAACAGAATCTATTTTCCAGTAAGTACAACTATCATGCTAGGGTCTTCTTGGAATATCCATGTGGTTGTTAATTTCTTTTACGCAAAAGTAGCGGAAAAGTAGCGAGTAGCGAAAAGGAGTAGCGTAGCGAGCTACATTTTGGAAGAGTAGCTGTAGCTGTAGCGAAGTTACTTTTAAAATGTAGCGTTCTGATCACTGCTTTTCAGTACATTTCAAGCATTATTTTATGTTTTTGCACCATCTCTAATGAAAATGGTTGAAATTTAAGGCCAAAATTTATATTCAATTTTGAACGAAATTCAAAGTTTAGGATTCTTTTAGTAGGGAAGTAATACAATATAAGAGCTATATTTTTTTTTAGATAAAACATATGCATCCGAAGTTTTGGCAGAAAATATTAGAGCTCTGCTACTGGTTTCTTCTTCTAGTCAAAGCTCTTTGAAAGTGCTAGATTTTTATTTCCTTTTTTATAAATTTCAGTTCCTATATCTCTGATGGAGGAACTAAAAAAAATATATTTGCAAGATAAAGTGTACTCTGAGAAGTACCTGTAAAAAATCTAGATTGATAATCATTGGATAACAAAATTATAACAGGGGGAAGTTCGTCAAAATCCTTCAAATTTATGTTATTAGTTATAAAAAATATTTAAGTTTTAATAAACTATCATGTAATTATAATTATTGTATTTATTAATTACATAATGCGAATGGCATAATAAGTCTGTTAGTAGCTATCAGGGTGGACTGATTTAAATCAGCTTGGAAAGTAAGCAACACACCTACATTAGGGATGGTCAGATCCCGATCCGAGAATCTGGTTGGTTCCAGATCCTTAGGATCCGGATCCCTTTGGCCATCCCACATGAGCGCTTCTTTGGAAAGTAAGAATGTGTTTATAAATAGATAGTGCGCCTGTGCGATTTGTAATTAATACACTTACAAGGGAGCTTATCTAAGTGTCCCCCTCCGATTTCCATGAAACTTGGCAGGTGTATAGAGGGGCCCAAAGGAAGAAATACGTGTTTCTTTTGTTGCGGCTAAAAAACTGTTTTAGGGGGTAACCCCCATCACATGTCACGATGAAATCAAATTGACGCGGGTATCTGATCCCTGTGTCCCACTCCAATTTCCATGAAACTTGGCAGGTGTATAGAGGAGCCCAAAGGAATAAATACATGTTTTTTATATCAGCTAAAAAACTGTTTTAGGGGGCAAACCTAACCTCAAATATAAAAATGAGGAGAAATTGAAGTGGGGATCTGACCCCAAAACCACGTAAATATGGCATAGGAAGAAACAGAGGGCATAGGGTCCCTCTACACACCTGCAAAATTTCATGGAAATCGGAGGGGGACACAGAGGTCAGATCCCCACATCAATTTGTCCTCATCTTGACATTTGAGGCGGGTTTTTTCCCCTTAAACAGTTTTTTAGCCAAAGCAAAAAAACACGTATGTCTTCCTTTGGGCCCCTCTATACACCTGCCAAGTTTCATGAAAATCGGAGGGGGAGACAGGGGTCAAATTCCCACTTCAATTTGTCCTCATTTTTATATTTGAGGTTAGGTTTGCCCCCTAAAACAGTTTTTTAGCTGATACAAAAACACGTATTTATTCCTTTGGGCTCCTCTATACACCTGCCAAGTTTCATGGAAATTGGAGGGGGACACAGGGGTCAGATCCCCACTTCAATTTGTCCTCATCTTAACATTTGATGGAGGGGTTGCCCCCTAGAACAGTTTTTTAGCCGAAACAAAAATAACATGTATTTCTTCCTTTGGGCCCCCTATACAACTGCCAAGTTTCATGGAAATCGGAGGGGTACACTTAGATAACCTCCCTTGTTAGTCTTACACTTTGTAATTATATAACACTGCATATATTATAATGTTGTATTTTAATTTTTAAAACTGTAACTGTAGAATAATTGTATAATTTTTGTGTAACATTTCTATCTTGTTAAATGTGTTAAAGGTTTCATCCTGGAATGGAATGTCTCACATTTATGTGTGTTTCCATTTCCAATACATTCGAATGAATACATATTCATTTCAATGGAATTTACAAAATCACCTCTGACATTTTATGTTAAACAAGTAAGATTATTTTTGTGCATGAGTGTGTTAGCCGATGAGTAGCAAATTATTTTAGGAACAACACTTGAAAAAAATCTTGTAGGACTAACAAATGAAAAATTTCTTTGTTATCGAAGTTCATAATACCTTTTAAGGTGTGGTAATATTATAATGGGATTGAGATACGAAACTATCAGATCCGGATTTTCGGACCTTGCTGCAATGTGTGTGATGAGGCAGAGAGGAACATATTTGATTAGCAATTTATTCACTTTAATTAGTTCAGTCTCTTTTGCTACTAGGTACACCATATTTAATGCTCTAAATGAAGAAAAGGAATAATTAGGAGGATGGGACAGATCAAGTAAATTGTTCAGTAAAGCTAAAAAAAAAAAAAAAAAAAAATTTAGACACGCCATCCTAATAAAATACTTTATGGGGATTATGGAATGATCTGGGGAGATGCACCATTGGCCATAGGAGGGGGGGAAAGGCAGATCTGATCAATTGTTAGAAATTCATCATCCAGATATTCATGAATTATTTAACCTGCAGTATATATGATTTTCTCAAAATTTCGGGAGGGTCTGTAGCCCTTGAGCTCCCCCCTGCATACACCAGTGATGAGACACACATTTTACTTTCTTGTCATCATAGAATATCAATATTATATTTCATTGTCAAAATTTTTTGAAAGGACATTACGTAATTCATATCTCTTCTTGACATCTGAGATACTGGGGAATATGTCACCCTCAACCCCTGCTTGAGAACAGCAATGCTTTACAGCACACTTTCACCATCCCAGTACTTGAAGAATTTTAATACTCCAGACTAAGTGAATATACGTGTACATCTGTGCTGATTCTATTCACATTCCTGAACACTTTCTTCTGTCCATTTTCAATTTAGCCCTATAATTTCAAAAATACCCAGTTAAATCTTCACAGAGCTTTCTTCCCCAGATATACTCGAAGCTGGTTTCTGCAGCTCTAAAACATCTGGTGAGCTCTCCTCGGGTCTTCTCACCTTTCCTCCTGGTTCATTAGTCGTGAACGAGGTTCTGTGAAGAGCCAAATGGGCTCTGCAGGGTTGCTGTGTCAAGAAAAGTGAAAAAAAAAAGAGTAGAATGAATGCATTAATTTTCAGGACGTTAATACAGCAAATGAAAATATTAATCAGTGGTTCTCCAGAAACATCTAGCTCAGTCGGTAACGCGTCTGACTACCATGCTCAAGTTCCTGGGTTCGATCCCCGGCCGGTTCAAATCCGGGAACTTTTCTAATGTTGGAAGCGGCTCCGGCGCCCACCCAGCATCGAATGACATGGGTACCTGGGGAAAACCCTGGGGGGTAAAGGCGGTCAGGGGCGTGATGCTCATCACATCAGCCCTACTCACGACCGGATCACGAAAGTGTGGAGGTTACCCCCACACCCCCTATACGCCTTCATGGCGCAGTGCTAAGCACAGGGGAGCACTT
Organism: Lepisma saccharinum; assembly: GCF_977018435.1. Taxonomy (NCBI): domain Eukaryota; kingdom Metazoa; phylum Arthropoda; class Insecta; order Zygentoma; family Lepismatidae; genus Lepisma; species Lepisma saccharinum. The sequence goes on from NC_139229.1 coordinate 137,941,876, forward strand.
TCCTTTTTATCTCTAGAAACATCCTTTCTCAGTGTTCAGTTAAAATTTGAAATTTTCTTGTCGACTGGTTCTCGAGATAATCGTGACCAAAATATCCCCAAAACCCCATAATGTAGAAGAAAAGCAAGGCCTCATCACCAAACTCAAGATCTAATCTTCTCCCTTAGGAATGCAATAGAGAATACACTAAGCAGAGGAGGGGAACTATTTACACTTTTTATTGACCTAAAGTCTGCCTTCGAAGAGTACGAAGAGGACAAATATGGAAGGCCCTTGATCAGTTCCAAGTAATGTCAAAACTGACTAGAATAATTTAAAGTCTATATAAGAATGTTAAAGGGACTGTTAGAATAAATGGATATTCCTGCAAGGAATTTAATATGGGAAAAGGTGTAAAACAAGGTGATGGACTTAGCTCTCTTCTTTTCATATTATTCATGGATCAAATTATAAAACAATGCAAAAGAAGAACAAGAAAATGCAATTATAAGTTGTAATCAGTAATTAGTATATGCTGATGATATTTTTCTCCTAGCAAAAAGATAGTAACAGCCTACAGAATGCAGTTCTAGAGTGGGGCCGAGCATTCAAAGAACGAAAGATGGAAATCAATGTTAGCAAGATTAAAGTCATGCATTTTACTACAAGAACCAGCAAAGATGTGCATTCATTGGAATAATAAGACCTTAGAACAAGTAGAACAGTTTGAATATTTAGGAACCATACTAACTGCGGATGGGAAAATGGACTCTGAAATTAACCACAGAATTCAGAAAGCAAATAATCTGTACTATAATATAATTAACACCATTATAGATAGACAGGAGATTAGATTAGTAAAGAAACAAAAATGAAAATATATAAAACGGTCTATCTTCCCATGCTATTATATGGATCAGAAAGCTGGATAATGCAAACCAAATCGGAGAGCAGACTTACTGCCACAGAAATGAAGTTCTTAAGAAAAACAGTAGGAAAGACAAGGAGAGATATGGTACGAAACACAACAATAAGAAGAGAATGCTTGAATCAGGAACCACTGATTGAATCCATCGAGAAGAGGGAATAGGCTGGCTGGGACATCTCATTAGGATGAAGAGAAAACCAAAACAAATATTTCAGGTCCGACCAGAAGGAAGAAGAGGAAGGGGACGACCCAGGTTAAACTGGAACCAGTACATCTATGGATTGGCACAGGAGAGAGGGAAGACACCAGATAAAGAGGAAAGACTGACACAGGATATAACTTCTTTTAAGAAGTGGCTGAAAGGACCCAATGCCTAAATGAGCATAAGGGAGAACAACAACAACCCCATAATGTTACATGGAAAATGCTCCAACCTTCTGCGGGGTAGGAGATCACCTTAAGAAACGAAAACTCAAATAGAAATGAAATTGTCCTTAGGAGTGTTAGATTTATTGGTGTTTATAATTATTTTGTGTTATGTTAGGACTGGTAGGTTTGGTGCTGATAGATATTTTCAATGTTTTTGTTCAGTTAGGAGTGCTAACTGCTCTTGCATGTGTTGTTTAGCTATTTGAGTGGCACACAATTGTTTATTACTAATAAAAAGTGGCAAAAGTACTGAGGTTTTTACTTATATAGGGCCATAATTTGGGATCAAATATCTATGTTACTTGTGTTTTCCACATGTTGGAACCAATTTTATATTCCGTACATCAAAATCTGTCGATAAAAAAAAAATCAATGTAATTCTCGAGAGGGTACAGTGAGTTAACAGCATTCCTGGGCCCAGGTCTCTTTTTGAAAATATATACATACAAAAACACAAAACAAATTGGGTATTTGGTAATTTAGAGATGGTGAGTGTATCTTAGGTCACTTTTCTGCTACTTTTGGCTAATGGTCATGATAGGGATAAAATGGTCATAAGGTGGGATGGATGAAGGTACAATCAATCCAGATGGCAGAGCCTAATTAGCTTGCAAAAATCCAAGCCAGGCTGTACTACATAGAAGAGGGGTTGACATTAGAGTGACTTCAGAGAATCATCCTTACAACCTCTATCAATTTTGAACAGTATGCTTGTCTTTTCTGACAAATTATTCAGAAATTATGACAACAAACATGTTAGCTACTTCTTTGTTTACAATGCCACATGCATGGAAGTGTCTCATATTAATGTACATATTTTCTAATTGTCTGTATGGAAGGAAGTTTGAAGCTTGGCAAAACTAATTAGCACAGTCAAAGTATAATTTACCGAAGAAATTTGAAAAGTAGCTTATGCAAGTATCCGTGCTTTGCAACCATTTTTTGTTTACGAACATCTCACACGTGCAGTTCCAGCAGATTTTCTTGCGAGGTTGAAAGGGAATTTCGTGCTTGAGACCAGATATTACATGATCAGGTGTTGGAAGCACTTATAGACGGTATTTTTACGCTAAGCCTTACACCTGACCTAACAAACGAAAACATTCATGGATGCAATACCCCCCTCACACCCCATGCTTGTGTGTAGATGGAAGCAGTATAAAGTATGGATATCCATATTTTTTTTCCGCATCTAAGATGATAGTAAACGAATGGCTGCTCACAAACAAAGAATCATAAAGTATGCAGGGAAAAATCGTTCTCCAGAAAACAGGTAGTGAGTAATCGCTATATTGTATATATGGTAACAGTAGTATAAGCCGGAGACACATTAAACTCGTTTGTTTTCAAATAAAAATCATTGCTACTTACCTCATATGCATAGCGGAAGATTTTTCAAGCTGGGGATCACTTTTTTTCCATGAAAAAAGCGTTATTTTAAACATTATAATCATTTATTGGTCGTTGCTAATTCGGCGGCCAAATTTTGACTCACATTGTCTATCGTCAGCTGATATGCAGTGTCGTCAGCTGATGTGCAGTGTTTCCAAACTTATGAACCGATAAATGCCGCACAAACTATTCACAAAAGGTTTTTAAGCAAAAATTGAGGCTAGACTCTACTTTACGTCCTTATCTGCATGGTGATTGCTTCTTTGCGTTCGCGGTGCGCGATCGTGGTGCGGCACCCGGCATCTCTTCGGGTAAGTACCTTTTTCTTTTTACACTTTCTGTTCACAATAGCCCCACTATCCATTCACGGGGTCGAGGTATACCTACGAGGTTAGGTTAGGTTCCATTAGCACTCATTGCACCCCTAAATATGTGCTTCATCATCTAAAAAATCCTCAGTACGTTCAATTGCGCATATCCGGACAACATCGGTTTTTCTCGATTTGTTCACGATAGCCCCACTATCCATTCACGGGGTCGAGGTATGCCTACGAGGTTAGGTTAGGCCTGTTAGGTTAGGTTCCATTAGCACTCATTTCACCCCTAAATATGTGCTTCATCATCTAAAAAAATCCCCATTACGTTCAATTGCGCATATCCGGACAACATCGGTTTTTCTCGATTTACTCCTTCAGGAAATTTTTGCTCGCTTTCAGATTTACGTTGTTGAATTCCTTATAGAATAAGCTTTCCAACTATATATGACACGTATTCCTTAGGAAAACGACGTAAACTAGAGTCTTACCTTACATTCACATTCGAAAAAAAAACGCTCACACTTCATCTTGTCAAACTTCCGCGTGGTTGCTACACTGTGAGGGGGTTACATAACCGAACGCACGGAACATTTGATTCACGTAGTCAACGGTAATGGCGGCACGAGCTATCGTACAACGGAGATGCATGATTGACGAAAAATACCTTATTTACAGGCAAAATACGTTGCACGATTCTAAAAAACAATTTCCCCGGCTTCAGAAAGTCCTCAAGAACGCAATTCCGTAAGTACTTTCTCGTCTTTTCTCCTGTAAATTTTAAGAAATCCGTCTCCGGCTTATACTACTGTTACCAAAATAAGTGCGCGTACTATGATTAGTTCCGAATTAAACAATCAGAACTTGGGCCAAGTTATGAACGGGTGTACTGTACAGCATAATGGATGTGCTCTGGTTTAAAAAATTGTTGACCTTGGAATACACTATCTTTTTCGTGCTTACTTTGAATTACATCTCTCGTAATGGCTAGAGTCTAGTTTACGTCCTTCTTGCCTTTTGGTGGTAACCGATGGGAGTTAACAACACTGCATGCTCGTCTTTGTGTCCGCGTTGTGAATGCGTGTTAAAGAAGAACAGGTTCCAAAAACTTCTAGGTAGTGTAAAATACGTTTATCCCCAGTGATAATTCAGTGCATCGTTCAAAACCGTGATAGCAGACAGCCGGCGCTCCGGCCACTCTTAGGGTAATTTAGTTTTTCTTTTTACACTTTCTGTTCACGATAGCCCCACTAACCATTCACGGGAACGAGGTATGCCTACGAGGTTAGGTTCCATTAGCACTCATTTCACCCCTAAATATGTGCTTCATCATCGAAAAATGTCCTCAGTACGTTCAATCACGCATATCCGGACAACATCGGTTTTTCTCGATTTTCTCCCCAAGGAAATTTTTCCTCGCCTTGGGATTTACTACTTTGTTGAATTCCTTATACAATAATTTTTCCAACAATATATGACACGTATTCCTTAGGAAAAGGACGTAAACTAGACTCTTACCGTTATACGTGTTGTCGATTCTGCAGTAAGTATCTTTTTATCTCTTTAGTAACAGGAAAATGGAAAATACGCAACTGACAGGTGACTCGAGTCCCCGCCATACTGCAGTCACTCTTCTTTTTCTTCTTCTTGGTACAGTCGCTCACATCACAAAAAGTTTACTCACAGCTCACAGTGTACTTTGTTTGTCAAGGGGAAGGGGGTTTCTTCTCTGGTCATATCGTTCGTCTTCTAAAAATAAATAAATGATACCAATGATACTTAGCCCAAATACACATGTTTAATTAATTGTATTTATGTGTTTTAAATATGCTGATTGCAAAAAGTTTTAAAGTAAAATTTAAAATATTTTGATTTTTTAGGTATGGGCTGTCACGGTCAAACGAAGAAACAAGGAATCGGTTTTGATCTGACACGATTTTCTCCCTAGAAAAATATCTCGTAACAGCAACTTGGAACTCAAGTCCCGCCCTAATCTGCGGTCATAACCTAAACCTTGCTTATATATGTTTACATGAGTAGCTTAGATGGGACAGGTGAACCACATTAGTTTTGCTATGTCGATGTTTACATCCAAAGGCGTGGTTTGTGTTCCAACCAGAGACATCCAACTTCCAAGTTTCAAGTTTGTGAAAGTGGGATGGATTGCAGAAATTTTGGACTATTCTGGCAACATTGAACGGGAAATTGTTCTTATGTGTAGTTTTACGAGAATGTCTAATCAGTGGCTTAGTGGCATAAATTAGACGTCTTTGAGGGATGTGGCAGGAAGATAAGAAATGAGTTAACATTTGTGCAAGAAGTTTGTGATTAATGGTTGCTACTTGTAGTGATGCCTCATGCTGGCAATGTAAATTTTGAACTGCAAATGCAATGTGCTTTATCTAGACATTTATGCATATGTAATCGTGTCTTATTAACTGAGTTATTGATACATTTTGCGAGAGCATACGTCCAATTGAAAGTGAATTAATGCGAAACCAAACCACTCTGTCGGAATTGATATTTATGTCTGTACATTAAACGTAAGTACGTGGAAATAGCTGACGTTGCCAATACAATTTTATGCGGTTACCTTTTATGGCTCTCTCTTTCTTTCTCTAATTTAAGTGCAAGCCAATTTATCTTTTAGAAATTCGGAGTTCCAAGTGGATATCACTACCAGTATTTCAACTGGTCCATGATAGTGGGGTAAAACATTTTTGTTACTCACTGTCGGGTAAGACTCTTCCTAAGAAATACCTGTCATATCGTTGGAAAGCTTATTTTATAAGGAATTCAACAACGTAAATCCCAAAGCGAGGAAAAATTTCCTGGAGGAGTAAATCGAGTAAAACCGATGTTGTCCGGATATGCGTAATTGAACGTACTGAGGAATTTTTTCGATGATGAAGCACATATTTAGGGGTGAAATGAGTGCTAATGGAACCTAACCTAACCTCGTAGGCATACCTCGTCCCCGTGAATGGTTACTGGGGCTATCGTGAACAGAAAGTGTAAAAAGAATAGGTACTTACCGGAAGAGATGCCGGCTGCCGCACCACGATTGTGCCCTGCGAACGCAAAGAAGCAATCACCATGCAGATAAGGACGTAAAGTAGAGTCTAGACCACTGTCGAATGAAAAGTCAAAGTTAAAGAACAAGTAAGATTATTACATTGCTGTCTGTTTGATGCACAAATTACCCGACTCATGGACTCCCCAGATCCATTTAATGTCATATGATTGATTGTTTTGCCACAATGTGTTCAATAAACTAGTTTTGAATAAGTATGTTGCTTACAACATATTTATATTTAATTCATATCAATAGAAAGTAGAAAATAGTCCTGAATCTGCTCGCACCATGAACATGTTACACTTTCAGATGACTCCCAATGAGTATTTTAACAATTTTTGGTTAATTGATGCAGCAAAGATAATAGTATGGCATTGTCAACCCCAAGTATTTTGACTTTTTCTTCAGGACTTTTTACTAAATGAGCTTCTATCCATGTTCCTCGCAATGGTAAGGATGTCAAATCGACCCTTTCTAATAGAAATATGTATGATACATCCTTGGAAAGGGTTTAAATCAAGGCTTTCAGAAATGTAGGATTTATGGTGAGGAAACCATGGGAAGGGGGAGAAAAGTGGTGTTAAGTATCAGACACCTCCATTGTAAATTTAACGTAATGACCTTAATTTACATTCAGAATGCTCTTGGTAAGAATTTACAATATAGAGAAAGTCTCCAATTTTGTTAATTTTTGGGATACTAACTAATTTTGGCCTCCTAATCACGAATCTGTTGTAAAAAACTGGGGGTCACGTCTGGAAATTCTACATTTTGATCAAAAATTGTTCGTTAGCGCCAAAAACCATCCACGGGTAGCCCCACAAACCATTGACGTTAGCCCCAAAAACCATCCACGGGTAGCACCACAAACCATTGACGTTAGCCCCAAAAACCATCCACGGGTAGCCCCACAAACCATTCACATGAGGTTAGGTCTGTTAGGTTAGGTTCCATAAGCACTCATTTTACCCCTAAATTTATCGAAAAAATAGGGATCGTACTAGAATTGAACATCATAAATCATTTTCTTGTAAAACAACGGCGTGGTTGGACAGAATGACAGGAGATTACATTTTTGTTCGTAAAACTACGCGTATACACCTATGTATAAAAAAAATTCAATCTGCTTTTTTTCAATTTTTCAGACGTGACCCCCAGTTTTTTTCAACAGATTCGTGATTAGGAGGTCAAAATTAGTTAGTATACTGAAAATTAACAAAATTGGAGAATTTCTCTATATTGTAAATTCGCTCCATGCTCTTTTTTAAGGAAGCACATCACAAACAGTAAATGGAACTGAGGGCAAAGAAAGTGTAATCTAACTTAACCAAACCTAATCTAATCTAACCTACTATCCTAACGAAATGCAATATAACATAAGAAATTCTAACATAACTGATGAACATAAGGTACCATAAAATAACACATTACAAGGAACTTCCGGATTTGGCTGAACAGGAACTTTACTGTTGGATATAGGTTCCTCAAAATAAAAACCATAAATACAGATGAAAACATGAAATAAAGAAAGCTAATTCCTTGTGGAAATTCGCATATATACACATCACGTTAAAAACCACAGACATCTAAATACAGACTGAAAGCTATGAGCTTTTTATTTGAAGCCGCGCATCTTGGTTCACTTATAACACGTGTAGATGGAAATATGGTGGAGATGCATATTTTAATTTGAGCCTGGAAAATGAATGATTGTAGGTTTCATCATGTGAACCTAATGTATAGTTATATCTTTTTTAGTAAACTTGAAAATTGCAATGTTATGTGTGATGCAACAACTCTCAATCTTGAAGATAGTTGTTACAATTTGAAATATGAAGTTATGCTCACTGCCATGATAGTATTCTCCGGTTTCAAAATTTTTGGCTTCAAATTGGCCCATGTTAAAAGGTCCATAATGATCCTAATTTACATGCAGATGTAAGCTAATTGTGTAATTTGTTGTTAGCCTTGGTGGGTTTAGTTATCTTAGCATAAATAATACATTTACAGTGTTTTTATGCTAAGAGAACCTAACAACATAGGCATTCCTTGAGTGGCGTTACAATGCAACATTGTGCGATAAGGGAGACAAGTGAAGTCAGGATCTCTCTTATTCCACAATTCTAGGACAACCTTGAACAACAAAATAACCAGAACCATATATTTTCCAGACAAATTGAAGAAAAACAAGTTAAATTAATGAAAATAAATTGCCTCAATATCCAAAAATAAAATAAAAATCATAAATACAAATGAAAATGCGAAATAAAATCGTTGAATCCTAGTGGAAATTCGCATATATATCCACGTTTAAAACACAAGTTCGACATGGCAATATTGTGTGTTTACAAGATGGACTTGGTTAAAGAACAGCAGCTATGGCAAGTAATGAAGTAGTAATATTTTTTATTATTTCTTAGAACTGGAATGTTTAATTGAGAAATGCATAGTGCCAATTTGAAGTATGTGATACGTACTGTTAGTGAACGTATATTTTATTTACTTTGAAATGGTAAAACGCAAGGGTCGATCGTGCTGTATAACCCTCGCATTTGCTAGCAACAAATTCACATTCAATCTCGGTAGAGAAGAAAAGAGTAAAAAATACCGCATTTTAGTTCGAAATTCATAAATTTGCGGGATAGAAAATATTTTGTTTTACATTAAGTAATGGCAACTTCAGTAAAACTCCTGGATGTATATTTATGTTCAAAATTATCTTGGGACACTCAAGTTAATAACCTATGTTTGGTCTAAAGAAACTAGAGAGAGAACATATTGGAAAGGATGTGTTGATAGTCATATAACACATTTTCCATAGCTTTCTGACAGAAATTCTATTGCGGAGTTATTCAACAGGTGCTGGAAAATGTATTAATTGAGGAACATGTCCGGAGTTTTTAATCAATCTCTTCCAATCTTCTCTCCCCCTTAAAAAAAGGTTAAAATGATGACTGTTCAAAGCTTATTTATATCGGAGTGACTACCTTCACCAAGGGGTGAAGCTAGCTTACGAGATATTTTCACTAAATTTTAAACTGCACATTGCATGATATACAACCTGGCCTGGCCTGCTACACGGATGTGTGTATTCTTTAGTTGTTAATATGTGTGAAGTTTACGTCAGCATGCATTTATTTTCATTTAGGAGACAAGTACTTTTTTCTGCACACCATGGATTTAGAAAAATATCGCAATGTGTTACAAGGTGTATGTAATTTCGGGTCTTCAGCACATGCTGCTATTTTCACTACCTATTGAGATTTCTGGTCGCACACATGAAGTAACTTCTTAGCAGTAAGTTCAGCAACACTGCCAATGAATTTAATGAAATAAGATAAAATACAATGTTATAAATCATGTAATTAATCTTCTTTCAGGTGAATAGTGGCAATGTTTGCCAACCTGAAGAATAAGATAAAAGAGGAGACGGGGAGTGATGTGATGAAGCATATTCTTAACAACCCTACACCTCACACACAACAAACTGAGAAGAGGGGATCAACTGGATTCAAAGGTCGCCATTCCAGGCAGGGTTCTGGATCCAGTGTGTCTAGTTTCACAGATGCTGGAGATCTGGGTAAAGAGGATTCAGTTTCGTTGAGTGGAAGGAAAGATGAACTGAGCGATGGAAAAGTAAGTTATATTGGCTATACTTGGAGTAACTTCCATTCATTCTCTTCTGTTTTTTAGACAAGAGTGCAAATGCTTATGCAATCTGCAGCTTTCATGATGTTTAACATTATTAATACTTTACATGGAAGTTGTGAAAGCAAGCAAGGTCCCTTACAAATTGTCTAATTCTTGTTGGGCTGTGGTATGCTAGATTCCTCCTGACCTAAGTTCAGATTGTGTAATTCTGACATCGTTATGCACACATGCTTTCTACATGAATCCAATTCTATACATGTCTGTAAGAACATACTGAATAGGTTTTCTGATTGCTTATGTGTGTACATTAGATTGGATTATATTAGGTATATTTTAATGCCCTTAGCCTTATAATTATACTTCTACGTTCATAATGTGTAAAGCCAGCCACACACCGAATATGACATGATGAGTCACGACACGATGCAACACAACACGACGAGACACTTTGCTTCTGACGAAACGAAACAAATATTAATTATTGTTATCAGTGTTATTTTTCTGGCAAGAAAGTTTTCGGTACAAGTTGGTTTGTTGTTGTTATTTGTTGTTGTGTTTATCATAAGAACTGTTCTAAATATTGTGGTATAAAAATGAGTTGAGTTGAATTGGTGTTTTAAGTCCACTTTATGCACAGTAAGGCTAATTGGGATTGGATCTACAGTTTAAAGAGGGATCCGAACCACTTGTGCCTCCACCGGGTATCAAACTTAGGACCCCTTGATTACAAGGCAACGACACTACCACTGTGCCATCGGGAAGGCCCTTGGTATATAAATGATCATGCATACAGTACACACACACACACACATACTTCTTTCCTTAAAATAAAATTCTTTTAGTTTCATTCTCACATATAAAGGTTACCGGTACGGCGTGCTGTTGCGTACCACCTGGAAAAAGCACTGCTTTTTATTATTATTGCATCCAAAGTAAATGTATAAACATGAGATGTATGACATCTGTCATTTCAGGAAATTTAGGTTCTCATTTTCATCTTAAACGAATAGCACTCACCGCAATATATCATTTTTTCTACATTTCCACTGACAAGAGACAAATTTGGTAAAATAATTTTTATTTTATCCCTTTTGTCTATTCTTTACAAGAATTAATGTAACGAAGAATGGACTTTTGTATGGTGAATTAAATAAATAAAATGGATGTCCAATGTCGCAGCAGGAACAGAGTTTTGCCAGGATGAAGTTCGGTGCATTCCGGCTCACTTTAAATGCTGCTTCCCACCAAAAAAGGAAAAAGTTTAATTCGCGTTTTGCAACCACATAGTTATTCGATCTGCCCTGAAGATTGTTTTTCTTGTACAATATACGATATGTTTTGTACATTACAAGCTAATTTCTATCAAGCCTATTTTTTTCACGTAGTGTAATTGTAATGTAATTCATTTCCTATGACACTTCATTCCATAGCACATCAATTTTGTGCATGGAATGCAGGTGGTACGCCGAGAAGAATGGATTTGTACATGCGCAGAACATTTTGTCGCATCGTGCTCCTCAGATACCAAATTCCCACGACCTTCACTGTTTTGTCGCAACGTGACTCGAGTCAAATGTTTCGTCTGGTGTGCTCTCATAAGAGCCCCATGTTAAACGTTCCCTTGAGTCGGTTTGCTACAAAATGACTCGTTGTGTCGGATCCACTGTGAGGCTGGCTTTACTATTTACAGGTTTTACCATTTTTAGATTTAAAGGAGGTTAGGATTTTTAGGTTGATTCCTTAGTATTTCCATAATTTCTTTCTTGTCCTGCATGTAAAAAGAATGCTTTTAAAGTTGTATGTGAGAAAGTTATGCAGTGAGGTTAAGAGGGTATCTCCTCCTATAAGAAAAAGATAATAAATAAATGAAATAAAACTTTCTAGTGCAGGAGAATTTTTACGATTTCAAGCTGTAGTTCATTTTGCATTGTTTTCTTTAATCAGAAATAAACGTTTCCGGTAATCCATATGTATGTTGGGTGTGATTTTTACTATTTGTTTCCAATATAGCTCTATGAGAGTGATTTCAGTCAGAGTTAAATTACTGTAGAAAGATGCGAGTATTGCATTTAAAACTAGAAAATCACAGTTCTGTTGTGTGAAAAGGGTAACACTTTGCTCTACTTTGACATCCATTTCTACCACTCGTAACTCAATATATATGTGTATATATCTGGGTGTGTGTGTGTAGGTAGGTTTCTGTGCTCTAAATTCCTGATGCATTTGAACTCATCAGTGTTTGAATCACAACAGATCACTGACAGACAATTCAGGCAGGTTAAACAGTGACAGTGAAATGTCGGATGAAGCCAGGGCTGGCTTGGTAGATCATTTGGAAGAGCAATGTCATGGTATGCCAGACCCCCTGGTTCGAGTCCTAGTCGAGCCTGCAATTTTCACTGGTATTTACAACATATTTTAATGCAGTACTTTCCTTAGAGTATGATTTTGTTATGCTCATTTTTAAGTGTGCCAAACCTGATTGTTATATCGTCTGGCATGGCATGGAGTCCCCTGATGTGAGTGGAACCTGCTACAGGTGCCTATGCTGGTGCTTACGTCATTTGCGTAAAATCCAAAATATGTCTTCTGCATTTGGATATTTACACCTTTTGAGAGGCAACACATATATTAATAACAAGGACTGAGCCAATACCACTTCCAGCAGATACAGATACCAATATCGATGCTTGAATATTGTAATAATTAAAATGTTGTTAAATATATAGATTAATATTAGCGTGTAAGTATTCTACTCTATTTATATACATCAATTTACCAAGGTTTTTGCTTTAAGATATTCAGGAATTATATTAGAATAATAACGGATGATCCATTTGGGTATGGATGTGAAATTCTTTTGTCAAATGTAAATGTATACAAAAGACTGAACGGTGGAAATTTTTAATTTTTATCCACTACTAACAGTTTGGTACAGTGTTCAGTTTTCTACTTGGCCTCCATTGCAAACTCTGCACAACTCATAACGGTGATTCATTTCATTCCACGTCTGGTGTAACATCTCTGGTGTCTGTGGGTTTCTGTAAATAGACAGTGTCTTTAACGAAACCCCATACGAAGAAGTCTGGAGGAGTTAAATCTCTCACACTTAGCATACCAAAGGACACATTTAGCTTGTTGCTGGTTCGTAAATGCCATTTCAACAATATCGAATGAGTTCAACTTCATTGTTGCTAACACACTACAGAAAAACTCCCCATGTTTCATGCACGAAAACTCCAACACGAAAATTTTCCTACTATCACATTTACGTTTCTATTATGTTTTATTTTATCCATACCCAAATGGATAACCCTGTATATTATTACATATTATGTTATCACAACACTTAGTTTTTCCACACACAACTGAAACTTCGATTTGCATAACTTCCAGGATAAATAGACTGCTAAAGTGTCGCATGGCTTTTTTGTGGTCTCTGTGAGAGACCAAAATGCCAGAAAAGTATTGGCTGGTATCAGTAAGTAAATTCCAACCGATACTTTCCGACACTGGTGGTATCGGCTCAGCCCTATTAACACTAGAAGCGCCAGGATTTTTTAGTACCTAGAAGCGCCACCTCCGGTCAAAATGACTGGTATTTAAAATTTGACTATTTCTCAAAATGGATATTGCCAATAATCATCTTATTACTAATAAAACAAAATATTTTGTAAAAAAAATACAAAAATATCATGAAACCCAGCGATTTTTATTTTCCATGCACTAATTACAACAATAAATATTCATTTTCTTCAAGGAAATAAGTGTCCGTCATGAAATTTCACATATAACATTTTTTTTCATTTCAGTACCTTTTCTACACCAGAAACACATTTTCCACAAATATATTAAATATATTTGATGCACATTGAACAAATGTCACTTGTTTCGTTTTCATTGCACAATGCCACCTGGCATTGGCGCCTCTTTCTGAAAACAGAGCCACTTACATTCCGTGCATGTGATATTTATGTTGACAATATTTTATTGGGCTTTGCATTCAAATGTCCTTCTCTCAGTTCCTCAGCTAATTCTATCAAAAAGTTATGTCTCGTAACGTTCCTCCCCGCGACTGCTTTTGTAAACTACCCATGCATTTATTGCTACCAGATCTAAGATATTGTAAAACACATGTACCGGCCATCTATGTGATGAAGCATGGACTGAATATTTATGTGCCATTTGATCAACAACATCAACACTTGTTTTGTTAGAATACTTGATTGTTTCTATGAGTTTCTTCTGGCTTTGCAAATCTACTTCTACATTTGAATGCACGGAGCTTAGGAGTAGAACATTTTTGTTTGGTTTAGCTTGGTATGCACACAATGTAATGTCCCCCTTTTTTAGTAAACATGTTTCATACACTTGTGTTCTAATGTTCAGAATTTCATTAGGAATCTCCTTTCTATTTTTCTTCATAGTGCCAATTAGGCTCGTCGTCTTCTCTTTTAGCTTCTCAGCGAGTTTCAGCGATGTGAAATAATTGTCAGTAGTTACATTTCTACCCACATTTAGATAAGGTGAAGTAATTCTCAATACAACATTTTCAGGTACAGTAACATTATCATTCCCTGATTCATCTTTCCCAAGGTATGGAAAGGCATTGCACATGTATTTGGAATGTACGTCCACTAGCATCCAAAATTTTATACCAAATTTGTCTGGTTTGTTTGGCATGTATTGTGTAAATCTACACCTCGCTTTCGAAGGAAACAATTGTTCGTCAACTGTCAGATTTTCCCCTGGAGTGTAGCAACTCCTACAATTAGCTATAAATTTGTCCCAAATTTCAGAGCACAGTGCAAATTTATCAATTTGTAAACGTTCAGATCTGGATGATTTTGAATCGAATCTAAGATATTTCATTATTTCCCTGAATCTGTTTCTTGACATAATTTGTTGACAGAAAGGTGGCCCCCAAAGTAGTTTTCCATAAAAAATCGTAGTCTATAGAACTGCACCCATACACTCCTCTAGCATATAAAATAGCCAGGAAAGCGTCAAGTTCTTGTAATGACAAATGCCAGTTGGGTTGCTGATTTCGAGCTGCTTCTTCTTCCGTACACTTCTGTATGTGTCGAAGCATGGAATCGTCTACAGTAAGATCTGGGTCCTCGACATCGGATTCATTTTCACTAATCTCCTGTAATACTTTCAAATATTCCTCTGGACTGAGGACACATTGTCTAGAAAACATGCTTACAAACTGCAGTGTTCACTTTCCCCTTCTTATCAGCTTCGAAAATACGCCAACATATATGGGCGAGTCCAAAAGAGGAAGGAAGAAGAGGGGTGGAAACTGTAAGTGCAACGTTCCAACCGAGAAGTGGTTTTCCATTTAAATACATTAGCTGTCAAAATGACCAGCAACGGCGCTTCTAGGTAGAAACAAATATTTCCATTAGTATTATTTTTTTGTAAATAACGCATAGCAGTAATAATGTACTGCAAATTTTAGGAAAAGTCACAATATTTCAACGCATGAAGAAATTTTTTTCTGTACAAAGCAGAAATTGAAATTTGAAAAACGGTCAAAATGACCGGCTTGGCGCTTCTAGTGTTAATAACATTAGCCACCCTTTCAGTATCCGTATAATCAGTAATGACTGATAACTAGAAACCCATGATATGTCTTGATTTTTGTGCATTTTACAGGTTTCATCAGCAAAAGACCTGAAAAGGTTGGATAAGAAAGAAGAGGAATGGAAGAAAAAACTTGAGAAGAAAGAAGAAGACTGGAAAAGGAAGTTAGATAAGAAAGAGGAAGAATGGAAAAGGAAATATGAGAAGAGAGATGAAGAACTGAAGAAGAGGTTGGAGGACAAGGAAGATGAATGGAAGAGAATGTTGGAAGTACTGCAGAAGGAAAAGGGTGTTTTGGAAGAGGAGAAGAGAGAAGTTGTGAAAGAGAAATTGCAGTTAGAAGAAGTCCTGAAATTAGCAGAAGGTAGATATATATATATATATATATATATATTAATTTTTTTATCATGCTGGAAATGTAGCTAAATGTTTATAGAATTTGCAATATTTTGCTATGTTATTTGTATGCACATAGTGTACAGTTTTTTTTTGTATTTCTTTTCATTTTATTTATATGTTCTGATGTTATTTTGTCTTATAAATAATATATAATATGAGATGATTTTATTTACTTGCCTTGTAGAGTACAAGAAGAAAGCTTTCAAGTTCCAAGAAGATATTGATCAGATGGAAGACTTCCAGACTCAAGAAATGGCCAAAATTAAGCATTTGGTAAGTATTGATTTGGAAAGTGAAACATTTAAAATCTCTCTAAATGTTAAAACATGAATATTAATTTATACTCCCTCTGTCCCATAATTATAGTCCGGTATGCCAAAATGGTAACTTTTTATTTATGTTCTTTTGGATACTTGACCGGCCAATTTGTACTAATCCTTGAGTAATAACGTTGTATGACTCATTCCCATGTTTCATTTTCTTTTTCTGTATACACAAGTGCCACAGTTTGAATATCGGACAAGTATTTTGTGACAACAAACAAAAGTGTACCGGACAATAATTATGGGACAGAGGGAGTAGTATTTTTTTTTCTTTTATGAAATTTGCTCCAAGATAAATAAAAAATATCAGTATTTTTGACTAGTTTAGTTAGCTGATTGATATAATGGTCCAAGTTCCAAATTTGTGATTCTGATCCAGTCATCATGGAAATACATTTCGTACATAATCAAAGTGTGGGGCGTTACCCCCACACCCCCTATACGCCTTTATGGCATAGTGCTATGCACAGGGGAGCACTTTACTTTTTTACTTTACTTTACATAATCAAAATTCCATATATGTCTAGAGTCTCGCACTGAATAGGCTTACTGCATCCTTTGTGCAGCCTAATGTGATGTTGAAGATTTTTTTTACTGATGAAAATGTAACATTTTCATGGTAAATCTTCGGGAAGGAAAAGGTGCAGGTTGGAAGAGTGCAGTTGAAATGTCATTTAAAATAATTAAAATGGTTTGGAAAAGAAAATAATTTAAAATGCACTTCTGAAAACTTAATGGTACTACAGCTTTCTGAGGACTAGGACATGCCAAACCAAAGAGTTTTTCTTGTTTATATGTATTAATTGCATTGTAGAATTATTCGTCGTCTTATTATTAGTATTCTCATAGGG
The DNA here is from genome assembly GCF_977018435.1 of Lepisma saccharinum. NCBI lineage: Eukaryota > Metazoa > Arthropoda > Insecta > Zygentoma > Lepismatidae > Lepisma > Lepisma saccharinum. The sequence goes on from NC_139229.1 coordinate 137,958,807, forward strand.
TGAGCATGCACAGTAAATCTAATCTCATCGCTATTCTTATCCAACTTTCTAGTAACGATGGTGCCAAGCCCTCACCCCAGCAAACAAGAAAAACTATGTAAATAAATGTTCTTTTATTTTAAATATGCATTTTTGTATGATATTTAGTGGTACACCCACCCATTTGTTTCCGATGCCATATCACTGATTTCTAAATAGCGGTGGATGATGCTAACAATTTGACGTGGTTTACCGTAACAATTATTATTTCCCCCCATCTAGATGAATTTGAGGTAAGGGAAATGAAACACCTCTGCAGGCATGCAAGTAAAACATATTTCCAGCAATTTCTTCATGTAGCAACACTGCCTCTGCCAAACATGGCTGAGAAACAGATGGGAAGAAGCAGTTTTCTCCTGCCAATGCTGCTTCCAGCAATGGTATTGACTACGCAGTTTGCATGTTTTTAAATAGCCGCACACGCAGTTTTTCTTCAGTTCCCTTGTCCTCCGTGCATACGATTGCAGGGTGGCTACTCACTGAGAATTCCTTGAATCTCTGGAATGCTGCGTGAATTATTGGCTCCAGGAATTATGCATGAATTCTGCGTGAATTATTGAATCTGGGAATTATGCATGCATTCTGCGTGAATTATTCTCCGTAGACGTGAAAAATTGTAACTTTTATTAATCCAGTTTTCATTGAATTTATACATATTTATAAATGCCCTAATGCACGTTTTCCACAGTTTAGCTTTTATTTTTATCCAAGAAAGAAAACAAAGCTGCGTGTAAAATAGAACAGAATTCTCCCAATACGTTAGTGTCCTTTGCAGAACAATCTATCTGACAGATGGAAGGTTATTGCAAGATAAGACATCTTGAAGTTGATGATTTAAATTTGAATCTAAAATTCTTATAGAATTAACAATTTTTAGTAGATGAGTATATCTAGTAACATTTGTGACTTGTGTTCGTAGATAGTATATTTTGAATCTAAGTATGTGAAATGGAAAATGTATACTCCGCACCTTAAATTCAATATTTTAAATTCATATACCATTCAATTGAATTATAATTTTTGGATTCATTGGAATCACACAGACCCTTTATATTGTTAATACATTTGTGTGTGGGGGGGGAGGGGTGGTGAGAGGCAAGGTTGAAGTAGAGAAAACATCTGCTGTTTGAAGTAGAGAAAACCCTTGAATTTTTGGAAAATTAGCCTTGAAAACCGGGAATCATACTTGAATTTTATCATTATCATAGAGTGGCCAGCCACCCTGAATTTGGTGCTCAGAAGGGTGCAATCTGTGGTGTACATAAACCAGTCTTTCAGTTCGTTAAATAATTTTCTTAAATTTGGGTTTGGAAACTTGTTTTAATAATTTTGCACGAAATATAATGAGCGATTTTCCATGTATTAAAGCTAAATGTATAGAGAAAGATATGAGAGGGATCTGTGAGAATTATTATATACATAGGGGGAAATTTTTGTGGAACTATTTCTAATTATAGTTTCATTTAATATGTTTCATTATTAGAGGCACAGATTTTTGGTAAATAAAACAGCAAAATTTCAGTACAAAAACTTGAGTCAATTTCGGGTTCAAAAGTGGTAAATAAAATAAAATATCGGTGTTATAGCGGTGAAAAATTGGATGAAAAGTGGTATATAAAAAGACATTTTGGTTTTAAAATTGTGAATATAATCCTAAATTTGATTTAAAAACTACACTTATTCCACAGAATTAACATTTCACTTCTAATAGCACATTTATGTAGTTATCCGAGTATTAAATTTATTTCTGTGTAAAGGAGTCCATTTTTGCTTCTCCAATATTAACAGCAGAATTAATCAATTTTCCAGGAATTGCATAACTCTCAGGATAATTCAGACCTCAGAAGGTGTCGCGTCGGTGAATAAATCCTGAATTTTGTGTTTAAGAGTTAATTTTGCCTTTTGCAGTTCATTTCGCATTATTTCGTGACAAAACATGGTCACAAAATGCATCTCCACCTTTGAAAAACATGCAAAATTAACACTACAATGTGTTTCTTCAAATTTCATTTTTTTGTCAAAAACGAAATATGCATGCCCCTATTCATTATATAGTAAATTGTACCTCTCTTTTTAATTATAATTAAAGCTTAATTCTGGCTTGTACTTCTTTAATTAAACTTTACATGTGTATTTAATAAAGAGAGGTAAAATATTCCATTCGGAGAATATGCTACTGCTAGACAGGCGTGTTAAACATAATGGCTTATGAAAGAAGATTATTCTGATGCCATTTTCTATTAAACAAATATTAAAAAATCCTTTAATGCCAAGCTACTAAGTTTGTCTTTAGAAGATTCATACAATTACTATAATTAGGGATGTTTCAGTGTAGTATTTATTTTTTATTTTCACATTGATCCTACACTTATCTCGCCTTTGGTATCCTGTAGCTGAGAAGTATCAGTGTTAACTGATTATAGTGAGTTATACATTAACCAAATTTTATTTTTATTATCTTTAGCTCCTTGTCAAGGAGCAAGAACTCACAGATAAGGAAGGTGTGCTTCAAGAGCTTAAAACCCAAAATGAAACATTACGGGGTGAAGTAAATAGATTGAAAGGCCACGAGGAGGAGCTAAACAACTTACAGGTAAGTACTAAGATATAATTGTAATAACATACTATGATGGAATTCTTTTTGTGCAAAATTGTTGTTGAATTTTGATTTTCAGGACCAAGTTATTTAGGATCGTTTCAGAAAATTATTTTGATTATTTTACAGCTAGGTTTATAGTATGTTTTATAAAACTGTGACATCAGCATTTCCAGTCAGGAATTAGTAGGGTTCTCTTGTAGCTTCCCCCCTCCCCCTGCAGAGTGGTTAGCACATCACTCTACGACACCAGGTGTCCCGGTTTCGAATTCTGGCCTGTGCATGGAGTTTGTGAGTGTCCATTCATCAATTTCATCATATCATCACTCATCCCTCATCCCTCATCTTCGCAAATTAGCCAAAAGTGGAAGAAGAAGTGAAGTAAAATTAAGAAATTCAATCAATCTTCTCTTGTACAAAGCTAATTTTCTGATTTTGTATTGAGATGAATATTTTCAGTTGCACTGTTCTTATTTTAAGGCTAAATTCTTCAGAGACCGAATGTCTTAACTGAATGCTTGAGGTGTACTCTGATTTTGAAGGTAAGAGGAACTCATGTGACTCGCCATTCTGTCAGATTTTTCCTCATGATTCCCCTCAGTCAGTGCAGATATATTCTGAGATAATGCTTTTTAATGAAGGCCATGTATGCTTCCTCCCATTTCTATGCCCCTTTTCTTCATTGTTCTCTCATCTTCCCCTTCACTGTATGTAAATTATTCATATACTTTCTAAGCTGCATAAGAAACTATTACAGATTAAGTTTTGTTAGACAATTGTTGTTTAATAAAACATTAAAAGTAGCCCTCTCTACACTACATTTATATCTCGGTATTTCTGCAGTTAAACAACTGTGTGGTGTGTGTGTTTGTGTGTCTGTCTATATACCACATTTATTGTAATCCTATTTGCATTACTCTGTGCTGTATAAGTGACAACCCTAAGAGAAAGAGTGCATACATTTTGTGAACCAAAATACATTTGTGGAGCAAAATTCCATCAGTACAGGACAAAAATACTTGCAGATGTATATACTGGTCTTCATTATAGATGCACTACATGAAAAAGTAGTGTTTTAAGTTGTGATGAATTAGTATTTTATATTTAAATACTTATTGTATCAAATATACTTATGTGATAAAAGAAAAAGAAATGTCGGAAATATTCTTCAATAGCCCATGTACAGTATAGCAGTTAAGTTTATTTTCATATCATCCATGAATTATTATTTGTTAGTGCTGTGCCCCAATTTCTTTTTATGTATTGTTTCAGAAGTTATTTTGTTTATTTACTTGTTGTGGCAATTTTGTTGTTAAAGAAAGCTTGAGAAAGTGTATTGCTCTTTGTTCATATATGTTAGTGAATATATTTAATTTTACTTTATGTACGTAATTGTGAATCACCGAATTTTGTCTTTTTTTCTAGAAAGTGGATGCATTTTGTGTCAGAAACCTGCATTTGTGTTTGTCTTTCCTTTTTGAAACTTTTTACCTCTCTCTGCATCACACCTCATTTGTATAGTTCTCCATAGCCATGACAACAATATATATTGGTTGTTTATAAAGTTCACAATATTCATGGATCTAATGAGCTCGGTATTATTAATCTGTCAGTTCAACAAGATTGGTTTTATGTATTTGTCCCTTCACTATTACTGCATGCATGTGCATTCTTTTCAAACACTGTTGACATGTTCATTTTACCATGAAAATCTACATGTACAAGAGCTGTACAATAAATAATGTAATCCTTACTTTTTGAACACTACTCGTGTGTCCTTTCCAATAGCTCATTAAACCAACACACACAAATTACATTTTTCTTCCAAATGTAAACTTTTGAATTTGCTAATCACAGCAATGCATGTGCTAGTGTTGGCCTTGAATAAACTAGACTGTTCTTGAATCATTAAAGAGATTCGTACAATGCAGTGCGTACATACAAGAAAAACTATTAAAGAGAAGTTTATGTTGAACTTGACAATGTTTTTCCAAGACATTTATATTACTGTTATTATTATTTTTAAAAGATTAACCTTTCTTTGAGATATGCGATACATTATAACAGTTGGGCTGAAAAGTTCGTAGGCTGACTCATAGATGGCGTTACTAGAATTAAATCCATGTGATTTTTACTTAGTACTAACCTTCAAAAGATACGTGTATAAATTTCACAGCTGCCGGATAATTAGTTCGTGAGATATAGCATTGTGAGTGAAGCAGCTTTTGTTATTGTGAAAAAATGGATAAAAAATAATTTTGTGTGTTAATAAAGCATTGCTTTTTGGCGAAAAAAAATACTGTTGAAGCCAAGGCTTGGCTTCATAAACATTATTCGGACTCTGCACCAGGAAAATCAACCGTTGAGAAGTGGTTTGCTAAATTTAAACGAGGCGAAATGAGCATCGAAGACGATGCACGCAGTGGACGCCCCAAAGAGGCTGTTATGGACGAAAACCTCAAAAAAGTCCACAAAATAATTTTAAATGATCGTAAAGTGAAGTTGATCGAGATAGCTGAGACTTTAAAAATATCAAAGGAACGTGTTGGACATATTGTGCATGAATATTTGAACATGCAAAAGCTGTGTGCAAAATGGGTGCCGCGCGTGCTCACAATCGATCAAAAGCAACAACGTTTTGATGATTCGGAGCAATGTTTAGCGATATTCAACCGTAATAAAATTGCTTCCCCATCCATCATATTCTCCAGATCTGGCCCCCAGTGATTTTTTCCTGTTTGCAGACCTTAAAAGAATGCTCGCTGGAAAGAAATTTAGCACTGATGAAGAGGTAATCGCCGAAACTGAGGCCTATTTTGAGGCTAAAGAGAAATCGTACTATAAAAATGGCATCGAAAAATTGTATGACCGCTATAATCGTTGTATCGCCCTCGAAGGCAACTATATTGAATAATAAAATCGAATTTTGTCAAAAAAATATTTTTTACTATGTTAGCCTACGAACTTTTCAGCCCAACTGTTACGAAGTTTTTTTAAAAAAAAATCCTTATCAATCACTTCCAAGAGAAAGAAATGCCTCTTCTAAATAAATACTTATGATTTTTACATTAAATTTACAAGTTTGTAGGAATAGTATTATTAACCACAAGAATAATCATGTACTTTTGCCACCTCCCTGTCCAAGGGTGTTGAGTGATGCCCTTGCTATCTTTCTACTGAAGAACCTTGTTTGAATTCTAGCCTAGACATGGCCTTTCCTTTATGAGTGTCCCTTTGTCAAATTCAGTTAATCAGCACTTCACCTTCATTGCCACGATTAGCTTAAAGTGGCAGGAAAAAGATTTAAAATAATATTAAAAAAAAGATTTTGATGTATTCATCATGTAGTTAATGTTGCATATTTTCGGCAATCTTGATGGTCGAGCACATCTCCATCATATTTGTTAGTCTAAAGAGTCATAATAGTAATGCAAAATATAAGGAATCCCACATTTTTATACATATATCTCTGATGCAAAAAGAAAGCAGCAAAGCACATTGCAACATACTGTGAAGGCATATGGAGATGGGGCCCCAAACATTCGCAATCTCTGCCATTTGTGTAGGTGAGGTGATCAACACCACTCTCCAGCCACCTTTACCAGCAACCCCAGGGTTGCCTCCAGTTACTCCTTTTTATTAGAGGCTGTGTGAACTCCAGAGCATGGACATGGACATTGCTTAAAAATATTCCCACCAGAAATCATTGAACCTGAGTCTCTTGTATAGCAGTCAGACAGCCCATAGATTGGACCACCACCACTCCATTCTAAGATGAACATGGAAAAGATTGCATGTGTATGCAGTACTTTATGGACGAGATTCCACGTTAATTAACTGATAAAACTAAACCATAAATGAAATACTATTCTTTAAATGAATGGTTTTAAGGGGTTTGCATCACTTCTATGTAACCGCTGGCTGATGATTAACAATGTTCTCTATCTTACTGTGTGGAATATGAACATATATGTTTGGGCTTTGTTGCTTGTTTTTCTGTTTTGCATGGCTCATATGTAACCTGTTCTGTGTATTTTGTATGCGTTGCTTCTATTTTTTTTTCGCACTTCCACATGGCTGCTAATGAATGCACTGACGGTATGTTCTCACCCAAATAGCTTTGGAGAAGTGGATTTTTAATTTCGACATTGTTCCACTAAGGTATGTAGTGTCAAACATTATTTTTTTTAGTTTAAAATACTTAATGAACCCTGTTTAAGATATTATTGTAATAAAGCAAATATTATTCAAAACATATGATGGCACATATGCATTATTAAATACATTTTCCTCTAAATTTCAGTTAACAAATTTTTATTATAAAATTCTTTTAATGTTTTTGCATGAATTCATAAACTCATTTTTGTTGATAGTAACTTTTGTCTGGCTTTGATTTGGTTTTTATTATAAATATTTGTTTTTTGTCCATATATTATAATTTTAAAGCACATTTTTTTATTTACATATTTGAATCCAAATTTTGGAAGGATGAGTCAAATGAATGCTGTGAAAATTATAAGCAGTGCAATGCAATCAGACATTGGTGGTTGCTCTCTTGATTGATTTTCTGGAAGTAACACTTGTTTGATATGTCTTCCAGATGGTGGAATTCGGAATATTTGTTAATGGTGCTTCTGAGAATTTAAAGCACACAAAAATATTATTATATTTCCTGATTTTATCATTATTTTGAATTTTGCTACTCATCAAATTAGCTCAAGTTTTCTGAGAATCTTCAGCTATAGCCATCCCATGGGCCTTGTTATGGATAGAGCCAGGATTTATGGTCTTGTTTCTAACTCTATTTTAGTTTTTGTGATCGTGTATTGTTTTATGTGTCAATGAAGTGATCACTTCCAGAAATTTTATCATGCTTGTCAAAGAATTTCCATTGTCTTGTGATGGGTTCACATCACCCAGCTGTTAGCGTACTCGTACAGTTTTAAATCAATAGCACCATGTGTGAGGTTATTCTCTGTCAGAACAACAACTCTTAACGGATTGTTTTGCTTCTGGTGGTGGGAAGCGATAGTGGTTGGGGTTGAAATGTGTGTGAACAACTATCATACTGTGTCAGAATGGAGCATATTCTTTCTCCTTATCTTTTGTGCATTGGCATCTTATCATTTGTGGAATAAGTTCTGTTTGAATTTTGCATGATGTCTCAGATTGCAGTTTGTGAATTATGGGATCTGAGTTTCTTATTCTTTTGGTGTCAGTTTACAGTAGGAGTGTGCAGGATCCCGAAAAGTTGGGACTGGGATCGGGAAAAAAATTTCCCGTCCCGATCCCGACTTTGGGAAATGACTTCCCGACTTTTCAGGATCCTGAGCATCAGGAAATACCGAATGGTCATTTTAGAAAGTTGTTAATTCTCGACGTTTTCTGCATTCCAAGTGTCTGGAACTGAAATTGTTTGTTTTTATTCCAGAAATGCAAAAACAATCACTTAAGTTGAAAATGACATATAGAATTCGAGATTTTCAGAGCTTTGGGAAATTTCAAGCATTTCCCATCCTGAATGTCGGGATTAAAAAAAATTTCCCGTCCAGACCAAAAAAAATCGGTCCCGCACACCCCCAGTTTACAGGCTTCATTCTGTTCGTGCATTTTTACATACTCTGTGAGCATTTATTGTTTTAGTGCCAAGCAGCTAAGTATGTATCTTTACCTTAGTGTGGTTTTTGGGTGCTTTGATAAAAGTGTAGTTGCAAATTGGCTGTTTCAAAGTAGGCATTGTTGCATTTAGAAGAACAGAATTTGTTGAATATGATTCATTTTCGATGATCTAATTTATGTGAAACTGGTATTTTTATTGCACTGTATTGCTGGCTTATATCCCTAGCAATTTACTACATTTGGCTATTCCTCCATTGGTAAAAAAATGTAAAGTGCTCCCCTGTGCTTAGCACCATGCCATGAAGGCATATAGGGGGTGTGGGGGTAATGCCCCACACTTTCTTGATCCGGTCATGAATGGGGATGATGTGATCAGCATCACGCCCCTGACTGCCTTTACCCCCCAAGGTTACCCCCAGGTACCCATGTCATTCGACGCTGGGTGGGCGCTGAGGGCCGCTTCGAACGTTAGAAAAGTTCCCGGATTTGAACCGGCCGGGGATCGAACCCCGGACCTTGAGCATGGTAGTCAAACGCGTTACCAACTGATCCACCATGGCTATTGAGTTCATAAATATCAGTGAAGTGAAGTGCTATAGTAAAGTAATCAGAGAAAGCTTTTCTAGTGAATTTTTTGTAGCTTCCCCACCATTAGTATTAATCAATTGTATTACCATGTAATCAATGGGCTATTCTCCCCTCATTTTATGGTATTATTTTCATTGATTTGAATCCCACTCCTAAGTGAACCTGAGATTAACTTTTTCATCAGGTAATTGAGAATAAATGTCTGACAACCTAAGTAAATTGTAAACAAATATTTGGTGCAATCAAAACATCCTAACTGGAATGTGGTGCCCCGTTTGTTTCTTTGATGGTTGTCCAGAAATGAGTGGTTGATTTGAACCAGTATTGGACATTGTTGAGCATGCAACAGTAGAAAATCTTATAAGTAGCAATTGAAAAACACTGGACAGACCTTCTCAATGGATAAGCTCTGAACAGATTCTTGTCACTTTTCACATGTTCTCAACATCTAACTATATTTTTCCATGTAAAAAGAGTGCCTCCCCGATGACGTAGTGGTAACGTCTTCACCTTGCAATCAAGGAGTCCCGGGTTCGATACCTGTTGAAGGCACGTGGCACAGTGGTTCGCATCTCACTTTAAACTGTTGGTCCAGTCTCGATTAGCCTTTCTGTGCATAAAGTGAACTTAAAACAACAAGTCAATCTATGCAAAAAGTCGCATTTTAACAGGAACAAAAATTTATTTTAGACATGCAAAAGGTTTCACAGTGTAGTTTGATTAATTGAGTTGGTGTTTTTAAGTCCACTTTATGCACAGTAAGGCTAATCGGGACTGGACCTACAGTTTAAAGTGGAATCTGACCACTATGAGCCTTCACTGGGAATTGAACCCGGGGCCCCCTTGATTACAAGGTGACTACGCTACCACTGCACTATTGGGAGGCCCTCACAGTGTAGAGACACGGGGGGCAGGGTATGGAGTGACACACACTCACATGCTTATATTATTTTGGACTAAACTCAAATCACTCCTTCAAAAGGGTGTGTGCCAAATCCTAGTGAGAGGTTAGATGTTCCATTGTGTTGCTCGTTTTTTCAGTCCCATCCTCATGGTTGTAATTAACCTAAAGAGATATTTGAATAGCTTTGGTGCTGCAAGGTATAAGTACTTTTTTATATATTGCTGAAGATTACATTTCTTTATGGAAACAACTATTTTTGTATTCATTAACTATTTACTGTCTTAAATAGGACATTTTTTCATATTGCTGAAGACATTATTTGATGATACGAAAGAAATTTCTGAAGCAATGGTCACAGTCAGCCATCTGGAATTTCATTCAACATAATATCTATTATTACTCTGGCTTCTACTTTCAGCTTTGCAGAATGTGATGATATGAACAAGAAGTTTGTGAAACATTAGAACTTTCAATGGGAAAGAATGTTCTGTTTACATATGTTAAATAGTAAATGTATAAAATGTATTTTCGAGCATGTTAGAGAGTACCTTGTAGGGTGACCACATGTCCCGTTTTGTCCAGGACAGTCCCTTTTCAGAGGCATGTCCTTGTCGTCCCATCTATATTATTTAAAAACACTTGTCCTGTTTTATAAAAGTGTAGCAGTTAGCTTGAAAACGAGTCTAAATTTAATACATGCTAAAAAATATTGATGGAATTTTTAACCTAGTGTCATTGCAACACTATGGCAAACCAGCTGGACTTCGTTTCAAGCACTTCATAACAATCACAACGTTCCATTGTCGTCGGGAAGATTTGAACAGACAGCAGTTTACTGTTCAAGTTAGCTCGCATCGCAGGTTGTATTGTTTTGTGTGTGTTCCGTTATTTGTATACAGTGAATAACAATGGCCAAGATGCGTATATGTAAATTCAGTACGGACCTGCACTGGAATTTAAATTCCTGCATCTTGACACAAACTCAAAAAGACAAATGGGCCTCCCCCATGGTGCAGTGGTAGCGTCATTGCCTTGTAATCAAGGGGTCCCGGGTTCGATACCCGGTGGAGGCACAAGTGGTTCGGATCCCACTTTAAACTGTAGGTCCAGTCCCGATTAGCCTTACTGTGCATAAAGTGGACTTAAAACACCAATTCAAAAAGACAAATCTCGCATTGTGTGTCAGATATGTGGGAAGTTTTGTGAACGGTTGGTGAAGAATGAAGCTATTCTCAAAAAGATTGCTTCTTCTGGTAATATTTCCGGCATTCAGCGTAGGACTAACATCAAAGGCTGGTCAGAAGGGACTAGAAACACTATGTAAGTCATTCCAAGGTTATAATAATTAATGCCTTTTGACAACGGGAGATCATATTTCATTTATACTTTATGATGTATATTTTATGTGCCCCATATTTTAATAAATAATAATATGTTAATTATAACATTAATTATATGATTAGGCCCAACCTATTTTTCCAGGGGAGGTAAACTTACCACCTTGAAATGTCCCATTTTGGAGTCAAAATATTATGGTCACCCTAGTATCTTGTATATTTTTACTTTTTTTATTTGTCAACAAAAGAAAATCATGGTAATAGATAAAGGACAACTTATTTTCCATGAAGCCTGATGTGATTGTGTTTATCCCTCATCTCATTCATCCTCTCCTTATGATTTACCTAAGAACAACCTTCAGCAACATATAAGTAAATTCAGTAAGAATTCAGCAAGAATAACCTAAATATTAGATCACTTATAAAATACTTTATGAATTGTCTCAGTAGGGCAGCAGTTCATATCCTTGATGGTGTCTGCATATTTTTCTTCTCTACTTACATTGTTTTTGTGCTGAAAATACCTCTACTAGATTTCTGTGCTTCGAAGTCAATTGCTAAGTAAACACATATTTCTCTCCCATGTTTTTGGTGATGGCTATTTGTCATAGTTTATATGCCAAAGCACTGTTGGATAATAAATGCATGATCAAAATAAAACTTAAGTATTTCCGTGATTCTGTTTGTACAGTGTGCGGTTTAGGTTATGGTTTAGTCCTGTCCATTTGTCTCAATTTGACACACTTTATATTTGAAATTATGCAACATGTATATGCTTCTGGCTTCCAACTGTCTAAAAGTGTTGAACTGTACTGTGGAATATCCATCGTTTTAATGTATCTTGAAAGTTAATTTTATCTCCACTCATTTTGCTGTCTTTGAGTTGTAGCTACATGGCAGAGCATTGGCGTTCCTTGATTGCTTACATCCAAATTGTCATTTATCTCCATCTTGATGTGCAAAAAATGACAGAAATGTGATGCAAAATAAGTGACAAAACTTCAAAAATCACAAACTGTCATTTTTCAAATTATTTATGTTTCTAGCAGAGAATGCCCATAGGTCTGCTTCACAGCCTCTGTTTATAGTGTGAATAGTTGTAAAAGTTATTTGAAGTCCAATTTAAGCTCAGGCAGAAAAATTGGGACTGGACCTATATTTTAATGTGGGATTCTAACCACTGTGCATCAGGAATTCAACTTGGAGCCTTTTGATTACAAGGTACTATTACTAGAGGCACATATTTTTGGTAAATAAAAATGCAAAATTTCGGTACAAAAACTGAGTCAATTTCGGGTTCAAAAGCGGTAAATAAAATAAAATATCGGTGTTATAGCGGTGGAAAAATGGATGAAAAGTGGTATATAAAAAGACATTTTGGTTTTAAAATTGTGAATATAATCCTAAATTTGATTTTAAAACTACACTAATTCCACAGAATTAACATTTCACTTCTAATAGCACATTTATGTAGTTATCATAGCATTGAGTTTATTTCTGTGTAAAGGAGTCCAATTTTGCTTCTCCAGTATTAACAGCAGAATTAATCAATGTTCCGGGAATTGCATAACTCTCAGGATAATTCAGACCTCAGAAGGTGTCGCGTCTGTGAATAAACCCTGAATTTCGTGTTTCAGAGTTAATTTCGCTTTTTGCAGTTCATTTCGCATTATTTCGTGACAAAATATGGTCACAAAATGCATCTCACACCTTTCAAAAACATGAAAAATTAACACTACAACGTGTTTTTTCAAATTCCGTTTTTTCGTCAAAAACGAAATATGCATGCCCCTAACTATTACTATGCCATCAGGGATACAGTAATAGTATATACAATACAGTAATTGTACAAGTCGCCAATGCAACCTATATGACAAATATTAATAGGATGATAGATAACCTCTCACGATTTTCATTTGGCTCGTCTTTCATTTGTACTGTGAAATAAGTAGATTCCTTCCCTTATAATGAGCAAAATGTTCTTGTTTTTCAGGACAAGCTTGAATTCTTACGCCATTCTTCAGAGCTTCAGCATTCGAAACTGTCAAGCGAGCTGCAGCAGAACCAGGAGGAAGTGAGTCATTTACGTGAGCAAGTGGCCTTGTTAAAAAACCGTGAGCAGATATCGGAGTTGTCCGGTGATGAACGATTCAAAGCATTAGTGACCGAACGGACTGCTCTAGAACAGAAACTCGAAGAGTCGCGTTTGCAGCTCTCTGAAATCAAAACATCATGGAGTCAGAAAATAACGTCGCTTGAAACTCAGGTTGAACGGTTGTGCAGGCAGGCCGGCGAGGAGAGCCTAGAGAGAAGGCGAGTTGAGGAGGAAAGAGATGGCATGCTGGAGAAGTTGATACTTGTTGAGAAGTCTTTGGAAGACCTCAATGCGAGCGTGCAAGTGAAAGATGATGAAATCGACAGGCTGAACAAGGAAAATGATAAGATGGTGGCAGAATTAGATCTGAAAGAGAAACAGAGAGAAGATGAGATAAGAAGGCTACAGGAAAAGATAGTGAGTCATGATTGAGTATTTCAATTACTATAATTTTCCAATCGTGTCAAGAAGATTAGTATAGCACAATGAAAATCTTAATGAGCTTGGCATGACTTCAAGTGTCTAGTATCATTAGGTTGCTTCTTTGGAAAAGGATTTTATTTAATGGATAAGATTTCCTGAGAGTATGTTAACATTATAATACAATGTTTTGTGTCATACATAGGCCAGTATATTTGCCATAATAAGAGTCTATTTGTGTCATACATAGGCCAGTATATTTGCCATAATAAGAGTCTATTATTATTATTATTATATTCTTTAATTCTCAAGCTTTCTTTAAATTAATATGCTGAAGGAGGTAAGTTTATGAGAAATCAGTTTTTTATTTCAGCATGATTGATGTGTTGTTGAATACTGCATCAGCACTGAATATCTTTTGAAATTGTCTTCCGGTGGTGGTTACAAAGTTTTTATCAATATATTAGCATTCATTCTTTTGTGAAGGGTCAGCTTGTGCGATCTTCATGTGGCTTCGTGCAAGCTTCACAGGTTTGCTTGCTGGGAAATTTTGTCACAATTGCATATTCACAATCTATAAAGGAACTCTTCAGAGATTGAGCTTCATTTGCATCACTTCTCTGCTCTGTCACATTAGATAGATTCTTCAGTGTAGCATTTTAGCTATCCTAAACATTCGTAACACAGTAGTTCCTCTGTATCTACATTTCAAGATCTAATGCAGCTATCCAGGACAGCAGATAGTTGCGAATCCTATATGTATTACTTTTTATGGATGTGCAAACCTTTGATAAAGTTAAAATGAAATTCAGAAGTCCACAGAACAAGAACTGTAAACATAAATTACTACCTTTATGCTATTTATGCTATTATTAAGCATGATTTTCACAATACTACAATAATATAACAACGAATGTGGACACTGTGTTGCTTTACAACAGTAGTCCCTTCCAATTTTAATTTTAAATATAATCTTCTGAACAAAAGAGAAGATAGGAACTCTATATATTTATCCACAGTTTCATTGTAAATAATGGAACATTTTCAGCCACATTCAAATTGCATATTATTGCCATAATTATTTACTGTTTGTGTTTCTGTGTACTGCTTTTTATATTTATGCTTGTTTGTTGCCATGCTTGCTTGCCAACTTTACTTCAAGTCCAGGTGCTTGCAAATTAAAAGTACTATGTATCTTAAGGAGCTTTCAGATTAAAGTGACAAGCCGTAAGAAGCACTTGATACTTTGAAATGAACCTACAGAAACCAGTACAACTTTAAGTACTGAAGTGGCGTTACAAGCAGCACATGTTGTTTGTTGCTAGCATGTCACTTGGACGAGGTTGTTTTCTCAAAAGTGTCCACTGTGTTAAAACAGCCTCATGGTCACTCATGCACATGGAATGCTTTTTTTAGAGACAAGCAGCCCACATTGCTTGGCACTTTGGCGTGAAACTTGTGTGTTGCTAGAGGCTTGACATTTTGGTCTGAAATCTTGGATGTTTTTGAAGACTTCTGACAGGCACCAAACGCATTGCAGACCAGTGGAATTATTTACGGGGTTCTCATTGACCTGGAGAAACTGGAAAAGTTTGGGAATTTGTTTTTTGGAACCCTGCATGAACATTGAGCAAGTTTTCAACTTGAACTACAAAAGGTAAACAAGTTTTGTCTTTAGTTCTGCTAAGATTACAACTTCACCAACAATGTAAACCTTTTGATGAACAAATCCTGCCATGTGGCTATTCCCGAACCTGCAGCCACTGCATCTTGTCCCATCACCACTGTTATCTGGTTTTCTAGACCAAAGTCTGCTATACCCTGTCCCAACTATCTCTTGAGCAAGGCCGCACATAGCAGCGGAGAAGGGGAGGAAATCGATGGGCAGAGCAAAGCAGTACACACTGCAAAGGCTGGTAACTGCAATCCTGTTCACTATCACGTGTTCATTGGTGGGGCCGTCTCACGTCACCACTTGCACAGACACTTGTTTTCGTGTGCCTGCTCCAGAGATAGCTGGGACAGAGTGTACTTCTTTGTAAGAAGCACTCCAGTGATGATTGATCAAAACTAACATTTTAGCCCCCCCTATCCACCAGGAATTGAACCTTGGACCACTCACGCCAAAGGCAAGAGTGCTGAGCTTTATGCTACATGGCAGACACCAAAAATCTATGATGATTTTATTTCACCCACTTCATAGTTGAAAATCAGCAATCTGAGTAACTTGTGTGTACATGTATGTTCTTTTGGCACAGTACAGGATACCCAAGATAGAATCTGTAAGTACAAGCATTGCATAGTTGGAAAAAATGAGGATCTTATAGACTGTAATAGGTGCCAGGTTAGAATTTGCATTTGCACTTTCTGACTTGCGACCCAGACCAGTTCTTTTGAGTAATACTGTTGTAGTAAATCTTTCGGATAAGTGCAATGAAAACTTCTTGAAGGTATTATAAGTCTAAAATATCTATATCAAAGAGAATGTGTTCAGTATTCAAAATCTGGTAAGTGTGCCTTAAACTTTTATCAATATACAGCATTATTTTCAGCACTATGTTAGATGGCACTTGGTATGTAAGATGAGACATCTGTTTCAAAGTAAAATATGTACTAGTATTTCGTAAATTTGCATGTGTGATGTCACAAATGTGGTTTATACACATGCCAAAAGACTGACATAAGTTCCTTTTTCTTTAATGTGGCATTGGTGAAGCAAATCGTATGTGAAGCTTATCTATCTAGTCTGCCCAAATGAAGAACATCATTAGAAACTTGCCCAAATAGAATTTGTTTTACAGGTTTTGATATTACTATTCGTTTGGAGTTTTACAAGTGCATATGGTATTATAATTTTGTTTAAAGGTCTTTCTTTGTTATGAATTTTGATTTGTTAGCATTTAATCCATGCATTATATATAAATGTGCAATGTCATGAATATAGTTGTGATACATATATTTTAAAGTGCAAGATGAAAATGCTTTTTGTTGAACTGCTAATATATGTTGAAATTGCAAATTTTTAATAATTTGCACAGGAAATTGATTATATTTTACGTACATGCCTAATCTTGCAGTGCCATTAACACATATCTGTTAAAATTATTTGCATTTGTTTTATGTAATTAGGAACATAAATTAATTACTTTGTTGTAGTTATTTTATTTTGTTGTTGTTTTCTTATTTAATCAAGCAGTAAAATAAGTTGCTGTTTTAGTTTGTATTAGAGTTAGTTTTGTTTTGCCTGAATAAATTCAGTTACTTCGTTCCATGCATGTTTTCTTCACTAACCATTGTAGTTTATGTGGTTCATTGTGAATGAAGAGGGTTGCACATTAGAATGTGGCTTGGCAAGACAGTAACTTATTTGTTTGAAAAACTGGTAGATGTTTTGTAATTAATTGTGGGAAGTTTGTAGAAATTAATTGGAGAAAATCCTTCTAGTTTAACTTCTTATACTCTAACATTGCTTTAAAGTTTCTATTATTTTCAAGCTATTTTCCTTTTAAAAAGATCACAAATTGCAAGTCTTACTTCTAAGTACTAAAAACAAAAATGAAACAATAACAGTGATCCCAAAATGAATTAATATTTTTTGCTAAGTTTATTATTGCTTCCTCTGTTAAAGAACATAATGAACTCAAGTTTTATATTTTGCCTGAATTTCACTATTTACAGTGTTCCTACTGACCTGGAAAATCAGGGAATATCTTTCTT
The DNA here is from genome assembly GCF_977018435.1 of Lepisma saccharinum. Lineage (NCBI taxonomy): Eukaryota > Metazoa > Arthropoda > Insecta > Zygentoma > Lepismatidae > Lepisma > Lepisma saccharinum. Next base: position 137,976,122 of record NC_139229.1, read on the forward strand.
TTGTACTTGCCAGGATTTATTTTTCGTGATAGATATTCTCTATAAAAAATATTTTTATAGTTTACTTTTGTTTATCATGAACAATGTTGAATAAACCAGGTTCTCTTGAATAGCAAGTGCTGGTTCACATCTAAAATGTGTTTAATTACATGTTAGGCCACCAAATAATGCTTATGAAGTTTATTTACAATACCTGGTAACTGGAAAAATCAGGAAATTGGTTCAGCCAAAAAATGAGTGGAAACCCTGTTTTACCTTCTTGCTCCCAATAAAGTGTCACATTATACAATGTTTTACACTCCTTTATTGCTGCAATATTCAAGTATTTAAACAATTCTGAGCATAATGTGTAAACAGATGTAGACATTTTTTCATTCCACAAGGTGACCCAAAAGTCCTGCAGCATTGGATTGGTTGCAGGAAATCAGTTGACCACCTGGGGTATGAGGCTACCTGAAATCCAAAGTGTACACTGAAAATCAGGTACAGGTACCAATTGCATTCCCATTTTGTCGGTTATGATGCATTCTCTGGAACACTCGTACAGCTATGTTTTGATATCAATGGACATCACATCACAATGCAGGACTTTTGGGTCACCTTGTGTTTTGGTTTGTAGTGTTAATATAATTTGGTTAGTAGATGCAGACAGGAGTTTTCTTTAACCACATAAACATAGAGGTTTGGGGGCTTGTGTCATAATTATTTTTGGTTATTTAACATGCATGAATACACTATGTAAAAGTGCAATATGTTTCAAACTCTTTCATTGTGCATATGCATTAAAAGTACAATTGTAGTTATTTAGCATCTGTACTTCATTTTGAGAAACTGCCCAGTATGAAGATTGGTTAGTTGGTGTCCCATTGCATGTTACTTTTCTCAAATTCATTTTCATAGTAATTGTTTTCTCTTTTGATGCTAACAGTAGTTAGTTTAGTTTAATGTGGTATTCTTCCAGTAACATTGATGGATTTGGGTTAGAGTAGTGCATGCCATTCCACTCATCCTTACCCTCCACAGTCCACGAAGGACACACGTGATGTAGAGTGATTTTCTTGCTAATGATCCTGTATATTCCTTAGATGTAGAGTGATTTTCTTGCTAATGATCCTGTATATTCCTTAATGACTTTGATATTTCATGCTATGAAAATCTAGCGTGCATATTATTTCTTCCCATGGACAAATCAAGGGGTGGGAGAAGGATGGGGAGGTGCAGTTCATCCTGACCTGTCTAGAACCAACAGTAATATGTTGAAAAATAAGTAATTAGCTTACTCTGTCTCTCGTTCGATGTCTTAACCTTTTGAGTCCCAAGGCCATTTTCACAAGTAAGCCTCTCGGTCCCGAGCCGATTTTGAGCAAAATGCAGTTTCAATTAAATGAGTGTAGATCGGAGACTAATTGCCCTAGAGAGATGAGGGATATACCGTTGTACGCGGAATGAACCAGAGATTCAGGCTATATGAAATTTATGCAAATTCGGCGTATATATGGAGGGGGAAAGGGGGGAAATCCCCTGAAAATACTTTTTTTTTAAAAAAAAATGGGGTTTTGCCACCCCCCGAAAAAAAGGATATGAAAAGTTCAAAATGCACATAGAAATTATCGATGGCATGTAAGGAACAGAAAAATATTTGCATCATTGTCGTATGACCAATGTAACTTGAGTTGTACCCCCAAAAGGAATGGTGGGCACGCCACTGATTCAAGCTTCAAAATGCAGCGGTACCTTGAAATGACTATAGCTCAGAAACTAAATGCCCTAGAGATATGAAAGATATACCGTTGTACGCAGAATGAATCACAGATTCAGACGGTATATAACTTATGCACATTCGGCGTACATATGAAGGGGGAAAGGGGGGAAATCCCCTCAAAAATACTTTTCTTAAAATAATAGCGTTTCCCCCCGCCCGCCCCCCCCAAAAAAAATTCAAAATGCACAAAATGCAAAATTTATGCATTTGGCATATATATGGAGGGGGAAGGGAGAAAACCCCAAAAAATTATTTTTAAAAATTGTTGAAATGTTTGAAATTTATATTTTCCCTTGAAAAGAGAAGTCCCTTTTCCCGCCTTTTCACCTCCATTTTCATGAAGAAAAAAAAAGGTGCAAGAAACATTTCTGTTAAATACATGTGTTAGGAACAATATAAAAGAAAAAAATCGAAATTCTAGCCAAAAATAGAAAAGTTATAACGTAAAAACTACGACCTTGACACAGCGTCTCGATCGAGATGCTTGGGACAGTGAGGGTTACAGTTGGGTATCTCGTTCGAGATGCATGGGATCCAAAAGGTTAAGCAATCGCTCACAGGATTTCTCCTAGAACTTTACACTAAATGGGGCCATTTTATGAAAAGTGGTCCTACTCCATGTTAATAACAAAATGAATTTATATGAAAATTATTATTGTTCTTAATTGCATTAGGTTTAGATGTTTGTGAATGCATATAATTTGCACATTTTGCCAATAAAAGTCACTAGTATCTGCAACCTATATGCTTCACAAATGAAGGAAGTCAAAATTTGCTTCATTTTTAAAGTGTCACACATGTAACACACTTTTGTTAATGCTTTTCATGCATTCAGCCTATGCCATCATACTCCAGTTTTCTTCATTTGTTAGCAGACACCATAAAGTACTTCACAACTCTATGAAATCTGTTCATTGTGAATATTTTAATCCAATCTCGTGTCTAGAACCTTAAATTTTGTGTATAAAATGTAACACACCCAATGCTGGAATGCCCCAAGAGTGAATTACATAACTATAGCATTGAATCTCACCTATACAGATTACAATGCTTGAAAGTTGTAAGTTAAAAATTGTTCAAAATATTAATCAATATTAATGTGCAAGAATTCTATTGCAACAATTTAATTAATTGAAGCATCAATTTAGCATAGTTTGCTTTACAGTATTCAAGAATTGCATCTGAATATGAAAATAGCCCCAAAATCTTATTTTTTGTATAATACTTTTGTAAAATAAATGAAGTCTTGCACCATGGCTTTGTGGTGTACAGTGTCAGGGTTTTGGGCTCAGGCTACAGGATGCACGCTGGTTTGAGTCTCCTGGGAGGAAGCATAACAACTTTTCTCCTGAGATTTTAGACAGTGTGTGGGACCGGTGGCTTCCCACCATTGCGAGGAAGTTTGGAGCTACAAATGAGTAGCATAACCTGGTCATGGTCATGGTTCATCTTGCTGACCACATGCCACCTTAACTGCCTAGATGATTGCCTGCCTCTGCTGAGGCAGTCAGTAGGAGGCCCTGGCCCTGATTGGCTGTTGTGCTAGGGGTTATTTAAAATAGATGGTAATTTCAAAAGTTAGCATATGATTAGACTGCAAAAGTGTCACAATGATACTTTTGTGAACCTAGCAAAATACACAAACTCTCGACAAGTATCTGCTGGTATCGGCTAATTGCAATGCAACAGCATGGGCTTAGCCCTAAACTTAACAGTAAGTGCTACCACACCCCGCAATGCTAAAATTAAGTGCTTACCCTTGGAGACCACATCTAAGCTACAATAAACCTTCAATGAACCAGCATCAGTTGCAGGTACGCTTTGTCATTCATTGTACTGCCAGGAATGCACATGCACTGGTTTAGAATCACTTCAGCTGTCTCGGTGGCCAAGTGCATTTTGTAGTCAATTCTCAGTCTTGCCACCAAAGGTTCTGGGTTTGAGTATTCCTTTGAATATCCCCCTCATCAATTTCTCCCAATCATCATCCATTGTCATCATTGCAACTAACCTAAAGAGACAGAAAAGCAAATTATGGGGGGAAAATTAAATCACTGCAATAGGCTTTCAGATCTCGGATATATTGATTGCCATTTGTCGAGCACAAGTAAAATGTAATTATTATGAGCATTGCAACTAGTATCACCAGGTGACACTTTTTAATTCTGGTAGTCTTCAGTTTCCATTGCCCCACAATCCCTGTAGTGCAGAGTGAGATGAAACAACTTTATAGCAAAACTAAATTTTTAAAATTTCAAAAATATAAATGCTCATAGCAGATAGCATGTTGTCTAAAATTGCAAAATCCCAAAACCTTTTAACGTTAGGGTAAAACGTTAGATACAGGGTATAAAACCTACTAAAACCAAATGTATGTGCAGGTCATCATATTCTCAATTCACAAAACTGTGTTTGTATATAACCTTTTCAGGATGGCTGGTTTCAAACAAAACCAACCAAAGTAGATGCTTCAAGATGGCTGGTTTGAAATGAAACTAGTATCACTTGTCACCAATTAACATGTCATTTGTTGAAAACTACTGATGATATCTCAGTCCTGACTTTTTTGTTCAGTTATATACATGTGAAGGTAGGACATATTGGAATGACAAAACAATATATTTATTGTTACTATATTTAACAAACACATTTTGAAAATGTCAATTTTTTCAAAGAAAAATTATTAAATGATACTTTAAACATGACATTGAATTGGGTATTACTTTCTACCATAGTTTCTAGCTGATACGTTCTTCTTTTATGTAGTAATGACAAAAAAAAATTAAAAAATGTTCACAACATACTTCTCCTTTTTGCAAGTACAATTTCTTATGTAAATGTAGTTTCAAAATTTCTTTTTTTCTTGCAACTTTTGTAAACATGACTTGCGACACTTGAAATAGTTTATGTGGATAGAAAATCATTGCTGAGTGAGTCTAAACCAAAGCAATGTGCACTAGTGGTGTTGATGTATTTCCAGCTCTGGCAGAGCTGAGAGTCAGTGATATTGACTTGCAAGCAACAATTCAGATACTCGTGTGTGGCTGAGAAAATTTTACCAAGCAGAGGAGGACCTTCAGTTTTAAAAATTACATCATAATGTAATGAAGAATACTATTAAATTACATGCATGTATATTATATATTCAAAATGGGAAGACATTATTACTTGTTTTCAAAGAGTGGTCCTTTGTCGTGCTTCTCTGCAAATTTTGTGAATCTAGCAATCATGCTGCAGATGATAGAACCAATTTTTCGGAACTCTATACCATGAGATGGCTTCACTGCTTTTCTTATACATGTTTATGATTTTTCCTCAAAGAAGAAATATCGACCTATTTCAATGCAAATTGGCATGGCTGTAGAAATATACTACTGCTTTATACATATTTCCATTAACTTTGGTCTATTGTGGTATCCATAGAGGGAAAAACAAATATGAATTTTTCTGTAAAGTTTTGATTTTCTTCTTATTCTCTTTATCTTTCATTATTTATTGGTAAAATTTATAAATTTCATCTCTCTCTGAAAAATTCCATCCTGAGAAGTTAACAGGCAGGAGAGACTCCTGACAGCTCAAGGAAGTAATAAAATTATGAAGTAAAATAATAAATTTACTACTGACAATCTTTTATTAGTGATCATCATTGTAGGTAATTAGGTAATTTAATGGTTAGTCATGCTACTTTTGGTATGGGTAATTCTGAGTTTTGAGTACCGATTTGAAAGTGAATTTTGATGATCTCGTACAGTTGGCAAGCCATATTAATATATGAAGTAAGAAGAAAATGAGTTGCTGGCTTGGAGGCCCAAGCACTGTAGAAGTTAACCTGCTGGCTTGGAGGCCCAAGCACTAGAAGTTAACCTGCTGGCTTGGAGGCCCAAGCACTGTAGAAGTTAACCTGCTGGCTTGGAGGCCCAAGCACTGTAGAAGTTAACCTTCGATCTCATCACCAAAGATTCAGAGTCCCAGCCTGAGCATGGATGTTTATTGTGATTATCCCTTCATCAGTTTCATCTAATTATATCTCATCCTTGACATCGCAATTAGCTGAAAGTGCAGAAATGTGATGGATGCTAAATAGAAGGAATAAAACTGAGCGAATTGTAAGTGCTGTTTGCTTTTGGCGTGAGTGGTCTCTGCTCCAATTACCTGTGGGATCTACCTGAAATCAAATCTTGGAAGCAAGGAAGCAGCAGTGATGGGAATTTTTGCACTGACCACATATCATCGAACAAAAGGCCCCTTGCCAGACCTTGCCCCGTAAAGAATTGTTACATCATGGAGTAGCAACTGAATTGCCTGAATGCTTCTGGCAAGCAGGTTTAGTTACGTCCATAGTTTTATTACACAACTCTACATGCAAAATGGAGAATGTTGGTGTCGGAAACTTGCAGCAGTGTTGCATACTTTAGAATTTAAATGTTTGCATGAAAGTAGCAAATGTCAACCAACAAGAGCAAGGTAGAGTATTTGTATTTTTCTTATTTTACATTGCTTTCCTGTTTCTTTTAAACTAATTGCAGCAAAGATTATGATTGATGATGAAATGAAATTGAGAGAGGGGCTGGTCTCGAACCTGGAATTTTTGGTAATGGTGGTGTTGGTCCACTACTCAAACCACTTGACCAATGTAGTAGCTTGGAAGTAGAAGTTGCAGCTTTGTGTAAAAGAATAGGTTGATGCATAAAACATCATCCTACACATTAAAACCTGATTTGGATTCAGTGGTACCAGAAATGGAGCGCTCCAGTGTTACCATCTTCACAATAATTCTCCTTTTCTCTTAATTTATTACTATCATACAGGTGAAATACAAGTTATTTACAATCTTGTGTATTTTGAACACTTGTGAACTGCTACACAGAATGTTTGCTACTAGCATCAAGAGTAGTAGTAACATCTAATACCTATTACATGCCACTATTGTATGTACATTGTGTTTGTAGTAGTATAAGGAAGTTGCAATAGAGACAGTAACTTGAATTCTCTCTCTCTCTCTCTCTCTCTCTCTCTCTCTCTCACTCTCACTCTCTCTCTCTCTCTCTCTCTCTCTCTCACTCTCACTCTCTCTCTCTCTCTCTCTCTCTCTCTCTCTCTCTCTCTCTCTCTCTCTCTCTCTCTCTCTCTCTCTCTCTCTCTCTCTCTCTCTCTCTCACTCACTCACACACACACACACACACACACACACTCTCTCTCTCTCTCTCTCTCTCTCTCTCACTCTCACTCTCACTCTCACTCTCTCTCTCTCTCTCTCTCTCTCTCTCTCTCTCTCTCACTCTCACTCTCTCTCACTCTCACTCTCTCTCTCTCTCTCTCTCTCTCTCTCTCTCTCACTCTCACACTCTCACTCTCACTCTCACTCTCACACTCTCACTCTCACTCTCACTCTCACTCTCACTCTCACTCTCACTCTCACTCTCACTCTCACTCTCACTCTCACTCTCACTCTCACTCTCACTCACACACACACACACCCACCCCCCATAGTGTTCAAAATATATTTATTATAGCTGTGCAATAACTGAGATTTTTTTAAAAAATGCCTGCTTGGTGGTCAACTTTCAATCATGCCATGGAAGTACTTGGGTTTCAATCCCAACTTGGGCATGGGTGTTCTTTGTAAGTCCCCTCTCATCAATTTCATTTCATTATCACTTGTCCTCGTCATAACAATTAGCCAAAAGTTGCAGAAAAGAATGTAAAAAACAAAAATACAGGTTCTATAAACATTGTGCTATGTAAATTTTCACAAAAAAACTTATCTTTTGTTTTGTTAAAGAATCACAAATCAAACACTACAACATACTAAATACAATATACAAAAAACAATGTTTGTCACATCAGGCAATCATGTTTCGAAGGAGGATCATAATACAGTAATACTGTGTTTCTCGGAATAGGTGAAGTGAAGCCACTCATTCATTTGCTTCAAGCAAATGGTCATCAGGGTGACACATTTATGGTGAACAAAATATCAAAATTTCAGTACAAGAACTGAGTGTGTTTCTGGATCAAAAGCAGTTTGTAGAATAGCATTTTGGTGTTGAAATCCAAAATTGGATTTAAAGCCATGGTGTACTGATACAGAATGAAAATTACCATTCTAAAAGCATATTTAGAGTAATGTTAATTACCAAAGTGCATGTTTCCATCCAAAAGTTTCCAACAGAAGTAATCAGTGTTCTGGTAGGTTGTGGTTAACTCCCAGAATAATTCAGACTTTGAAAGATTACTGTAAACAAAGTAAATTTCAATTTTAAGAGGTTATTTCTCATTTTCATTATTTTGTATGAAAAAGATATGGTAGGAAAATGAACAATATAGTGTGTAATTTTACATTTCATGTTTCTCAAAAATGAACACATTTCCTCAGGAACTCCATAAATTCTGAATTCATATGAGCAAGGGAAAATAATTCTGGATTTAATTTCTTGTGGAGGCACATACAGTGGCTAAGGTTCCTGTCTCAATTAGCCCATTTGAACAATCGGAATATGAATTGAGATTTCTTATGTTGCCTTGGTGGCTAAACCAGGTACATGCCAGACTTACCATGCTGCCACCGATGGTCCCAGCTTCGAGTCCTGTCATGGGCATGCCTTTGTGAGTGTAACTTCATCTAATCATCATTTATTCTCATCACAATTAACCTAAAGAGGCAGAATAAGGGTGTTAAAATAAGATAATTAAAAAAAAAATACAAGTTCTTGTTTGCTTGATATCTGTGATAGACCTAGGATACATTGGAAGCTTGTTTGTATTGTCCTGAAACTAAACTCCGTAGACTAGAGAGCTTGTTTGGACTAAAACATGTGAAATGATTATTCAGTTGGTGGCACATAGTGCATTGAGCCTCACTGTTAATGATTTCTGCTTTTCTAGATTGGAGTCTGTTGCTTAATTATTTTTTTTCCTCAGATAATTTCATGATGCAGGATCAACATTGAAATTTTAGGGCTCCCACAGTGGATTGAATCCAGGACATGTGCATAAAAGTGAGAGCTACGTGGCATCGTATGTGTGGTTTTGAGTTGCATGTCCTTGCCAGCATATTTTGTGCTTTGGGGTAGTTGTGTTTTTACCAGCTTCTCATTGATATTTTTTTCTTTCCATTTTAAAGGGATCAGTGGAAAATGAAGCATCGGATGTAAAATCAAAGTGCAAAGACTTACAGAGACATCTGCACAATTCCGAGCATGAGCAAACAAGACTGAAGTCAACATTGGAAGATGAATTGAAGAATGTGGAAGGTCTGAAGAAGGAACTTGCTCAACTTCGCGAAAAGCTCCATGAAGAGCGTTCGCACACAGAGGACCTTTCTATTCAGCTGGACAGCGAGCGGAAGGACAAGGACAGTGTGCTACTTCGCAACGCCGAGGTTTCGCAGAGCTTGGAACTGGCTAAGCAGCAGATCTACAGGCAGGAAGAGGAAATGCAGGATGTAGTGCAGCATCGAGACAGTCTCAGTGACCAGGTGGTGCAGCTTGAAAAGAGTCTTACAGATAGCAAGCAAGTAAGTGTACATGACTAAAATGTTCTTTCCCATTATGATATTGGCAGCGAGTTCAAGATCTGTCTTCCACTGTTTCTTCAGTTGTTTAACATATCAGCAGTCATAGTGCTGAAAAAAATATTCCTATGCACTTCTTTGAAGTATGTGAAAGTAAGATTTTTTGTTCCCTTCGACTGTGTTCCATTAGTTTTACTTTTACAATAATCCACGCCATTTCTCTTTATTAAAAAAAAAATGTTGGATTGATCAAACTATCTATGCCAATTGGAACATGGCTAGTAGGCTCAAAAGTTGTGGTTATTTGCATTTTAATTTGGTAAAATGTGACAGTTTAATACATGACATAAAGCAATAAAAATAATTCTTTATAGAGATCTTATACATAGGCTGTACTGATATAACTTTAAATCTATAATCATACCTACCACTTCAGATTCCGTTACATATATTTGAAATTTAAAGTTGTTCGCTATTAATATGCAAAGGGCATCTAAATATACATGACAAATTTCTTTATTAACATTGCAGTGAAAATATGTAACATTCTATTTCTTATTGTAGTCCTTGTCCAACATACTAGAACCTTTTGAAATATCACCTTGTAGTTCAATATCCAACCATACATTATCTGAACTGACAGCATCATTAGTCTGCAACTTCTGATTGTTTTAAAAAATTTCATGATCTGAACAAGTGACATTCTAAAGGAGCAAATCTAGGAGTATATGGAGGAGGATGAAGCAGAATATGTCACTTCATTATTTTGAACACTGCTAATGCAAGAACAGACTTTTGTAGTTTCTATTGGCTAGAAGGAGATTGTAAGCTCCATTTTTTCAATGAGGAGCGTTTAATAATGCTATCTATTTTTTTTTTTTTTTTTTTTTTTTTTTAGTAATTGAGAAAATCCAAGTAGAGTAAACTCTTGGAATAAGTTAGTTCATCAAGTTCGAAAACATTAATAGCAATCAGATCTTCTTGGCTGACAAGTACTGATGGTTATCCATTTTTATAGAATTTACTTTCCACAAAACAAAAATTTTCTTTTTCTATAGAAAAATTCTCCTCTGCTAAGGAAGCATTCTTTATATATATATATATATATATATATATATATATATATATATGTATAGTTTTTATAATAATTTTCTTTATTAACATGAAATGATAAGATAAAATACATTTATATTTGAAGCCAGCTCAATGGCCAAGTGCTTGAAATGGCCAACTTTCCATCTCACCACTAAAGTTCCCAGGTTCAAGTGCTCTTGTGTGTGTCCGTTCATTAATTTCATCTAGTCATCACTCACTCTCATAGTCTTGAATAGCCAAAAGTGGCAGAAAAGCAATGCAAAATAAGAAAAACTGAGAAATACTTGGATGTGATTATTAAGGCATAACTGCATTGCAAACCACAAAAAAATATTCTTAGTATTTGGATAATAATATGGTGAAGGTAAAGTTCCCCGTGCATATGGTACTGTGTCATAAAGGTACTTTTAGGGGATCTGGGGCTAGGACTCCACACATTCTCGAGCTTGGCCATTTTAGATGTAATGTGACCAGCACCACTCTCCAGTCACCTTTACCCTCCCGGGTTGCCCCTGATTTGAGGCTGGGTGAATTCCAGAGCAGCTTTATGCGGGAACAAGGCTGGACAAATTCCGATAAGTTATGAAAAAGCCCCTTGGCTTGGTTTTCTATTATTGCAGTAATAGTGTCTTCAGAAGACTCAAGATGGCGGCAACTAGTAGAAGTTGCGCTGATCGTCGTCCCGTTTTTCGAGAATTTTCAGTGTTCTTTCTGAGTTTGTCTTTAATCCTGGTGTACTCGTGCCTCTGCTATAGTGTTTCCTCCCCAATGTCAAAGGATTTTCACGATCTATTGCAATGGAAATGTGCTGAGACAGGATTTTCATTTTCGGCACTCGCGGCAACAGGTATGCGTGTCTCCGCAATGGCTTCACCCAGCACCAGGGAGCAGCACTCTGCAGGTAAGGGGACCCCAGCCCGGTACTTTCAATTCCTATGCATGGCTTTAATCTCTGGGGATGTACAAGTGAATCCGGGACCTGTGAAAACATTGGCAAATTTCTCTGTGTATTACCAAAATACACAGAGCATTAAGAACAAGCTTACTGACTGTGCTGCTTTTGCGTGTGAACTAATGACATACGATTGCTTAATATTTACTGAAACATGGGTAACTGAAAATGTTAGTGACTGTGAACTACCATTCATAAGCAATTTTAACATATATAGAAAAGATCGTGCGACTCGCGGTGGTGGTGTAATGATATGTGTTAGCACAAAATGGCCTAGTAAAGTATGCAATGATCTAAAGCAAAACTGTGAATTACCGTGGGTCGAGGTTTCAGTATCCAATGCAAATAATATTCTTGGTTCGTACTATAGACGCAATAAAAATAGTCCACTGTACTTGCTCGAAGAATGTCGAGATTCGTTACTTGCAGCAGTTGCCCTGGGGGACGTTGCGCTTTTCGGAGACTTCAACCTGTCTATTGAGTGCAAGACTCTGGTCATGGAATCGCGAAGTGTGCAAATGATTTATGGTTCATTGAAACTTTCATTTCTGGTTTAAAGCTAAGGCAGCATAATTTATTCAACACCAGGAAGGACAGTAATCTATATTATGTTGTGTCCACATTGAACAATATAAGCATTACGCCACGTAAGAACCACCTCAGTTCTGACCGCAATAGTTTGGAAGTGTCCATTTCCATCCTCCCACCTACTGAAAGATTTCATCGCCCCTCGATCCAGAAGAACCGTCACCTGTGGAACCGGGTGCAGTGGGAGGAGATAAGACGCACCCTCGACTGCTTCCCCTGAGGCTTTTTGGAAGATGGAACAGTCGACGATGCAGGTAAGCTATTTACAGCTGCCATTCATGCAATGTCGTCTTCTACTAAATCCTTCCTTTCCGAGGCTACAAAGAATACATAAACAATATCAATGCAACAATCCAGGAAAATCCAAAGAACTTCTTCAGTCTAATAAACTCGTAGAAACAACAGCAGAATTCCTCTTGAAATTACACACAATAGTGAAAGTGTGAAAAGTGACTGAAGAGCTGAATTCTTAAATGCTGATTTCCATGGTAACTTCTGTCCGCCTGCACCCCTGGCAACGTAAGATCAGTCTGTTCTTCCTCTCTAACAAAGCTTGCCACTACAACCGATGAAGTGAAAAGTCTATTGTCGTCTCTCCCAGCTGACCGCAATAGTTTGGAAGTGTCCATTTCCATCCCCCCCACCTACTAAAAGATTTCATCGCCCAACCACTGGCCTCGGTGGCTCAATCGGTAACGCGTCTGACTACCATGCTAGAGGTCTCGGGTTCGATCCCCGGCCGGTTCAAATCCGGGAACTTTTCTAACGTTGGAGGTGGCCCCGGCGCCCACCCAGCGTGGAATATCATGGGTACCTGGGGGAAACCCTGGGGGGTAAAGGCGGTCAGGGGCATGATGCTGATCACATCATCCCCACTGACGACCAGATCAAGAAAGTGTGGGGCGTTACCCCCACAACCCCTATACGCCTTCATGGCATGGTGCTATGCACAGGTGAGCACTTTACCTTTTTTACCTTTTTACCCAGCTCACCGCGCCCTAGCACCGGACGATATCAACACCATGTTCCTGAAGAAAACTGGGGAATCCCTTTCTTATCCCCTCTGCATTCTTCTGAATAGATGTTTCTCGGAGGGCATCTTTCCTCATGCTTGGAAGCAAGCTAACATCACTCCCATTCTCAAAAATGGCAACAAAACCTTGCTTCATCCTATAGGCCAATCTCGTTACTCTCTCCACAGTCCATCATTTGTGAAAAAATCATCAAAGACAGACTATATAAATTTGTTTCTCTGTATTTTTGCTCAAATCAACATGGTTTTCTTTCTGGTAGTTCCTGTCTTACGAACCTGTCTGTTTTTCTCTCGCATGTTATGAAATGTATTTCAAACAATTCCCAACTGGACATTATATATTTTGATCTAGCCAAAGCTTGCGTTATTGTCAGTCATCGTCTTTTGATTCACAAATTATGCAATAGATTCCACATTCATGGTAACTTTCTTAACTTGCTCACAGATTACCTTAGCATACACCAACAACGTGTAGTCCTTTCAGTTACTCTATCTAACTTTCTTCCCGTCCTTTCTGGAGTACCACAGAGCAGTGTTCTAGGACCCCTTTTGTTCATATTATTCGTCGATGACCTTACCGACCATCTCACAGCCGCCCCTAGTAATTACCTTCTTTTCGCAGATGACTGTAAGATTTTCAGAGAAATCTCCACTTCCAACGATACTCATCTTCTCCAGAATGACATAACAACGTTTTTTTTCATGGTGCCTGACGTGGAAACTTACATTAAATCCTGAAAAATGTACTACTCTCGCCATCTCTCTCAAAAAGAACCTGTTAAAGTCATCTTACTCCATCTTTGGCAATAACATCAAAGCAGTATCCTCTCGTAGAAACCTAGGCATTGTTTTTGACCAAAAACTCACATTTTAAGAACATATTACAGGCATGACAAAAAAGGCTACCGATCTTTTAGATTTATTGTATCGGTTCACCGAAATTAGTGACATCTCAGCCCTCACCTTGTACTTCAAATCATTCATCTCTCCAATAATAGAATACTGCTTTCTCGTCTGGTCCATGGCATGTCCCACTCAGCTCTCCAGAATCGATTCTGTTCTTAACTTTTTCCATGCTATAGTTCGTTACAGGGTCCCCTCATTATGCAATTTTTCAACACCACATCTCCTGTCCTTTCTAAACTTAGACTCCCTATCAGTGCCGTTTACTGAATGATTTTTAGGTATCTTTACAAAATTGTCAATGGATATATCTGTTGCAACACACTCCTCCAGGAATTCCACTTTTGAGTGCCTATATGCACAACACGCAACACATCTATTTTACACTAAAAAGCCTAGACTGGAAATTTAAAAAAGATCGCTCTTCCACAGACTTCCCACTCAATATAATGACCTCCCATCAAGGGCTGATGTATTTTCCACAGAGTACGCCTTTCGGTCAACCATCAGAACATATGTTGCTAAATAATATTTAATTGTGCTATCTTGACTTATTTATATTAATATTTTATCTTATTTTGTTATTTTTATTTTTGTTATTTTCATTGTTACTGATTTCAGTGTAAAATGGCTACGTGCTGTATCTGAAATTTTCTCAATAAATAAATAAATAACGACACTCTGGGTGAGGTAATAATTGTATTCAACATTCTGCACAATAGCATACTGTAAATTACCCAGTAGAACAGAAATAAATAATGCAAAGTGCTAATTACAAGGCTGCTTTTGTCTTAGTGTGCTTTGCTATAATTATGATGACACAAAAGATTTCTGTTGTAGAAGAGTGAATGCACTTGAGACAAAATTAATAATTTTTGTTTTGAGTGCCTTATAGGGTCCGAGAGATGTTGTTTGTGCGTCTTAAAAGTTTTACATCCACGTCTTCAGGTACCCAAAATTTAACTTTTCTCGTGAATCCGTATTTGTACCAATTGTTATGTTGAGGGCAAAAACATGCATCGCAACATATTGATACAAGTTTTTGATGCAGGATCTCGAAAGCAGAGCCTTGTCAATGGAGGAGCTTTCCAGAAGAATGCAGGAGACAGACAAAGTGGTTGAGGAGAAGCAGCAGGCTTTAGAAGCCGTAAAGCAGCTTAAGGAGTCAGTTGCAGAATTGGAAAGCCAAATGGCAGAGAAAAATAAGGTATGCTTGCTGTTAGTGCAGTATTTATCACCACTTAATTTACGTACTTGTATCTGGGTTACCAGTGACATGGAAAATTCACTGAATTTCATAAAATTCTGTATGTTAAATACAAGTCCCCACTTGGATTTACTTTATCCCAGCATGTAATGCAATTTTGAGGGCAAATTTGGCCCAGATAATGATGATTGTGTTGATACATAAGTGTCATTAGTAATTTGATTGTTGTCATGGTTCATATGAAAGTCAAAACATTGCCTCCAAGGGGTTGAGGCAAATGTTACCTTTTTGCAGAAAAAGAGCGATTATAATGTTTTCTCTATATTTACTAGAGGACATGAGCTTTTTACAAACAAAACAAATTTATAATTATGCTATTCTTAGTTTCTGAGATATTACATTTATTTTTGAGAATTACATAATTCTTTTTAATTTAAAATTAAAAAGAATATAGAAATATAGTGGAACCATTTCTTTCATATTTTTACTCTGAAAATATACTGTAAATTGAGTTAAACAGTTAAAATGATCTGGGAACCAACTTGAAAATATGTGGGAAATCTGTTTTGGCAAAATATATGAGAACCATATGTATAACATTTACATATCAGTAATTTCCCTTGGCCTTTTTTTAAAAAGTATAATTGTGTATACAGGGTGTATCATAAGTAATAGCGCAAACTGACACAGCTGAAAGTACACGATAATAGAAGCAAAAAAGTCTCAGTAAATATAGGTCTGCAAACGAGTAGTTTTCGAGATAATTGTGAATGTGCGGTTACAAGCCACCCTGACTTCATTGTTTGTAAATGTCTTCCTAGTTGGTAAAATGCTAATAATGTGTGCAAATATGTGGTTAGAAGCCATCACTGATTGCATTTTGTAAACACAAAGTGCTTTACTCCTTGCATGTTCCAAGGTTTGCTCTTTGTTTACAAAACAGAACATTTCCGAGAGGTGGTGGTGTAATCAAACAGGATCAATACAATCAATACAGAGAATTGTACATGCTTGTAACTAATTCCGAAATGAACCGGGGGTGTTTGAAAGAATTCCAAACTAAATGCGGAATTGTGTACAGTATTACATTCAGATGCAAGGATGACACTTTGAACATCTCCTTTAACAGGTACGAGTGTACAGTAATGGTAACATGTAAGATATTAACGTTTGTTAAAGTATGCAGAATGTTCAGTAAAATCAATGAGATCTCCAATGACTTACTGTATTATTAGCATTTTACCAACTAGGATGACATTTACAAACAATGAAGTCAGTGGTGGCTTGCAACCGCACATTCGCAATTATCTCGAAAACTTCTAAGTACTTTCAACTGTGTCAGTTTGCGCTCTTACTTATGATACACCCTGTATATAGTTAGCATTTATCCACATAACCGTCTGTTCTACCTTCTAGGTGAACCAGGTTTATTCCATTTGTCTTTACATTTTCCATATTTTATATTGCCTCTGTGACTGAGCATCCCTTGATCAATATGTACTGATTTTGTAAAGTAAATGGCTAAATATGCAGTATTTTTTCTCCAGCAAAATCTGTTTAGCGGCTGATTGCACACGTTCAGGAAATGAATGAATCATTAAAGTTCACTAAGGTATATTTGTGATTTTACATTAATCTGTATAATAATGGTTATTAGTATCAGTAAATTTTATATTTATTCTGTGTCAATATTGGCGAAAATGTCATATCCAATCCCTTATATTTATACATGCATCCATATTCTACATACCACCATAACCAAATGGTTCATGCTCTTGCCGTTCAGTTCCTGGTGGGAGCTCCAAAAATTTTGGTGTTAACCCAGCACCTTGAGAATAATTGGAGAGCTGTTTGTAGGTAATGGTAGCAGAATTTGAATGGGACCGGTGACCACTCGCCATCATGAGGAAATTGGGGAGGTACAAATGATTAGCATAACCAGGTTGTGGAAAACTGCAACAACCGAGGGTTCGTAGTGCTGACAACATGTCACCCCTTAACTGGTTGAATGATCTTCCACCTTGGTAGGTGGCAGTTGTTAGGTAGGCCCTTGGCCCTCTGGGCTGTTGCACCATGGGATAGTTTTAGTTAGACTCAAAAGCCAACTTAACACTGACGAAGGAAAGGGGGTGCACTGATCATGTGTCACACAATAAAAGCTTCTTAACAGGCATTGGACCTTCTGTAATAAGTGCACTCGCGGTCCCTGAAATGATGTATATTCATTAATACCCCAGCATGGGGCCAGATGTCATTATGGGTACGTGAAACCGGTCGTGACTTTTACTTACGGTCCAGGTTTTTTAGTTCGGTACTGAGACGGTCGTTTATTGTCGTACTAGTGTGAGGCGGGGATAAATACCTTGAAATGTTAAACTTTTCGGTTTACCTTAGATATGTAGACTCGAACAATAATAACACACTAATAGCATTATACCAGATACCTGAAAAACATCAAATAATAACACTGACGAACGGTAAAAATGTGAATATATTGTATCAACAAAAAAAATATTGGAATCAACAAACTGTTTACATCGCCTCCTCACTCACTCTCTCAATTTATCTCTCTCATTCTTACTTCTGAGGAATTTCACATGTGAATATACATACAAATCATGGATCAAATCAACATACCATTTCCTTTTTGTTCGAACCTTTACGTGAATTTAGGTCATTAGTCTACCCACTCCTGTGCTCTTTTAAATCAAATATCCGCCAGCCCTCGGAAAGCAGTTATCTAAAACAATTGGGTCGGCGTAGTTAAACCTTTCGTTTGAATGAACGTACGCATCCAGTTGTAAGCATGACATTACCAAGTTTCTCGGAAGGGGGTAATACACACAAGCCTCTCTCGTCCATTGAGAACAAATACACCATTACATAGTGATGCAAAACTTAATTGGCTCCAGCTGCCGGAATACACAAATCAAATGTCGGCGTGATCAAAAATTTCTACAAAAACCACTATGCAATAAAGAATACTACACTCGCACGACCTTGCAATATAAAATATGCTTTCCACAAATTAAAAAGACTAATCGTTCAACTATTGACAAGCTAATTGACGCGACGGGGCAGTCGGTTGCACAAAAATGGAGCACACTTTGACAATTTACATGAAAAATTAACGTAATGGAATGGAGCTTCTAACTGTGAATGCAGACAATCAAATTATTACATATGAACATGAAACGACTTTTTATATAACATTACTCAAAAAAATATCAGACACTGAAGTTAGGTTCGGGGTTCCTGAGTCACTTTGCAAATCAGTGACACTTCGGCTTTTACGGTACGGCATTGATACAAACAATACATGCTTACATGGACATAGACCATCTGAAGAATACACTACCAGACTCTGCTACATCATGTGAACGTTCATCTTTCCTGGACGCGAGAATTTGCACAAGGTCCTTTGCGGCGAAAATGTTCTTCGAGGTCGAACGCATCGAAGGATGATTGCGACGATATTGGGCCTTTCACTTTCATAGAACATCGCGTGTCTCTCTTCTCACAAGCGTTGGCTGTACGTTCTCGCACATCGGTCTGCACTCTCTCTTGTGTGTCGGGCATCAATCAAACGTCGTCCGGGAATCATCTCTCTCCCTCTCTCATTGGGCTTCTGTCGGGCATTAATCTGGAGTCATCCTTCTCTCTCTTTCTGGTAACGGGCTTCTTTTGGATGCCGAACAGGAAACTTCCTTCTGGGCGTAGGGCAATGGTTGGCTTCGTGGCGTAACATGTCGGTTTTGGCATTGGCTTTCATCGTTGCAGGCGTTGGGGAAAGCGACGGCCTCCTTTCTCTATCTTTTTAGCTGGCCATCTTTATGGTAGTCCATGCTTGGTAAAAAACCGCCGCGAAATGCTTCACAGAATAAAGCACGGACTGGTAAACTCACTATCGGTAACTCGCTCACGGTACGCAAGAAAAACAAGGTCCACGTAGACAAAACAGTAGTCATGCGAGAGTGTAGAGCAGAGATGCTCTCTCTCTACAAAATCTGGATAAAACTGTGTGTTGAACTCAAAGTCCTGCAGATTTATACCAGATTCAAAATTTTCCGTTGAAAACACGTTAGAGTGGCTTGGCTTGGGTTTCCGAAGAGATGGAAATGACCTCTGTCCATTGTCTCGAAATGCGGTCACAAGGCGTGTCCTTGGTTCTTGCTAGCTTGGGCTCCAGCTGATTATCCTGGTCATCCGTGAAAAGTACTTTTGGTCCCCCGCGGCGACTCCTTGGTCGGCCCTGACAAAAATAAATCCATCCTTTCTCCGTGACAACATGCTTTGGTGCAAATAAACCATGTACTTTGCCATATTGACAGTTCAGCTGTCACTCAGAAAAAACCTGTCTCCCAACTCTCGATGTCTGGCTCGGATACCAATTTTTCCACAAAAGAAACCAAACCTCACACTTTACATTTAAACATAATATGAATCAATAAACAAAAATGATTAATATCGAACGGTGTTTTTTCACATGTCACTGGATTACGTGACACTTCAAGGACAATTGCTCAATGCACTGAAACAAAATATAAGGAACATTTACAGAAAATTTTGAAATTTTGCATGCTAGGTAAATGGGATTACCCACTTTTGTGTGTGTGTGTTTGAGTTGGCCCTCGTGGTGGAATGGTTAGCACATCGTGCTATGATGCCAAGGGTCCTGGGTTCGGTTCCAGGCCTGGGCATGGGTGTGTGTGTGTCCAGTCATCACTCATCCCCATCTTTGTAAATTAGCCAAAAGTGGCACAAAAGCAAAGTAAAATAAAGGAAATCAATCATTTTTTGTGTTTGTTTTGCCATCGTGTTGTCTTTAATTGCATGTCTCCTTTTACAGAATATAAAGGTGCTTCAGCAGCGTCTGAGCGACATGAAAAAGACGCTGCAGCGAGAGCTCCGCTGTTCTTCCCATGCTGTTGATGGGGCCAGTTCGAATGAAGCCCACACAACAGCCACAGCTGCCGTGTCGCCTAATGTGCGCAAGAAGGATGGGACCAATTTTCATAAAAGCTTGGAGGAAGATGATGATGTGAACTTCAAGTACCTGAAACATGTTTTGATAAAATTCCTTACTAGTCGAGAATGTGAGGTAAGGCTGAATTATAGCACAGGGTCAGGAGATTATTGTCGTTGTTACGAAATTAAATAAATAACAATAATAAAAAAATCAACGAATAAAAATAAAGTTTATAATTCATATTTGTGTTGGATAGATAAGCCAGGTTATTATAAAAATCAATAAGCAGTACATAGTTCCATGTTGCTTTCCAAGTAAATTCTAAAGATTGTAACATGTTTTTCATTAAGCTGCTAACAACCTACGTTATTCATGTTGAGGGGAATAAACAGTGAGGTTGATAATATAAGACATAAGCGAGTTACTAAAGATATATCCGTGAAACTTACTTGTGAATGTTCTATTAATTTCGGTGGCCTCTGCTACTTTGGTCCCAAGTGGATGATGGCAGAGGCAACCAAAATTAATAGAACATTCACAAGTAAGTTTCACGGATATACCTTTAGTAACTCGCTTATGTCTTATAACCTAAGTTAAATTTGAAAAGTAGGGGAAAAGAAGCTTCCAGATATTAACACAAAGGTATACTGTCCACCTTTCTTTACATATCAACCCCATGCGCAATGTTCAAACTGATAACATTTGATTTTTATCTTTGTCTGCTGCCATGTTTCCATCATGGTGTGTAGCAAATGTTGCCTTACTATTTGGCACACATAGAAGATATACTAATTAGAAAAATTCTGACTCAACCCGAATGACATGGTATGTCAATGCTCTACTGGCCCAGCCCTGGTTTCACAAAATCCTACTGTTTTACCTATGTGCAGTTCTCTCTCTCTCTCTGCCAAATACTTACGTAATTTCCAACTCTGTCCTGGTAGAAACTAGACACTGTCGGTGTCAACAGTTTCTCAAAAGCAGCAGATTGTGGTGGCATTGATAGAGAACACTCCCCACAGGCAAAAGAGCAAGATCAAAATAAGGTGAAACCAGGACTGGCTCGGTAGCTCAATTGGTAGAACAATGGCATGGTATACCAGAAATCCAGTTTCGAGTACTGGTTGAGGCTGCATTTTTCACTGAAATTTCTACATAACAAATTTTGCATTTGCAAGCCTTTAAACTATTAACAGTATCTTTGAAACAATGAAGCCTAGACCTATGAAACAAGAATATTTCTAATCAGTACATTTTTGGAATATGGTTAATTTTACTATAGTAATTTTTGTAAATCTGTTCCTTAAACAACAAAATTTAGTTTAAAAATATGCATCATACTTGTCAAATAGTTTACAGATCATCCATATCGGTGTTAATTCTCAGGAATCAATATTTTTTTACAAGACACAGACACATCTGCTATAGTGCGCGTCAAATCTCCTGCATATGGCGATAGCCAATAGCAGCGCACTGCAGCGGTGCCATGTCGAAATCTCACACGGAAAAGAGACAGCGTGGTTGAGCGAAACGGCTTGTCACGGAGAGCACGGGACATTAGATAATATAACATCTAATAAACTTAATGGGAGAAAAGAACATACCTGATTATGCCAGAGGGACTGCATAATTGTTTCAATATTCTCAAGGTGGAAGTTGTACAGCCTTTGTAAGATATTTTGTCCCGTGAAGAGTACGTTATCTTTTTGGCAGTAGAAAATTCGCCACAATCGTAAATTTCAAAGACGGTTCTACAAACTACGTCTTTTTCAAAGTCATCTAAGTTTGTCGTTCTTTTTTGGTACGTTAATGTGCTTTCTAGGTGATTGAAACATTGGAGCAGGCCCCGATCCACATTATTTTGCCCCCGAACATATCCGAGAAACGGTAGCTTGATTCACACCACACGCTTGAGCTGTTAGAGCCTGGCACTTCTTAAAGTCGATTTTACTGCTCTCTTCTTCACTCGAACATTTAAAAAAAAAAAAAAAAATTGTACACCTAAAAAATCACCTGTCGTGCCTGGCTTCGTACAACACTGCATTGTTCTCTCTTCTCTCGCTATCACTACCACTTGGTTTACTCAACGACATGCTGCACACACACACACACACACTAAAGACGTGGGAAAAACGAACAGTGACGGTATCCTCTTCGTCAATTTCTCCTTCTACCATCACTGGGAACGAACCTGCTCTGTTCCCTTCACTAATCGGAAAGTTTCGGAATGCGACAGGAACGAAGGGAGAACAAAAACGATACAATGCAAATACGTTTATAATAACATTGCTTCTACAGAGGGAACGGTATAAGCTACAATCACGCTTGTTTTTCGTACATACTCGCAAAATCATTATCTTTCCATCTGTTGAACTACTGACACTTGAAATAATATATTTATATCCGAGCGCCAGGTACACGATTTAGTGGCGAGGTGAAACAGGTTCTGAACTAGGCAACGCCGCACGTCTGTGATTCGCTGGTGCTGTTCAGCAGTTCAAGGCCATATGCAGGAGATTTGACGCGCACTCTAGTGGTATTATTGTACTAAATATGAAATTTGAGGAGTTACAGCTTTGTTTTGGCTTTGTTTGGTTCCTAATATCTCTGATAGGCAAAGTGCTAAAAATCTGATATTTTGGTATAGTGAAATACTTTATGGTAGTAAGTCGCAGTAAAAATTTAGACATTGAGACTTAACTGACATCAGAGCTACAACAGAGATAAAATGCACAGAAATATGGTAAAAATAGTGCCTAGTGTATTCATACTGTAAACGCCGTTTAAGTATTACTTACGTTAAATTTCGTATTTACGCGTTGTACAATTGAATGGTTATTTCCGATAAATTTTGAAGGATCACTGCCTTCATTCACTAAGGGTACAGCAGCTGGAGCGGAGATGGTAGTGTGTCACTTCTTTGTTAGTTCTCGGGCATCAATAGTTGCATTTTTTCCCATTTCTTGCTGCTGGTGTGTGTTTCCTGGCTTGTATCGTCTGCTGTGCTTTCTGATTTCTGTTGGATGCCATTGCCAAGTGGTGGTTGGAGGGCTGGGCCGGCTGCTGCGTTGTGTTGTTGTTCCTGTTCTTTGCATGGGTGAAGATAGAACCAAAATCCCAAACTCAAATGGATCGCTTTCCCATACCACCCTACCACATCAGGCAAATTATCAAAATATTTAATATTTGACTGGCACACAAACCTGTATCCCACCCTACCCAACGTCAAGAGATACTACCTACCCAAAGTTGCATCCCCTGGTAGCTACATTGGCAGAACTATCCGCCCTGTTCAAGAATGGATCAACAAACACGCAAAAGATGCCAAAAAAGACACACCAGGATTGGGCCTTTCGCAACGCCTCCATTCCACACAAACTACATCATCTCCTCCACATCCATACTTCACCCAACCGGCTCTGTCATCAAAGAAACCCATGCTATCATCCAACAGAAACCAGCGCTGAACCTGGACTATGGACAGGCACACCTTGTCCTTCGAAAAATCCCAGACCACAAAAAGAAAAGATGCAGTGCACTCGCTCGACGACCTCCTCCACCCATGCGAAGAACAAGAACTACACTACACCGAACAACACAATGCAGCAGACGGCCCAGCCCCCCAACTGCCACTCGAAATCAGAAAGATGACACAAGACAGGAAAACGCCGTACCCTTAGTGAATGAAAGGAGTGAGCCTTCGAAATTAATCGGAAATAACCATCCATTTGTGCAATGTGGAAATACGAAATTTAACATTAGTAATGCCTATTGTACATTTGAAAGATAGGCCCAAATGAAGGTAAATGATATTTTATTTCATATTGTTGTAATATGTTATGTAACTACTAAATTAAGAGCATGTATGCATACTGTTCTTGCATTTAAAATGCCATTACATTGAGTGTAATCACCAATAATACAGTCATTAAATTGATTGAATTAGACATAAAACCGAAAAGCATACAGAAATAGGGAGATCATAATGTCACCATTATTTTAAAAGTTTTCAGGGAAACTTGCAATCCCCTTGGAATTATGCCACCATATAATTTGGTAACTACATTTAGAATATTTTTTGTGCTGTAAGTCTTTGTGCATGACACAGTGTGTCTGGGTCTTTCAACTTGTTGCCTGCTTCCACTTTTCCTCCATTTACTTTGGCAGTACAGAGGAGAAAGCCATGAAACGTCAGGTTTTTGGTGTTTATGTGCTGTGCTTTTATTTGTATCCCAGAACAGATACAGTGACAGGTATGAGCACGTCTTTGTATTAGTCAACAGATAAGACATTTTTTTTTCCTTCAAGGCTCAACACCTTACACGGGCAGTTTCAACCCTTCTGCGGTTCTCACCCGATGAGGAGAAGCTTCTGCAGGAGACGCTTGAGTGGAAGATGTCATGGTTTGGTTCGCGACCTAACCTTGGCTATGGACAAACAGCAAAGGCGATACCTCCCAGTTGATGATAGTCAGCGATGTTTATGGGCTTCTTGTGCCTCACATGAGGCCGAGAGCATATGCACACACTACATGCAAAGGCACAGCTATTTTGTATTAAGAGGAGAAATGTTTTATGAACTTTAAACAAAAGACAATTTTTATTATTGTAAATGTGCCAGAGGTATGTACATACATCGGTAGGTTAGAAATGTTCACCAGTGCTTTTTTGTAGACATCTTGCCTTAGATTCTGACATAACTTCTTATTCGGAAACTACATAGTTTTTAGCATTAATGAACTAACTCAGGACATAATGTAGATGATGTTATGAAAACACTTAAGATGTTTGTAGAGGACTTTTCCCCCCTCAGTGAATAATGACTGTGATTTGATGAGAATGTTTTTGTAATGTGTAATAAGTGCTTTAATTTACCAAAGATGTTACAGCAGAAATAGGCTTTTTTGTACAGGTGTATGTACATTTAAGGTGGTGTACAAATGTTTTGGTAGAAACTTAGCTGTTTATAGTTTTCATTCATGAAAGTGTGTGGATAGAAAAAAAAATATGCCCCGTTTATTAGAAATGTGAATCCGATAGAATGTGTAAAAGTATAATTTTTCATTGCTTGTAATTTCTTACTGAACTGTGTGACTGCCGTAGTCAATATGCATAATAAACTTATGAATTTCTTGACTCTTTGTGTGAAATAGATTCTGATTGAGTTGCATCATGTGCAGTTGATTGTAAGTTAATGCTTGCTTTTTAATGAAGAGAAACTAAAGCATCTATTTGTTCAAATCATGTTGATGTTATAGTCACTGTGGTAGCATAATGGTAATTTGGTTGCAGTGAAACATATCCTAAAGAGGCTGTGAATGCATGTCTATGATTACTATTATATGTTCGAGCATTTTACAAGCTCAGTGCTGTGTTTTAATTAGGATGTGTAACATATGCTGTGTGTATATATATATATAATTTTATTAGGTTAGGTTGAAAGTTGTAAATGGTTTGTTCAAATAAACAAGGTAGGTTAACTTTTATTTATACATAATATTATGCTGTTTGATTATGAAAATTGATCTTAAACTCACTGCAAATGCCAATTTTTTTATGAATTGTTAAGTGATGGTAGCTAAATCTTTCATACTGCCATATGCTAGATCAGGCATCACAACATTTCATGCATTTGAGAAAATCTTGACTTTTATGGTGTGTATTGCCAATCTTCTTCCCTAAGTCCTCTTAGTACATCATTTAAGAAGCTGCAAAGATAGTGTCATGCTTTGCAATGGGTAAGAATACTTTTGCAGCATGAATATTTTTTTTAGCATTTTACATGTTGTGATGATAAAAAAACAGTAAACATTCCTAAAATTGTGTCAGGATTTTGTTACATTCATATGATTGTGAAGCAGTTTGTTTTGAAACTTCTGTGTAGGCAGATGTTTGTTTCATGAATGAAATTGAATAGCAGCTTACATAATGAACTTTAAAAACAAAGTAATTTTAAAGATCGGGCCTAATAATGCAATGCTGAGACATGGAAATACATAGTGTATTGAATGCATAGCTTCATTTTGTAAGAATATTAATGGTAAAAGGGCTACAAGTGTTTTTTCTTCTACTTTTATTGTACACTCGCTAATGAAAAATGTCCACCGGCAATTTACTTCCTTTTCACCAAAAGTATTATGTTCCCTTGCAAAGAAAATGAGAAAATCTAAATGCACGTAAGCATATTATCCATTTTATTCCTAGACCTTCGAATGGAAATTTTAGATAGTAATAAATATAGCTGGTCCTGTACCATGAGTCTTAAGCTTTGGACTACAGCTATGGATGCATACAGGTCCGATTCTCCTGGGGGAAGTGGTTTGGATTCCACTTTAAACTGTAGGTTCAGTCTCAATTAACTGTGCATCAAGTGGACTTAGAACAACTCGACAATCCTGGAGGGAAGCTTAGCAAACTTTCTCCTGAGATTTCGGCCAGTGTATGGGACCAGTGGCCACCCACCATCGTGAGGAAATTTGAGAGCTATGAACTCAGTCATTGAAAACCTACATCAATGACTGGTTCATCGTGCTGACCACATGTCACCCTGTAACTGATTCGATGATCTTCAGTCTGCAGGTAGTCGCTGGCCCTCATGGGCTGTTACACCATGGGTTATTATTATAACTAGATATTTGGCCTATACAGATACTCTTACCATCTCACACTAATGCTTGAAAATTGTAACATCTAAAAGTAGTTTAAAATATTGATAAATATTAGTGGATTATTTCATTTCAATTATAGGCTCCAACTTGCTTTAAACTATTGAAAAATATTAAAATAACTGGTATGTAAACAGAAAATACATTTTCCCCCCACAATGTTGGTGTAAAATGAATGACAACTTCTGCTTATTTCCAGGACAATTAAACACTGCAAACATCAAAATCGCTGCAAAAGAATCAGCAGATATTGATAAATAAATTCAAACCAATACCTAAACCACTGGTATCGGCTCAGCTCTAGTAATGCCTCTTGGCACCTTGTTTTTATAGCAGTAAACAACTTTTAAACAGTAGCCACTGGCCTGGAAACATGGAAATGTCTGAGCAAATCCAGTGTATTTTATACTTCTCAGGATTTTCTAATGAAAGATAATTCCACCTTTATAGTAAAACATCGTCCGTATGGGAGATATGTTTTTTTTTCATTGATTTTAAACAGCATTGAATGAAATCCTATTTTATCGGATATCAAATGCTAAAACATCAAATAGTCTGGAAATTTATTGTAAAATTGCCTGCAAAACCTGAGAAAGTCTGGGAATTTAGTTTGTCAAAGCAAGCAAAAACTTTGGTTAACGTTTAATACAATGAAGTGTGGATGATAAATGTATGCAAGATTGAATATATGTGCTTAAGTATGTGCAATAACAGTATAAAAAGAATTTTTTACAATTTTCAAAATCAAAATTTCTCCTTTAAGTAGAATTTGATATGCAAAATTGAAGGTGGAATTGCAGCTTGTAAGATTTTTGTGTGTATGTGCATTTTTTTGTTGTAAATAATCCATGGTGGGCTGACTATTTTAAAAAAAAGTAGTACATCATTTGCATATAAAAGGGTTTTTTGCACTCCATAAGAATTCAACACCAGTCTTCAAAGTAAGGTTGATTATATCTTTGTACAGTGTATAAAGTTTCATACCATGTTGGAAATATTGTATAATATTTATTAAATTAAGTACAGCTGTATAAAAAAATGTAATAAGTCATAAGCATTAAACATCTGTAAAGCTTTGGCAGGATTTTTTTTCTCAAATGGGTGTTATTTTTTCAGCTTTTAGTGTTTTGTGAAAATTAGTTTTCGTTTTAGTACAATTTTCTCTGATTCTCATGGACAGTGGTTCAGATTTTGCTGCAGATGTTATGTAATTAGCCTATCTGAGCATAAAGTAGAATTAAACACACAAACTCTCACATTCTCTCACACACAAACACAAAAACTGCATGTGGGCACTTAAAGTGTTGACTTAATAGCAGAATTTTGCACTAAATTACAGGCTATGTATACATTTATCAGATTCGTAAAATTAGTGGTAAAAAAATCAGTCCTTGGTTAACTTTTGTTATGTGGAATAATTTATTGAGCTGCAAGAAGCCCATATTATTCATTTTTATTCTTGGTGTTATCTAGAATTCCCCTTCTGTAAGCATTTCAGTTGTGCAATGATTCCCACTGTTTACAAAATGTGTTCATTTTGGATGAAATGTAGTGTACCCACCCACAAGGCTAGCTTTTATATTGCTTGTAGTTGCCATTTAAGTCTTTCATCTTGAGGAACTGAATTGTTCGAATGTGTGTGGTTATTGTTGCTCCAGCCTAAATGACTATTGTGTAAGGTTAACACTTACAATTGGACACTTCGTATTAAGGAATTTTCTTGGCATAGGATGGGTAAGTTATGAAATTCACAAAATTACAATTCTTTAATACTTTTATTCCAATTAAGGTTTTCCAAGCATGCTTCACTATAAGGTAATGTATGTGTGAATGATTTAATTTAATAAATGTTCACAGAGTATCCAATTATTTCAACCTGATGGTCAAATTATTGAATTGAGATGCTAAACAAGGTAGTCTAGAGTTTTTTAAAAAATTTATTTATTGTATTTTCCTTTTTGGATGACATATCCAGCAAGTCTTGTGGTAAATTGGTTTTCTTGTACACCAGCTTGCAAGCTGCTGTAACTGCTAACATCTATTGTCAACAACAGTACCTAAAGGGTGCTATCAAGTTTGATAAACAATCTCTTGTTGTAGTCGTTTTACCAGCAGATGACAATTATTCCAAACATTATCATCCTGCCAGATAAACATTTAAACTTAGTAAAATGATTTATGGAATATCTATAATAAAAAAAAGGTAAAGTGCTCCCCTGTGCATAGCACTACGCCATGAAGGCGTATAGGGGGTGTGGGGGAAACGTCCCACACTTTCTTGATCCGGTCGTGAGTGGGGGTGATGTGATCAGCATCACGCCCCTGACTGCCTTTACCCCCCAGGGTTTCCCCAAGGTACCCATGTTATTCGACGCTGGGTGGGCGCCGGGGCCGCTTCCATCATTAGAAAAGTTCCCGGATTTGAACCGGCCGGGGATCGAACCCCGGGACCTTTAGCATGGTAGTCAGATACGTTGCCGACTGAGCCACCGCGGCCGCTGGAATATCTATAAGTCACTTTCAAAATAGTTTATTTGGTATTCGCTGTTATTGTTTTTCATCAAAAACTTTCATTTGTTTTTTTTTCTGATATGTGCTGAAAGTTTTTATCAAATTATCTTGTATGATTAAATTTTTGTACAAGAATGAAAATGCTCTTCAGGTAAGGCATCAATGTTATTCTAATTTAATTATGATCTTTTCATACAAATGTTATTGAAATGGATGATATTTAGCAAACAACTTCCTCACAATTTATTGCACGAAATCACACGAGCTGCCATGTTTCCAGCAAAACAGATCAGGCCCTTCGTTGAAAACATTCCAGGTAAGCATTGTTCGTGTGGCCTTTCCCGAAGTGATTTAAGGTATGATTATCGTGATCATGTGAGGAATGTGTACGTATAAAATATGCAAATTTCCTTTTTGCAAGAAGGCTTCTCTCACACTTTCTTTAACACTTGGACTTCGTGCTGTTTCTTCCCAAAGTGCACTGTGTAATGATGTCGAGTTGAATGTAATTGATTAGCAGAGAACCACTCAGCTAGCAAAATTGAATTTCTACCAGAATAAACAGCACTTGGAGTTTTAAGTCCTAACAGTACTGTATATTATACTTACCTAGACAAAAATTAACCATCCATTGCGTAAAATGTAAATGACCCACAAACAGTTGCACTGTAGATAGACCAGTATGCTATTGTGTGTGCGCTACGTGGTAGACAAATAGAATCTGAATGGTGAGAGATAACACCACAACAATCGCCACTAGAGATTATGTAAAGAGATTTTACGAAGTTCTCTTATTGACTGTTCTCAGTATGCATAATACTATTAAAAACAAGAGCTGTATCCACTAAAATACTTTCTATAGTCCTATGCATAATTACACACAAATTGTTTATTTTTAGTGAAGTTTATATTTATTCCTCTTTATATTTATATCATAAAAGTACTCAAGATAGTGTATCATTTTAGAGTTCACAAACAGTATTATTTTCTTATACACAAAAAACATTTGGACTGGAGTGTCCTGTCTGTACATCCAAATTAAAAACAGATCAGATTTTACCTGAGCATGTATCACAGACCTTACAAGTTACAACACACTTGTCCATATATTTGATTAAAATACATAAAATGTGCAAAAAGTAATAAGCATGACAGATCCCAGAAATCTAAAAACTACGTTGTAGTAATGTGTCTTTTGGAGATATGGTCTCCTTAAGTATTTTTTTTTTTTCACATGCTTCAGAGTCTTGTCACTCCAGACACAATGCTATTGTACAGTTCGTTTGTCAGAGGCACATAAAGTCCTCCTTTGTCCTTGAAGTAGAGTTTGTCCATGATGAGTGAGGGATCAAAACCTTCTTTCTGGAACTCAAATTTCTTCAGTTTGAATGTGCCTTTGAAAAAATAGTACGCCATATTAAGTTTTCATGCTATCCAAAGAATTTTTTTTCATCAAAAAGTAATTAAATTATTCTTTATTATTTCCAAAGTCAGAAAATTCTGTAATACAACTGGAAACAAACAAATGAAATGCTTCTTTGTTGACGAGAATGAGATATTAATAACTTATTCAATAAAAGAAAATTCCTCCATGGCGAGGACCAATACATGTCACAGTTTTTCACATGGTTGATACATGGTGCTTGCTCCATGTTGAATCCCACCGGTGTTTTTTGCTATCTAGTGTGGAGGTAACTGCCACTACTTTCAGCTAGCTCTCTGACAGAACAAATTTTGAAGCTCCTACCAACCAGAGACCTAATCTGGGAGTGTTTGCACCAAATGTCGAGAGGTCAAATAATTTGTTCAGCAATTGCAAAATATTTTGTAACATTTTAATGTGAATTATTATACAAGATTTCTGCAAAATTTTCTGTTAACTTCTTGGAGTACTTCTCATTACTTTGTAAAATGAGATGCGTAAGTATTACCAAGCAAATTGTGTACCACCATGTATTTTCACTTTGTTTTATGCTTCTAGAATTGAAACAATATGCCAAACAAGATTTCACAAAGGGTCAATTTATGGTTCCCCTCTCTCAATGGAAAATTCTCCATAAATCCCTCAATACATTATTTTCAGAGAATTTGAGTTTTAGTTATTTCTGAAAGAACGTACCTGTTAGGTGAGATGCTTTGGCAATCCTTAAGAAAAATGGCTGAGCATATGGTGGAAGGTTCTTTGCCATTTCTTTAGATAGATGATCGAGATCTAAAGTTCCATTGAGATCAACAATAGCTGCCATACCAGCCTTGCCTTCCATACCTGGAATCTGGAAAGAAAAATCATTTTAATAAATGTAATGCCAGTTCAGTAGCTCTTCATATGTGGGTACCTTAAAGGGACATGACATCCAATTTATAATTTACATTGGTGAACACTCAAATGATTTATTTGGTAAAACGATTTGATGGAAAATTCCAAAATTGTATTTACATTAGTCAAAATTCTGGAATGGAACAAGTTTCGTGAATGTGCATTCAATATTAATTTTTTTTTGTCATAAGGGAAAAAAATATTGCATGTTGACACCTTTGCAATCTGTAAAATTGCTTTATGTAATAGATACTTTATATTAGCTTCTTTTGATCGAACTTGTTGGCCAGAAGTGGAGTATCTCCCTTCACTGTATCTAATGTGCATGCAAGAAATTATTACTCAATTTATATTTAAAATGAAAGATTTTGTTTGCTACAAGTTGTTTTACAGGCAAATAATTCCAGAGTAAGAGTTACAATAGTTTAAATCTTCGATATCAATTTCTTCTTGTTGGTAACTGCTCCAGAATGTATCCTTATGGAGGAGAAACATCACAACCAGTAGACTGGAATGGTTGGACTCTTCTCCTAAGGTATCCTTCTCAGAATGATGTATGAATATTACTATTTTTTTAATTTTTTTTTTAGAATGACAGCATGTGCTGATTAATATTGTCTGCTTCCACATTACTACCCTTAAAGAATTAGTATTAAACTTATGTCTAGGTCAAAAATATTGAAAGTTAATGTAATTTTAATGTGTTTCAATCTTTCTTTAAATCCTTTAAATATTTTTGGCAACAGATCTTCAAGAAAATAACTACGTGCTGTTGTTTTACTGCAAATGTTTTTGTTAAATATATTTTTAACCATGGAAGCTTTTATTGAGTAATTTAGTGTTCAGTTTGGAGCTAATACACTTCTTATGCACGTGATAATTTACCACCTTATTACCTCAACTCCATAAACTATTGAATCCCTCAGCCCAACTGCTGAAGTGATGACATTTTGAACCTCTGTAGTGGATACATTCTCACCCTTCCATCTGAAACAAAAATCATCTTTAATGACCAAGAAAATTTCACTGAAACTTGTAAACATTTTTTATTAGCCAGAAAGATGCATAGTTATATATGGACTGCAAGTTTTAATTCTACAGATCAGACATTTTCATGCCAAAAAGGTTGTGGAGAATTGAGATCTACTTGAAAAGTAGCAAAAGCCAGAAAATGATGGCAAGGGGACTTTATGCACTGATCATGCATCACACAATGAGAAACTTGCTTGGCAGGCCTCTGGTCCTCTGAGGGCTGTTGTCTCATAGGGTTTAGTGTTGTTTTAGACTCCATTTCTAGGGCAGTGACAAGGTGCCATACGATTTCTAAAACGTATTACACGTGTGTCAAAAATGACACTATTTTATCTCAAGCTATGATTATGTCACTATAGTTTCCATATTGTTATTGTTCTTAACTAATGTCTTCTTTCTACTGATTTCTGGAGAATGCTATTGCATTTAGGTGAACAGACATCCTCTTTTATCCAGACATGTCCTCATATGTCGTGAGGTTCGTTATGCTGTCCCAAAAGATGCTTTCCGTGCATTTTGTGCAAGAACGAGATTTACCAAATGCATGGGCCAGGAGGCTGGTTTGTTCGGTGAGAATTGTCTGCTGCTTGCAGACAACTTGCTTGCATGATGGTTTGAAACTGCACTAGTTCGAAAAATGTATTATCATTTTAACAGAGAGCGATATGAAGCAACATGCACAAGATGAGTGTGCCTTAACTCTTATTACAATGTGATTAAAATGAGTAACAGTGTTTGCAGCAGAGTTTATTTTTGCCAGAAGGACATGCCTTCTGCTGGATGCCATGCGGAAACTTTCTTTAAACAAAACGCTGCACCTGTGCTTTCATCTAGAGCGTCCCATAAGTCTGTAAAACAACTGGTTTCACCAGGTTCATGACTTTCGGAACGCACCCATTGTCAGGTGTTAAATAATAGATTAGGAGATTGCTTTCTTTGCTTAAAAGTAACAGGAAATTACTGAAAAGGATCGATCATCTAAGACAGTGGTTCCCAAACCTTTTCGTTTCACAGTGCCCTTAGTGTTTCAAGATTTTTTTTCCGTGGCACCCAAGTCAGAATGTAGGTCTATCTAACACTTCCAATGCTCAGTTAGTGTGGTTAGGTTGCTTGCCTTAAGTTAAAAAATGAACACACATTTTAAATTCAGAAACATTTTATGTGTAAAAAGTACTAAATTAGCACATATTTGGAACAATCATATCATTGGTTGAATTTCAGTTGAAATATTGGAACATTTTGTGGCATCCCTGTAACCCAGCCACGGCAAGCCAGGGGAAGGCACACACTTTTGAAACCACTGATCTAAGAAGCATGTGTGAGCAAAGTGTTGGTAAGATTGTGTATATTGATTAAATTGTGAATAATGGCAAATATGTTGGCATTTTGTTTGCATTGTCCTCTTTTCTTACGACTTTGTCCTCCATTTTTGTGATGCTCTGTCCTCTTTTTTGAATGTATGTGTCTGGTCACCCTAATGCATTGGATTGGTCAGAAGTACAGGTGTCCAGAACAAATTGCATTTATGTAGTTAGATAGCTTCTTTAAACTGATTTAAAGTATTTAGTTTTCTGTCTGCATGACTAGTAAATACAGTTTTGACAGGTTCGGAAGTGTACTACGATGTCTGCATCTCAACTGGCATCTGACCTGAGAGCCATTTGTTTGTATGCACCTGATGAGGGTCACCATCTCAGTTGAAAAGTGAATGTCATCCTGGAAGAATTGCCATCTAGTAAGGTGCATGTGTGCGTATGTATTAACATTTTAATTGCAACTTTGAAAGTCAGTGATAGAAAATCAACATAAAATGATGAAAATTCAAGGAAATCTGAATTTTTGTAACTAAATATATTTTACAGAAACAATAATATTTGAAGAAGTTTAAAATGATCAAGAATAAAAATATCTTTCTGCAACAGTTTGCTGGGCAGTTTTCTTCCATTTATCAAAGCAAAAATTTACCTGAATGAATCTCCTATTCTGTCTTTGAAGTATAAATAGCCAAGTTCATCCTTCATTAAAAGGTCACCTGGAAGAAAGAAATCAAATCTAATCATAATATTCTTAGCAATCATGGTAATTTTATTTCCTAGGATAAGCTTCTAGTCATCATTTGTAATCTATATGTGGGTTCTATCAAATAAGAATTCAACGTTCCTTTTCTTTTTCCCTTGACATTTATTTATGAGAACACATTTAACGAATCCTATTAAATCTGCCATTTTTCTTATGTTTCATTTCTTCCATAGTTGTTGCAACTCTAAAGAAAGAATAACAATCCTAGCACAGTGTAGGTGCAAAATAGAAATTTTTACCTATGAAAATTTAAAAAAAGCATTCCTGAAAAATGCTATGTAAGTTGCCATTAAGTGATGTGCTCCAATATGTGGACACTTCTGAAGTATGCAAACTGCAGGTCAATCACCAATTAATCTTAATTAGCTATGATTCAAAAACAATCTCTCTTAAAATAGTTATGAACAACAAATTTAGTGACAAATTTGCTTATATTGTAATTTTTTCTTAATTATCTTGTTTCACATTCTATATTTAATCATGTTCAATATTTTTGTTAAACTAGCATGTAATATCTTAGGTAAGTTTGACATTTTTTTTTTTTATGTAGTGTTAACACCTCTTATAAAAATGTCAAAACGATCATGAACTTAGATTTGTTAGTATTACCCATTTTTCATGTGTCACCATTAATCTATTTAACAAATACAGTACAAAAATTTTCCTGGAGTACAAAATATATACATATTTTTTCAACCATAAGGATTCAACCATAAAATTTTAAAGATTCAGTTATCACGTTAGTCTTACCTGATACAAAAGCATAATCTCCTTTAGCAAAAACATTTTGGATCACCTTCTTCTTTGTTGCAGTTTTATCAACATAACCTGAGAATTCATTTAATGCTCTTCCTTTCACAATTTTTCCCACTATCATGCCAGTTTCCCCTGAAATAGGTCAATTATCTTTTTTAAGTATAACATAAATATATATTTCTGAAACAAAATAGTTTTTACAGAATTCTTTCAAGACCCTCATTATTATTATATGATTAACCACCAGCTTTGAAATTCTGTTACAATGATGAACAGAATTTATTCAGGATTTCTAAATATTATCTTTGAGGATTCATGTTTAGGGAATAAAAGAAATGGTAGTATATTAAATACACGTAAGATAGAGAGAATAAATTTAATAGAGAGGATGGCAACATAGATGAGCTTTGGGTTGGAATGTTTAGTAGATGGGAAGAACGTAAATATAGAAAAATTGGTTTCCAGGTTACCCCAGACGTTATTCGGGAAACTCAGATAATGCACGACTTCACATACGATATGACGTAAGCAAGTAGGGGAAATAAGTGGAAGGAAAACTGCTTGCGAACAACTTCCTGCATTCAATGAGGAAACATTCTGGGATCACTATAGGTAGAGAAATGACGTGGGCCATTTTTAACCTTTTTTAAATTGTTCAAGGTTGAAATACGTGTTTTAGGTGGAAGGGATCTTTTAACTTCAGGGACTGCTAATTTGTAACTGAATATGGAGACAACAACAGTTTTAGGCATAGTTTTTGAATTCCTGTCTAACCTATATCAAATCCACATCCTTATTCCTGGTTTTTAAAATATCTTGACGTGGCTATGGAAAGTTTTTCCTAGTCGAAGTTTTGGACCTGAAGACGAGAACAGTAGATTCTCGAAACATAGTTTTGTAAATAACATACTCATAAAACGTAAGTACCATTTTTTGTGCTTTTAGAATATTTTTAAAGCACGTTTTATACACGTAAGCGGTCGGTAAAGCAACATGTTCCCAAGTAGATGGTAGCAGGTCACCAAAATTAATAAAACCATTAGAAGTAAGTCCCACAGATAAAGTTAGTAATTTGCTTATGTGTATTTAATATATTGGAGGAAATTATAATTTTACTTCAAAATTATTTTTTTTACAGCTTGCTCTAACATAGTTCATAACTAACTCATTCTCCCATACAGCACAACATGGTTTCAGGTATGTTACGGATACGTAACTCGTGAAACATTGTAACATTGCAGCAACATTGCGAAACGTTACTGTGATGTTTCAGCAATGTAAAAATGTCCGCGAATCTAACATAACATTCGTAATGTTACAGAAACATGACAGTGCAACATTACAGAAACGTGTCAATGTAACATTGCGGAAACATGTCAGTGTAACATTACAGATACATTTCCGTAAGGTTTTGTGATATAATTTTACATTACGGTTATATTGAATGGAATCATGTCATTGAAGCATACCACAAGTAGGCATATTCACTCCTGCCATCTATGGCCCAAGTAATAAATTGTTTTTGAGTTACATTTATGCAGAAACCCACACCAAATGAGTACTTTAGCAACATAAATTATAAAATGCATAAGATAAACAAATTCAATAGGTGAAAACTCACTTTTTGATTTTAAATTAACATTGTTAATCTAAATATTAATCTCATTCTGACAAAACTCACCTGGCTTGCATAAAATGCAAAGACCATTCTTGTCCCTGATTGGCTGCTCAGTTCTCTCATCAATTTTTATCAAGTTAATAGGCAATAGAATTGATGGAAGCCATGTTGGTATGAATCCAACTGCACCAATGGTATTATCAAAGTTCACTGAAAAATACAAGCAAGAGACAAATCTTTCAGATCCTCAAAAGAAAATTGTTGTTATTTGTATTTTGTATGATTCTTATTTTACATTTGCTTTTCTGCTTCTTTAAGCTAGTCACAGCAATGAGGATGAATGATTAGATAAAATTGGTGAATGGACACTAGCAAAGAAAATACATGCCCTGGCCAAATCTTGAACCAAGTGCATTCATGATGATGATAATGATCTCGATCAGACGGGTGGCACAAATTTTAATAAACGTAACCTCTGCATGCATATCCTACCACCCTTCAACTTCTTCCAGCATTCACAAATAGTTTAAATGTCTTTTTTTTTTCTTGTATGTAAGCATTGCTTGCATTGTAGAATTATTTTCCTATAGTTTACAGTTATTACAAGCATAAGTTTAAATGTCACTCTAGCCAACTTAATTCAGGTTAGGTTATTGCAGATATAAAATAAAAAAACCTGTGCATGATGTGAAGGTCCATGGGCTGATGTGGAGGTAGAGCTCCACATATTCTTGATCTCGGCCATAGTTGATGATGCGATCAGCATCATGCCTGGATGCCTTTAACCCCCCCCCCCCCCCCGGTTGCACCCAGGTACCCATTGATATGAGGCTGGGTGGGCCTCAGCCGTGCAGAAACAGGGAAATGACTGGATAAATTCCTAGTCAAGATCACCTGCCCCGGGACTCGAACCGGGTCTTCCACCAGCAATGTCCATTAAGAGGGAATATAACTAGTTGTAACAGCCATTGCAAATCACAAACACAAATCAAGCAACAATAAACTAAACAAACATTGATCTGAAACCTACAGTATTGTTTCATGAATTTCTACCTACCTCCTATTCCATGTGTAGATTCATTTTGAAGCTAGTCTTGTCTTCCAGTACTTCTTTCATACATGTAATTCATATACCATACAATGAGGCAAGATGTTGTTGAGTGTCATGTTAAGCATGCAAGGAGAGAAAGGGTAGGATTCTATAATGTGGAACAGGCTTCTTTGCACTCATGTTTTCTTATTTTGCAGGACGTCTGTGCTAATGACAATAAAAAATAATGAACGAACATGCACAAAGGTCATGCATGCCCATACCAGAACTAGAGCCCATAACCATTGGTGGAAATATCATGACTTGACCACTCAGTGTGTTCAGCCAATGAAGCAATGCACAGGCTTCACATCCTATAAGGCCTATATTTAGCACAGTGTGAAATATACTTTATGTACTAAATATTTCTTTTCATGCAAAATTTAGTACCTTAGTACAACTTACGTGCATTTGCATTGCCCTCTGTGGAGCCATACAGTTCCACAATATTTGGTATCTTGAAACGTGACACCATTTGCTCCCATATACGAGCTTTCAAGCCACTTCCAAACAGGAGCCGCACTTTATGTTTTGTATCTTCAGGCTTTGGAGGGACAGATACAATATATCTGCACATCTCACCAATATAGAAAGCAACCTGGAAACAATCTCCGATTAATCTTTCAATCCATTATGGGGACTGGTGCCAGACATGAACAACTACTTTTGTTTCCTGTGTAATACATTCTGTCCATAATATTCATATTTTTGTATAGTATGCCCAGAACTCCTAGGTAAGTGATATGACACTGTACTAGATGATCAAGCTTGAGCGAGTGGATCAGTTTGTCATCATTTATTCCTTTTTAACTCAAATGTATTTTATTTATCTATATATAAAGATTTTCATTTAAATATTTGTGTTTTGAGAAATTCCAAATTTGTGTGAAACATTGTGAGGTGCATACTTTTCTCAAAGTATAGTCATAGGACTATTTAAGGTATCAGAAGCTGTATCAAGGGCATAGGCGTAGCTACGGGGTGTGCTGGGTGTGCCTAGGCACACCCTAATGGGCTGCTTTATCAAAAAGAATTAAAGACAGATATTTCAATAAGAGAGAAAATAAG
The DNA here is from genome assembly GCF_977018435.1 of Lepisma saccharinum. Taxonomy (NCBI): domain Eukaryota; kingdom Metazoa; phylum Arthropoda; class Insecta; order Zygentoma; family Lepismatidae; genus Lepisma; species Lepisma saccharinum. The sequence continues at coordinate 138,015,279 of NC_139229.1, forward strand.
CGGCAGTTAGTAAGAAGTTGAAAATGTCATTACTTGGTACACCCAACGGCGAAAGAAACAGTAGGCGAATTGTCCACCACCATTTTCATTCGGTCTGTATTACACAATGTGATGACAATGAATTGAAATAAAGACTTCAAGAAGCAGAGAAGAATGCCTGCTCCAGACCAAAATAGTTTAATTCCTTTACACAGCACAGGATGTAGAATAAAAAGTAATTAAAATAGCGGTGGACAATTTGCTTACCATTATCTTTGCCGTTGACTGTACAAACGTGTGCATTATCGCTGATGAAACGGATGTCTATAGATTTTCAATTTTTTTATGTCATTGGAGAAAGAAGATGTTTACTGCATTCTACTCTGTACTGCAGCGCCTTTATTCTATACCTGTCACAAGCTGCACGTGTGAGAGAGAGCTTTCTCCAAGCTTACCCAAGTTAAAACTAAATTAAGAGCAACTCAGAAGCAGGATAGATTGGAAGCCCTGCTCTTGCTATTTGTGGAACAGGAAAAACCTTCGTCGATTGATGTAAATGAAGTTATTGATGAGTTTAAGAACATTGTACCTTTTGACAGATGTCTCTTGTTATAGATGACATGTATTTTTATGTATTTGTTTGTACCATTTATGAACATTTTCTGTGTGAGTAATATCTATGCAATTTGACTTGTGTCTACTACATATATTCAGAAATTTTCAACACTGTCATTTAGTGAATTTATATTCCTTTACAAACATCAGTGCAGTTAAAGAGCCAAGTCGTTGTGTTGCAAAATATGCTATTAAAAAGGTACAAGACCTCATTTTTTTTTCTTTGTGCACACCCAAATATAAAGTTCTAGCTACACCTATGATCAAGGGGCTTCTGAAGGTTTGAAAATGTCTTTATAGTATTGCTCTGCATTATAATTTGATTATAATTATACTTAAGAATTTTGTAGCAGAAATTTTACAACAAAGTGGGGAGGATGATCCCCTTTAACTCCTCCTCTTGATTGATTGATTGATTGATTTAGTTTATTTTACTTCGCGTTTTGTGCCTCTTGGCTAATTTGCGAAGATGGGGATGAGTGATGAAATGATGAAATTGATAAATGGACATTCACAAACAACCAAGCCCGACCGGGATTCGAACCCGGGACCCTTGGCGTCGCAGCGCGATGTGCTAACCACTCGGCCACAGGGTTGGGCTAACTCCTCCTCTTGTTCATGCTTGGCAGGTTTGTGGTGAAACTAATGACAGGGTGGCTACTCAACGGGAATTCCTTGAATTCCGGGAATTATATGTGAATTTTTGGTTCCTGGAATTATATGTGAATTTTTGGTTCCTGGAATTATATGTGAATTTTTGGTTCTGGGAATTTTGTGTGAATTTTTCTCCGTAGACGTGAAAAATTGCAACTTTTATTAATACAAATCCAATTAAGTTTATACATATTTATAGATGCCCTGAGGCAAGGATTTTACAGTTTAGCTTCTATTTTTATCAAGGAAGGAAATGAAAGCTGCGTGGAAAGTAAAACAGAATTATCTCAATCAGTTTACTTTGTTAGTGTCCTTTGCAATACAATCTATGTGACAGACAGAAGTTCATTGAGATATCTTGAATTTGATTAGGTAAATTTGAGTTTGAAATTCTTGTATAACTAACAATTTGTCATAGATTAGTATATCCTGTAACATTTTTGACGTTTTTGTGTATGTATTTCAAGTCTCAGTATGTGAAATGGCAAATGTAAACTTCAAGTCTTAAATGAAATACTTTAAATACATATAACGTTTAATGGAATTGAATCAGAATTTTTGGATGCATTGGAATCACAAAGAACCATTATATTGTTAATATATTGTATTTGTGTGTGTTGGGTGAGGGGTAGGGCACGGGGTGGTGAGAGGCGGTAATATGCAAGGTTGAAACAGAAAGAAACATCTGCTTGTACCCTTGAATTTTTGGAAAGTTCGCCTTGAAAACTGGGAATTATACTTGAATTTTGTAATGGTCCTAGAGTGGCCACCCTGTAATGAGTATGTGCATTTCTAAAAATAACCCAGTTGTTATTTTAAAATTTTTAAAATTGAAAATACCAGAATACAGTTTATAAGGATAGAAATAAATCTGTCAATGTAACATCTTTTATGGAGGCGTTAGTGCACGTGGAAAGTGTGTCAGTTGGGGCTCTAATTAAGCAAAAGGGCCCAGAGTGAAAAAATATTTTTGATAATTGCTGCCCTAAGGATTGGAAACCATTTACAGATGAAACTTTCTACTATTCTGTGACTACATTAATTATTGTATAATAAATATTTGATATTGAAAATGCAGTTCCAATATTTCACGAACTTTTCTGTTTTCCCAGTTTAACAGGAACTACATTTGTTATCAATATATGATGCCCCACCCAGTGGTAGGCAGTTGCCCCCCACTTTTCACATTTTTGCCCCCGGTCTATTATCTACAGAGGAAAATATACTGTCTCCCCCCCCTGGTTTGGGAACCCAATCACCGCCACTGCCCCCTTCCCCCCTCCCCCAAAGGTGAAAACCTATCAAGTTTTCTTAATGTAAACTGTATATAGTATAGTAAACACTATTGTTCTGAAGGAATTATGAATTTCCTTGAAATCTTAATGATAATTCAACAATGAAAGTACACATTTTTATTATTTTTACAAGAGCAACTATGATAAAATGGCTATAAAATTGCCTGTATCAAATTTCAGAACTAGGAACTTACAGTGCAGTTGTATTTGATGCAGTCAGTCCAGAAATTGGAAGCTGAGAACTTGCGTCTGATTGCATTTGGAACTCCACACAGGAAACTTATTCCAATGCCAAGAATCCCTCCTGCAGAATGATAAAGTGGCAATGCATTGTAAATAATATCATCTTTTTTCATAGCTGACATGTAATACGTTCCATATGAAGTCATCACAAATCTGAAAAAGAGAAAGTTTTGGATATCCTTAGTGATAGAACAGATAAAATTTACTGATACTGATAACACATCTATCAATAGTAAGATAGTTACAATTATTTTTATGTAGGACCTGAATAGTTCATTCACATCCTTAATATATAATTAGGGACTGTAAGGTTTGCAGATATTTACAAAACTAAAGTGCATGAACCATATCTGTATATTTGTTAAAAAAAAAAAAATTGCAAAATTTTGCACTAAATTATAGGCTATCTGTAGATATTTGACTTGAAAAATTATTTTCAAAAAATAAATTTAAAAGTATTTATAATATGCCTAACAATAAAGCTACCAAAGGCAAATTTTAGACTACACATTATTATTATGCCTGCCCAGAAATTTAGTAAGAGGAATATTTTGTAGTCTTTCAACATTCATTGCTATCACATGATAATGTTTTTTTTTGGAGGCAAATTTAGGGTTATATCTCCTATCAACCATGTATTTAACATACCATTGCTTATTTTATTAATAATTTATCAAGCATCCCATATTGATTTTTTTCTGTCTTGGATATAGACACTAAACTTGGCAATAAGAAAGTACCTTGAATTCAAAAACACAGCTGCCTTAGGAAGCCCTGTCGTTCCAGATGTGTATATATAGACAAGTTTGTCTGTGAACAAAAGCTTGTCTTTACATTTAGGAGGATGACTGGAAGCTCCTGGAAGAAGCTGGTCAAGATATTTGGTATTGTTGTTCATATCATTAGTCTCTGGTGATCCTTCAAATTGATACAGGACCAACTTCGGGTTTAGGTAGGATGCTATATCTTTTACAGCTGTCAAAAGTAAAAAGATTTAAAAAAATATTTGTAAAATGCAAATATCATTATTTATGCAGATATAATCTAGATATAAATAGCACTGATATTGAAAATGCAGTTCCAATATATCACAAACTTTTTGTTTTCCCCGTTTAACAGGAACTGCTTTTGTTATCAATATATGATGCCCCTATTAACTACAGAGGGAAATATACTGTCCTCCCCACCTCCATAGTTTTGGAACCCAATCACCACCACTGCCCCCTCCCCCAAAGGTGTAACTAATATAAAATCATCATAAAATCTTTATATAAATTATATGAAGACAACAGGTTTAATATTGGAGGACAAACTCCAAGTTTTAGAGACTATCATACATAAATATAAATAAGGTTATTTGCAAGACATAATAATATGGTGTATTTGAATAATTCAAGTAGTTTGAATTAATTGATAACAATAGTAAAAATGATATAAAATTTAATGCTAAATGGAAAAGTAGTGTAGAGAAAATATAGGAAAATATTTAAGGCGAGGAGGAACAATTTCCCCTAGGTCTTTCTCGCTGGGGCAGCTGCTGATCACTGTTGCCAACGTTGCTCTTTTCGAGCCAGATCTGGCTCTTTCGTGCACTCGTTTGACTGAACTGTGGCACCCGCCCTCTGCCCCACTATGATGCCACCACTGGCTCCGGCCCATAAATACCAACTTTTGCCATGAGTGTACATTTTGCACGTGACGTGATATTCATATAGCTATAGGCTGCGTCACCCACCTCTTTTTTCCTCCCCATGTATTTTTATAAATAGCGCTGTGGCTAAGATGAAGATGACAATTTTGTTATCCAGGAACCCTTTATTTTCGATTTTATATTAACATCATTGGATTATTGAGATGAGTGATGCCGCCAAATCTAGGAGGTGAAAACTAATGAATAAATTGCCATCACTTTAAAGCTAAAGGTAATAGCAGCATCCCCACGCCTCTGACAACTAAAATTACCCTAGTAGGCACTTTATGCAGCCTTAGTTAATCTAGCTCCTTGAAAGTCCTCTTTAGCTATATTAATGGTGAAATTTAGCTCTATTATGCACATCAGGTTTGGCAACACTGCCAGGATGGCCGTAGGAGGCAAGGAGAAATGCACTAGGCTTATGGGACCATTATTTTATTCGTTCTCTCCGGAATATCAAACATCCGATGATGTAGAAAAGTACATGTATGGAAAAAGGACACGTTGAACTATGTCATAGTAGTAGGAAAAGTCGAAACTCCCATTTGATGAGTCGTTACTTGAAGTTGAAGTTGATGTCCCATAAGGAATACATGGGATTCGGTAAATACTAATTCATCATATTTTTCAAAAATCGTATAAGGCTTAATAATCAACTTAGGAAACTGCTTCCACTTGCCACATGGGGAGAAATTCATACTCTTCATTTCTGGCAGAGATCTTTTTAGTAGCATTGCTCATTCTGATGATATTGGAATAAATGCATGCTTGGTGCGTAATTGTCCCTCTTCGCCTTAAAGCAAAGATATTTTTCCGGTGGTGCCAGTCTAAGTAACAACCATTTAACATAGTTCTACTATTTTATAAAATCAGAATTTTAAGTATAACCATTAATTATAACACAATTTTAAAAAATATATACTGCATTCTACAAAAAAAAATCTTCTTTGTAATTGCATGAAAACAATATGACAAGTGTTGCAAGATATCTAAAATTTCTCATCAAACTTATTTACCTTGGGCATATTCAACACTATACAACAAAGCATCACTTTCGGCAACTTTGATACTATGTATAAGTGATAGGTGCCTCAAATTTGTGTTCACTAGTGCCGTAACAACTCCGATTTTTGAGAGACCCAGCCAGATACAAACATACTCAGGTCTGTTTTCCATCAGAAGTGCAACTACTTGGCCTTTCCTGAAACCTGCATTTTGGAATATGTTCGCTATTTTGTTGCTGAGATCCTCCACCTGGAAAGAAGCAGGGTATTTATTAAATAATCTGATGACCAACAGGTAACTCGGTGCTCACATACAAGGGTGAGTCATAAGTCTTGGAATATTTCCACAACCCAAACAGCGGGCACGTGTATATGCCGTGAGCGACTGTAAGGACAAGGGTAAACTGGCCCAAGAGGTAGTGTGGCACACAGACTATATTATACGGAGGGAGCCACTTCATCAGCATCGTCAGTCAGTTGTGAGTGGCAGTGACGATGAGTGTTCAACAACGTCTGATCCGTGAACTCTTACTGTATGAGTTCGAACTCGGGCATAACGCTGCGGCAGCAACCCTTAACATTTGTCATGTGAAAAGGGAAGGTGCAGTGAACCACAGCACAGCAACACGTTGGTTTCAGATATTTCGTGCAGGTTGCAGAAATGTCGAAGATTAGCCTCGGTCCGGCCGCCCCTGGGTAACAGATTCGGAGAATCGAGGAACTGGCAGGAAGGTGGCTGCAGACAGTTCAACATTAGGGGCTATACTTTGAATGCTAACCTGCTTTCATTGTACTGGAATGAATAAAAGTATGTTGTGTATCAGAATATTGCAAGGCTTATGACTCACCCTTGTAATAGCATTTTTTTGGAGTTGATATGTGGCCTATTTAATTGTAGCTGGGTTTCCCACTAAATATTAGTTTGTAATTGAAGTTACAGGTATCAATTTTTTGGTTCATTCCAAGTCAAATGCACATATAATTTTTATTGCAACTGAAATTGTTGTAAAATCTATTTATTTATGAAGGCTATGTTAACAATCAGGTTCAGGAGAAAATTCTACTTAAAAGTTTTTAAATTGCAAGGAACTATTTGCACTAAGCAGGGTTGGTAAAGGCCAGGAATTTTAAACATTCAATTCTGGTCCAGGAGAGAAAATCAGCAAGCGTAAATGGGTTCTGGACCTTAAAGAACCTTTTTATACAAGGGCTGCTGGAAAAGTTTCTGCAATCAATATGAAAAAAGACATGTGAAATTCTGGGAATGGCTTTATTGTTTTTCAAAGTATTCACCCTTAAGATCGATACACTTTTGCATATGCTCAAACCAATTTTGAAAGCATTTTTCCCACTCTGAAGCTGATACCTCACAAACCACTGTTCAGAATGCATCAACAGCTGCTTGGGGCGACACAATTCGCTCACCAGTCATCTTATTTTTCATGTGTGGGAACAAAAAATCATTAGGTGATAAATCAGGTGAGTACGGACAGTGAGTCATTAATTCAACATTTTTGCTGGACAAAAAACCAACAGTTTGGTGTGCTGAGTGGGAACTGGCGTTGTCGTGGTGAAGAATAATGCGACAATTTTGGTTTGTTTTACGCAATTCATTGATGAGCTCTGGCAAATAAATTGTTGTATACTACTCAGCATTTAGAGTCCTTCGATCTTCTAAAGCTATTGTTGCCACATGTCCGGAATAACCGAAGAAACAAGCAACAATTTGCTTGGCAGCAGTCCTCAAAAGAACAACTTTTGTTGGTTTCGTCTCACTTTGAAACACCAAAACAGTGGATTGCTGTTTAGTTTTGGATTCGTATGAATAGATCCCAAGTTTTGTCCCCTGTAACGATGTAGTACACCAAATTTGACTTGCCTGGGTTGAATTTTTTGAGCATTTCTTTACATTAATTTACACGAGCCAGTTTTTGAGCTTCAGTCAAGTTGTGTGGGATCCAACTGCTTGAAAGTTTCCATACATTCAGATGACCATGCAAAATCGTATGTATTGCTTTCATGTCAATGTTCAAGGATGCCTGAATCTCACAGTATGTCACATGCCGATCTCTCTCAATCATTTCACGCACAGCATCAACATTACTGGCAACAACAGACGTGGATGGACAACCTTCACAAAATTCATCACTGAGAAATGTGCGACCATGCTGGAATTCGGGAAACCAATTGTACACAGTCCTATTGGATGGTGTTTCATCCCCAAAAGCCAAATTAAGTCGCTCGATGCATTGTTTTGGTGTTAAACTACATTTGAAATCATAAAAAATCATTGCCCGAAAGTGTTCACGAGAATTTTCCAAATAGGCTTAAACAAAGAATAAAAAATAATTTAAACATAAAGGTTTATTCTTCTGATTTTTATAATAGCAGAACACTAGCGCCACTGTTGGTGCTAGTTTGCAGAAACTTTTCCAGCAGCCCTCATATGTAAAGTATTTCAATTTGGTCCAGAAACCTTCTTTCAGGAAGAATTTAAATTCGGTCCAGGAACCTTTTCTCCTGCATCAATTTAAATAACAGTCCAGGATCCTTTTTTTTTTTCAGGAACAATTAAAATACGTGTGCTACGCTTTCTACAACCGCAGTGTGACATTCCAATGTAAAACATACTCGCGGACATTTTTAGAAGGCAAATTTTAATCGGTCAACCCTGGCTCAAAAATTGTAAATCAATTCAATCCCGGACTGGGAGAGAAAATCAGCAAACGTAAATGTGTTCTATACAGTGTATAACCTTTTCATATTTAAAGCATTTCAATTTGGTCTAGGAACCTTTTTTCCAGAATGAATTTCAATTTGGTCCAGGAACCTTTTCTCCCACATCAATTTAAATACAGTCCAGGATCCTTTTTTCCAGGAACAATTAAAATACGGTACAGGAACATTTTTTTCAATGGAACAATATGCAACTTGGACCGATTTAAATTGTGCGAGAAAAAAGGTTCCGGTTCTGCAGCAGAACCCATTAGAATTTATGGATTCCTGGACCTTAAACAACCCTGGCACTAGGCATAACTCTGGCTTCCCCACCAATCAGTGTTGCCAATGCACTCATCTTGTCTACTTCACCACAGACAAGCAAGATAGCTCTGGTGTGCCAGCAGCAAAAGCCCATAACATGTGGAGGCCAACAGGGGTGTGGCAAACTATGTCATTTGTGGTGTTCAATTTGTCGATGTGGTTAGTTTTCACAGACACAAACTTGTACTGTGGCCAGCTGTTTTAGCAGGAAGGCAAGAGAGTTATGGTTCCTACTTTACAAGAGTTTGAGGGTTTATACAGAATCTCCCATATGGGGAATATAAGGCAATTTTAGGGGTGTAAAGAGGTATTTATGTTGTTCGAATGCTCAGTATCATCTTTATTTCATATTATTTTGATGAGATACCAGAAAATGATCTTTAGAAGATCAACTCATGTAAAATATCTATGAAGTAACCTATATAACCTTTCAAAGATAAACTTCGGTTTTATTTACTCTTTAATACTGTAAACAGAACATTCCTTCTTGTTGCAAGTGATGGTGTTTGAAAATAGCACAATACTGTTCTCTACACTATTTCATGATTCCTACTAATGTTATTCACCGTGAACTACTTGATTGTACTAAAATTTGGAAAGTTATTTTTGACAGCTGTAAAACCCAAACAAAGTTAGCTCTGTGTAAATTTTAAGATTCAACCAAGACCAATTATACAAATGACAATGTCAAATATCACAATTGGCTTTTTTTTTTTTTTTTGTCAGATTTCAAGAAACAATGTGCTGTTTACCAGGGGCATAACGAGACTCACGGAGGCCTCGGGGCAGACTACTCAGGTGGGGACCCCATTTACTGTTTAGATAGTGACTGGTTCTACGAATACAAAAATGCGTAATTTTAGAATGTATGGTGTTATACAGGGTGGCTCAAAAAGTCACTTAACACCCCCGGTACAAGGCCACTGCATCGCGCTACGTGGAAATTGAGATGACCAATCGTTATCAGGCCAAGGGGCCATCTTGATATCCGCCATATTGAATTCAGCTTAAGAATTTTAAATGGAAACTGGGTGATATGATTACAGTGTGATGCTTCCATTAAATGAAAAGTCCTTCACAGTGACAAGGCTAATGTTTATGTTCATAAGGAAGTTCTTAAACAGAATATTCGATGCTTTTTATCTGATATCCCATTTTCGACAGATCAAAGCTGAATGGTTAGTGCTGGTAAGTTAATGGTGTGGCGTGCTGTGTGGAACCCGATTGGTTAGTCAATTTTCCATCAACAGAACCTTAAATGCTTAGGACTACTTGGATTTGTTAAATAAACAGGTTTTTTCATCCTTGCTTATGGAAGAAGGTACTTTTTACAGACTTTTTTTCAACACTATGGGAACGTTGTGAAGCAGTTTCTCTCCAAAGTTAGCTATCAGATGACGAGGGTCGCATATTCTGTTTATGAACTTCCTTATGAGCATAAACATTAGCCTTGTCACTGTGAAGGACTTTTAATTCAATGGAAGCATCACACTGTAAATTGTTCGCAACAACCATTCATAATGCGCAGCTCTTGGTGGATGTATCGGATTAAAATCGTGTGCAATGGCATGCAAACTTCTCTCCCTGACATCACTTTGATCTCGATGCATTACCGATGCGCTAAACAAATTTTAAGGCATTTTTCTTTATGCTTGTAATAACTGTAGACTACAAGAGAAATAATTCTACAATGCAAGCAATGTGTACATACAAGAAAAATTATCTTATTAGAATTGTTATTTAAAATAAAAAATTTCTGATTTGAACATGAATATAAGGATTTTAACATTCTTCTTCCAACTCTAAATATTTACATCCATTCTTCAAGAAAACCCTTCTACCACACTGAGAATATATTTTGTATACATCCCAACCCGCACACTTTGGAAAGCCACAGTTTCCACTCAATGTTTGAAACAGAAAAAAGGTTGCTAGACTTTGATCATAATTCTTTTCTGAAAAAAAAATAAGGTTTATCAGTTCACAATGAGTCTTTGGATATTAAAATTTAATATAAATGGTGATATACGTATTTATGAACACAGCGCTTACAGCTTCTGTTCAGAGTGCTTGTAAACAAACACAGTTGTTCAAAGTTTAAAGTTCTCTGCTAGATCTTCCTGAAACTATGAATAGCAGAATATAAAGCATTAGAGCTAATGTAATTAATGCAATTTGCTTACTGATATAGTTATGATTGTTATCAGGTCATTGGCTGGCAATCTGTGCCTTATTTACTATCAATATATTGCAGACCACAAAAACAAGCTACAGTATTCATATCTGTTTGGAAACTGACCTTGAGCTAGAGGGAACAGAAATTACATGCTCCAGTAGCTGTGTCAAGGATATTGATATCAGGGGAAATGTGCATTTTGTATCCCATTTTCAAATTTTGCACAGTTGTTGATTAATAGGGTATATATTTACATGTTATATAATCTTTTGGGGGGAAATTAAATGACCAGTTTTTGAGAAAATGCTATCAAACTTTTTTTCACACCATCTTCAAAAAAACTTTTCAGCTGACATGGGCATGTAATATCTCATGTGAAAGAGCTCTTCAAGACTTTTCCAACAGCGTCTGAATCAATTTTATAGGTGTCCTGATTGCCGAAATATTGCAACTTGAAATAAGATGGTGAAAAAAATGCCTGAAGTTGCTCATTTTGCATCCTTGTAATTTTGGAAATACAAAAGATGTAGGTCTGGAACTTTGCAGAGCTTCCTACCTTAGGTGGGCTTTTCAATATGCCAAGTGTCATTTGAATCAGCTGGCCCCCATAGCGGAGTGATTAGCACATTGCGGTACGGCACCAGGGGTCTCAGGTTTGAATACTGGCCTGGGCATGGATGTTATGGGAGTGTCCATTCATCAATTTCATCACTCATCCCCATCTTCGCAAATTAGCCAAAAGTGGCAAAAAAAGCAAAGTTAAATAAATCAAATCAATCATATGAATCAAAATATGTGAGGGTGAAATGTGCCTCTTCATTGGTTGACTTTATAAGGAATAACCCTATAGGATGGACACCTGTACTTCAGACCAAGGAACAAAAATCGGATTTTTTCAGACCACTGAAAAATTTTGGTTATAGGCTCCACATTAGGGTGGTCCAAATTATTATAGCAAGAACTGAATTAGCTCAAAACTCTTCTCCACATACCTTATTTTTGTCCTCGAATACAAACTTAATTGTGTGTAAAATTTTAACCTGATTGATGCATAATTGGAAGTCGCCCCATTGTTCACATTTCCCCTCTCAGGACAGATTCCCAAACTATTGTGGAAAAACTTGGAAGTAATTCGAAGCATTTTCCACAGGATATTTTTGTCCCCTAGTGCAGACTTACTTGTGTGCGAAATTTTAACTTAATTGATGGATTCTTGAAGCTTATACTATTATAAAAACTTTGGGAGGGGAGGGGTTCCATTAAGTCATCATCTACTGCGAGATCTTTGCCAGCTAAATGCATTCGATATTCTGAATGTTGAAGCAAGGGGTGCTAAATTATTTGCCACATGCTCTTGATGTCCTGCAACCAAGGAATTATTACAAAGGATTCTGCTCCTCTATCTTTTGTTTCTAGAAGGAAGAAGTGAAAATGAGTCGTTTTGAGTTCCTGGTGTAGCTCACCATGCTCTGTAGATGACATATTTATGGAGGAAGCAAAAACAAAATCTGAAACCTTTCTGCAAAAAACATCCCAAGGAATGAATGGACGATCCCATTTTCAATTAATTTCATTTAAGGATCTTACAAACTAAAGTAGTGAATGACCCAGCAGAACGAGGCATCAGACTAATCGAAAACTATAATGAAACTCTGATAAATAGATGAACAGAAACAGTTCATTCTTCTTCTTAAAGTAACAAATCACAAAAACATATTTCCAATTCCATCAAAAGCAAATTTACTGTCATGGGTTTCTAAATGTACAGCTCTTAAATAAGAGATACATGCAGTGCCAGATCTACAAATCTTGGGCCCCCCGCAAGATATTACCAAAGGCCCCCTCTATCTATATATATATGCCGTGGTAACTCAGTTGTTAGAGTATCTGACTACCATGCGAGAGACCCAGGTTCGATACCTGGCCGGCACCCACCCAGTGTCGTATAAAGTGGGTACCTGGAGGAAACTCGGGGGGGGGGGGGGATAAAGGCAGCCAGGTGCGTGGTGCTGATCACATCACCCCCACCTTCAGCCGTGATCAAGAAAGTGTGGGGCCCTAACTCCACACCCCCTATATGCCTTCATGGCGTGGTGCAAAGCACAGGGGAGCACTTTACTTTTTTACATATGTATACAAATACACATGCATAATTTATGTGTGTGTGTGTGTAATTCTGGAACTCATGTTGACTGCAAGTCACATATAAAAGGGCCTAGAGGGTGATTCGAAAGTCCCTTAACACCCCCTATAAAAAGAAAAGGAGTTAGGCTGGGTACAGTTTTTCATGACACTGGCTGTGTACAGTTGGTCATGATACTGACTGGGTACAATTGGTCATGATATTAGAAACAGGATAGGCTTAGAAGGGGACCACATTGGTGTGTTCCAAGCGGACGCCCGCAATATTGGTGACCGCCATATTGAATTTAACTCTTTTTTTTTTTTAAAATGGGAAGGGGGTGATATATATGACACTGTTTCCTCACACCTGGAAAATGATACATTTTTGTACAATCATGGAATTGTAAAGTTTTCCTGATTAAAGATAGATTGAAGAAACATTCACCACTGCATTTCTGTGAAATCCAGCCTGATTTGATTCTAGTCTGACTACCACATGAGAAAGTCGGGGTAGGTGATCTAAGGTTGGAATTTTTCCGGCTCTGTCCCCGCATAAAGCGGATGTAGGGCCCACCCACATTCAAATCAAATGGTACCGTGCAGGTGGGGGTAAAGGAAGTAACAGCGTGGTGCTTATCATATTACCTCCAAGATTGCTGATATCAAAAATATAGGGGGGCCACATACCGTAAATGTGCCTTCATAGCATGGTGCTATATGCACAGGGAACTTTACCTTTACCTGTATATATTGTATTCGTTTCTGTACTCCTCCTGTGTAACTACGCTTATTTTTTACATACGCATATACGAACCCTCTACTATGCCAATGGCTGAGGGCCCCCTAAAGGTGTACTTGCCTCCAGCCCCCTAAAGGCATACTTGCCTCCAGCCCCCCTCCCCCCCTGCAGGGTTTTGCGGCTTGTAGATCCGGCACTGGATACATGCAATTTAATTAGATAAAAAGTGTAAATTGGGGCGACCCCTAAACAGTTTGTTTGAAGAAAAATTTGGAGTGTTTTTTTAGTTACATGTCAAGGAATAAAAATATCCTTGTGGAGAATGGAAACTCATATCTGGATTTGTGGACCACCCTAGCACCACATATATCATATGCCCCAAGCCTCGCACCCACTTAGGATTGGCCCTGGCCAACCTTCACCCTCTCTTGACAATCCACTGATTAAATCCACACACAAGTCAGAACAAGACAATTAACTTTAAAAGGTTTCACGTTACTTGAACAGTGGAAGATTCTGCCATATACAGGTAGGCATAGCATCCATTTGCATGGTTACTTACTATTTCATGACTCTTGATGCTTTTGGTCTTCAGGAATTCTAGCATATTTCACAATTTACTTACTCGTATTGTAATAGTTAATGGATCACAACTTATAATTAAGATCCTTAACAGTTCTTGAATGATTTTTCCAATTAAGCTTTCCAAAGATAATTGCACAAAGGCACATGTGGAAATAAATCTCATAAAATTGTCAAGATTATAAGAAGTTTTGCAAGATCAACCACTATTGGTATCACACACTGCTCTTCGTGTGGCAGTCTGATACTTTACAAATATGACCACTGCTGCTGGATGTAGTATAATATCCTTCTATTCTCAATAGATTATCATTCATTAAGTTATGATAAAGGTATACAGCAAGTTTCATAAATAGTTAGTTACCCTTTGGAAAATGTTTGCCCTGCTTAGCAAAACTATTTAGTGCACACACACTGTAATACTTACCATCTTATTGGTCCATTTTTTGTCTTCAAAGTAAAAGCACACATCGTTTGGATGCTTGGCTGCTCTGCTACTAAATACCTGCCCAACTGTCAAGCCTTTTCTCTGCATATAAAGTATATGTACCATCCCACATAAGAATCGGTAGATGAACCTGTAAAGAAGAATCCATTTATTTGGCTAAACTTGATCAAACAAAGCCATTGCTTCATATACAAATTACTACGACTATGTTGAACAGGAACACTATATTTTGCCTTAGCACAGACCCACAAAAACCTGTTTATTTTCAAATTATGACTAAATGGAGATTGATTGCACTGTAATTTGTTATTTTACACTGCTCTGCAGATTGGGACTATACAAGGATCAACAATTAAGTAAAGAGTAATCCATGCCATAGATGAGATTCGAACTCTGTACTGCATATCTATATCACAGACATGGTGTGTGTGTGTGTGTGTGTTGCATGTTACAACTAAGTAATCAAAGGCACTATTAAGATTATGCAAACCATTCAATAATTACGTAGAAATTTTCAGCAAGCTTTTCAATGCAAGCTTGACTAGGACTCGAACCCAGGTCTCTGGCATACCATGCCATTGCTCAACCCCTTTTTTTTTAAAAAAAAAGGAAAGCCCCTAAGCGGCACACTTAATTTACTCATATCATTTCACTGACATCTATTTCAGGACTTTCAGGACAGACAATTACAAACATCCATGTCCGAGCTGGGATTTGAACCCGGGACTCCTGGCATCATAGCACGATGTGCTAACCACTCTGCCATGGGAGCCGACCACTGAGCTACCGAGCCAGCCTGGCCTCGCTGATTTTTTGCTATCGTTGTTTTACCTGCGTGGAATCATCTCTGCCAGTGCTACCGGAACGGGATCTGTTGCCTTTGAAACAGTAGACTTTGACATTGCCTGGTTCCTCCCAGCGTAGAGGTGTTAATTATTGAAGATTAGGCACACACAGGAGATGTACTAAGTACAAATTTTCAGCAAAAAATGCAGGCTCAACCAGGACTTGAACCTGGGTCTCTGGCGTACTACGTTGTACATATCCTGTGTGTGCCTAATCTAACCTTCAACACTCAATATTTCTATATTCTGAAGACTCATCCATGTGTACCTAATGCAGAGGTATCAAGAATGGCTAAGGGGCAGTGTTTGAAACTGGACTTTGGAACTTAGGAACCATTTGACTCCTAATACATCAGAGCTAGTCGCCAAAGTTAAAGAATTATACAGAACATCAGCTAGGAAAATGTGATTGAGCAATGTGCCATGGGACTGGAAAATGTGCACCAACTAAATGTCGCAAGAAGTGACTAAATATGTCGTCTGCTACATTCTGTGGATATTGCTGTCCAAGTCTGGGTTGCCAGGCTGTAGCAGAGCTAATATCACCACACAAGCAGCAAACTTGCCCAAGAAGTGTGGAGTCCTTCATTCCTTTTCCCCTTCCATCACAACTAACAGGGTAGAAGAATAGACAACAAGGCTCGACTGCCATCCATTGGGTTGGTCAGAATGTTTCTGCTAACTGCCTTTCTAATAGGTGTTCCCTCTAGCCACCAAAGTGATAATTTAGTAGCCAAATAATACCAAGATAAAAACCAATCCAGAGTGCTGAAAACCTAGAATATTATTTTTCATTTTGGTATTGATTAAAAATCATAAAAACAAAATTAAAATAATTTGTAGATTACTAGAAATATTGTTTGTTTAAAAATGCATAACATATCAGTAAGAATTCAGGTTAAGAAGTGAAGATGCAGCAAATGTATCTACCAGGTAGGCACTTTTCCATGGCAACAAGAAATATTTGTTTTCCAATTTATTGCTGGATTTACAAAGCACTTTGACCCAACTGGGAAGCAGATTTCTGGAGTACCATTGCTCTTCCAGGCTACCTAGTTTCAAATGCGAGGGAAAAGCAGAGGGGTGGCCAAAGGGTCAAGGCATTGAAAACTTGGTGGAACACTCATTGTTTAGTCACATCTAGTCACGAAACATTGAGACTTCAAATCGGCACAAGTGCAAAACCAAAAATTCTAATTGAATTTTGTGACTTGCGACCACCAATTTCGAACACTGCTAAGAAAGCCCACAGCCCATCAAGAAATGGACTTGCCCACATAAGAGACTTACTTATCTTACTCAATGCAAAATATGTACGTACTTTACTTGAAATTTTTGATCTGTATGGAAGCTTACAAATAAAAATGTCACAATCGATTCAAGGGGGGGAAAATATAGTTTTCAATTCCAAATGAGGAGTCCAAGAGTGGGCAGTAGGCAGTGGCGAAGCGTCCTATGAGGCCAGGAGGCCGGGCCTACCCACGCCATTACTCTTTTAAAGGTGTATTTACTTATTTTTTTGTCAAAACACATGTGATGCAATGGAAAAGTTTGGAATTTTCATTTATGATAATTACAAAAAAATTCTAACCCTGTCCAGTATACGAACTTTCCACGGAGTGAGGCACATTTGCTGGGGCCTCTTCTCTTCACATTCTGTCGTACGGTCGTATATGCGGGAAGCCTAATCTTACGAGTACTGTACGTATGCTTATAACGTGCTCCTGAGGCCGGCCTCGCGGTGTTACCTAATAGAACGAACAGAATATCAGCAACACTGCATTTCCGCCAGGGTTGGAAATTTGTGGTGTACCGGCATTTTTTGTAAACATTAGCATGTGTTCGTGCAGAGATATTTCTATTGCATTGTACATTCTCCTTATTTTGTACGAAACTTAGGTTTTCCTTCCTTTCATCGACAAGTGTAAGTGAAATTGAAAATTACGGAGTAGGTGTAGTTCTGACGTCGTTTTCTGGTCAGAGTGCTGATGGTCTTGTCGATTCACCCAACACCGTAGCGTAAACAGAAAGTCTAAAGAACTTATATGGGTAAAGTAAGTCTTCATACCAAATTATGTAAATTAATATGCTAGTTACGCCTTATATTTACAAAGTAGTTTTACTTTCACTGGAAATAGAATAATTTACTTTTATCGTGAACGGGGATTTCCCCGCTCGTTCCCTCTCTGTGAAAACTTGCCTCCTGCTCAGGACGCTACAAGGGAGCGTGGCTCGGAGCGCCGAGTTTCGTGATGGTAGAGCTTTGTTTGTGATTCGTGTCTTGTGCAGCGATCAGATTTATGCAAGAAGTGCCGGACTGAAATGCAAGAACAATCGAGTTCTTAATTGAGTGAAGATGTAATCATCGGTAAGGTAGGACCCACTTTTGGTCTTTCATGTTTCCTTCTTATAACAACCATTTCTAAAAAATTTTCAACTATATTTTCCTTTGCAAGTAGCAGTGGCAAGTGACAGCAAAATATTTAAAAAAATTCAAAGTTGTTGAAACGTTATTTAATGCGTTAACACTGTCGTTGAATAAATATTACAAGCAGACATTTTTTTATGCAGCCGACACAAGCGAAGAGGTAGGCAGTTTCGTTTACCCTCAAGGGATAACAAGAGAAGAGGCGTTCAATGAGAGTACAATGCAAGGGAAGACTTTTTTTGGGTTTAGGAGAAAGGGTGTTGTGTTATGGGGTTATTGCGCGGGCCATGTCTGTTTCAGGTCTGGCGGAACAGGCCAGTGTTGTCACATTGGATTGGCAGAAAAGAGCTAAATTGCACCTAAAAATTGGGATTCTATTCTCTCAAGCAACTACATTTATTATAACCTGTTTATATGTTACATAGTAACCTGTCGTGTTGCTGGGTCCCAAACAAGGATCCTATGTTCTATTATCACGTAAAGGTGTCTACTAACACAAGGGGTAGAACAAACTAGGATGCGAAGTCTACACACTGAATGAGAGAGGTCACCTTTACTTATGTTTTTTTCTTTAAAGCCCCGTGGTGGTCATCCTAACACGTTTCGAAGCCAGGTGACCTAATTGTGGTCATGCCAATGTTTCCTGATCATCTTTAATTCATTCTCCATACATTCTCATCGTCACGATTAGCATAGAGCAGAACAAATGAGACGAAAATATTCAAAACTTAAATTATGTTTACTTGCATATAGCTACAGGTGTCAGAAATTCATTTATCTAGAAAGCCAAGATTGGAATTAACTACAACCATTCCTTTAGTTAGACAACAGATAACAATGGTGTTTTCCTCGGTGCGAGGAAGTCTTGCTAAAAAAAACTAATTTGGCAGCAGTAGAACGTACCAAACTGACAGTCGCTGAAAGTGCGGAATTCTGTCGTGTGATCACGGCACAAACGTCAGACTGACCCGAAAATTAAGGGGGGGTCCACCCCTTTTCACTTCAATTGCAAAATAAATTTAGAAAAAAAGTGATGAAGAATTGACAACAGGGCTCGAGTACTATTCATTGGATTTTCGCGATGTCCCATGATTGGTAGTTCTTTCTGGAGGTGTGTGCATAAATCAGGGCTTGAAAAAATACAAATAAAAAAAACAAACGAAATGAACAAAATCTAGATCGATGACATCTGGTGGGCGGGAGGAGAACGTCTAAGACATAATTATCGTATTGATGGCCGGTAACAACACTTTTGAAAACGTCGCGCCACAGGCAAGTAAAGAAGTGGTCTGGAGAGACATTGAACCACTCTCCATGACATAGACCCCCTCCCTTTCTTTTTACATATTTAAGCAACTAATGGAAATTATTGCATTTTTGTGCCTACCCTGCTAGGAAATCTACGCTTCACCACTGGCAGTAGGCCTATTGTATTGTAGCTTTGTTGAATTTATGGTCTGCCCTCGGTCATGAACCACCCTTAGGTCAGACATCATCTGCCACATCATATTTGTACTACTAGACACACTAAAGCTACCCACCCGCTACTGCTATATTGTTGCAGGTGTTAAGTTCAGCAATGCAATTTAAAAAGAAAACAAATTGACTCCATTGTAAGAAATCTCCCTTGATGGGTTAAAGGGCCAACACAACACCCTCTTTCTACATGCCTACAAATGTGACAAATGTTGCCAATAACTTGGAACTCTCGATGGTTTATCGCCCATGCAGTTTAAAACTAGGAGTTTAATGAATCTTATAGTTAAATATTCCAATACGTTGTTTCATATTTTAAAGTTTAATAAAAAGGCATGGCATTAATATTAGAGCTGACCCGATACCATGGGTATCGGTATTGGTAAGCATCGGTTGATATTTTTACACCGATACTGGCCGATACCATTGTTTTTGAGTCACTAGAAGCACAGCCAAAACGAAAATAAGTTCCCTTTCAAAGGTTCGTTCAGCTTTTCCAACTTACCTTTGGTTTTTTTATTTGGGTGGGGGTACAAAATTCAGCCTCCCATATAGTATATATACATACATACACATGCATGCATGCATGCATATATATATATATATATATATATATATATATATATATATATATATACACACATACATACATACACACAGGGTGATTCTAAAGGTAGGGTACAAACTAAAACCACAGATACCTCCCATGAAATAGAGACGAAAGTGCCCCTTCCACTTTGCTGAGAGATGCCTCCATGAGGAGCTAGACAATGCCGAAAACGTGTGAAAATGAACTTCACACCTCTGTGCAGCCAGTACCAGTGAAGATAGAAAGGCGGAACAAAAGAAATCAAAAGGAACACCAATGTCGCCCATCCGAAAAACATCAGGCGGCAGCTGCGCAACGCATGCGCATGGGGTTCCACAAACGAAATAGAAGTGTCCCGCAAGACAAGTGAAGGGAAAGGGTAGCGATCGACAAAGGTAGGGACAAAAGATGCAATGAAGCATGAAGTAACAATTGCACAGTGGCAAACAAACACCATGGCTGAAGCAGTGCAGTCGAGAAAAGTAGTGCGGAGTTGCAGAACCACGGAAGGACGACGTAGGATGAAGAAACACACCGAGAATGCAAGGAAAGTGGTCCGTGACACTCGACAGGCAACATGGTTTAGCGGGTGGGCGACATTGGTGTTCCTTTTGATTTCTTTTGTTCCGCCTTTCTATCTTCACTGGTACTGGCTGTACAGAGGTGTGAAGTTCATTTTCACACGTTTTCGGCGTTGTCTAGCTCCTCACGGAGGCATCTCTCAGCAAAGTGGAAGGGGCACTTTCGTCTCTATTTCATGGGAGGTATCTGTGGTTTTCGTTTGTACCCTACCTTTAGAATCACCCTGTATATATATATATATATATATATATATATATATATATATATATATATATATATATATATATATATATATATATATATATATATATATATATATATATATATATAACACATACTATTTCAAAGTTAGTACCTAGGTATAATGTGAAGGCATTAGAAATATTCAGTTTTAGAACAGCAGACAAATTTCGTGTTTTTCTAATTAAAAATTTGCATAAATAATTTTTATTTCTTTATTTCTCTTAGTATTTATGGTCTCTCTTATCTTCAGCCATCCCAACCAGGAATAATCATCTCTCGCCAACCGGATATAGAAACCATATTATTGAATATATCATACTTATCAGTTCAGTTCATTATATTTTAAAGTCCCATAGCTAAGCATAAAAATATCTTTAAACAATTTATGGCAGATGTGTACCACATCCAATGCCTTTTGGAAGCCGTGTATTCGGTATTTTCTCAGACATCAACAGGGTGTTGTATTTTTAAAGAATACTGAGTTGAGATGGTTCCCGATCAACTCGTAAGAGGTCTAAGTCTGGAAAATTTTTAAAACATTTGACAAAGCATTTATTTGTAACATGGTCGTAACTTTGGACCTAATTTTGAGGGGGCAGAATCAAACTGGGCCTAATTTTGAGGGGGCAGAGTCAGACTTGGACCTAATTTTGAGGGGCCAGAGTCAGATATGGACCTAATTTTAAGGGGCCAGAGTCAGATATGGACCTAATCTTAAGGGCCAGAGTCAGACATGGACCTAATCTTGAGGGGCCAGAGTCAGACATGGACCTAATCTTGAGGGGCCAGAGTCAGACATGGACCTAATCTTGAGGGGCCAGAGTCAGACATGGACCTAATCTTGAGGGGCCAGAGTCAGACTTGGACCTAATTTTGAGGGGGAAGAATCAGACTAGGGCCTAATTTTGAGGGGGTAGAATCAGACTTGGGCCTAAATTTGAGGGAGCAAAATCAGACTTGGGCCTAATTTTGAGTGGCAGAATCAGACTTGGACTTAATTTTGAGGTGATATAATCAGACCTGATGACTGGTTTTGAGGGGGGGGGAATCAAGACTTTGGGCCTAATTTTGAGAGGGCAAAATAAGACATTGGGCCTAATTTTGAGGGGTTAAAATCAAACCTGGGGCTTACTTTGTGGGAATGGAGACAAAGTTTTCCATCCCATAAAAACAGCATCCAGGATTACAGAAGGTAGTTTCACGTCCATGGAAACAAAGTTAGAACCCACCTCACCTTAAGAAAAACCGTGACGCCACGAGCGGTGGTACTCCACGTGATAACCCTGTCTTGCAGCAATGGCCCTGCAGCAGAGTTTCCATTGGAGAAGACTGCGTTGAAGAACACATTGGTCCAAACGATCATATTCCTCCTGGCAAGCTTTCCAAAGACCCTCAATTGTGCGGGGCCGTCTGCTTCCCAAGGCTCGTTTCAACAACTGAAACCCACAAAAATTCATGGAAGAGGCATCGAGGGATTTCACAGGGATGTCTGTAAAGGGGATTGCATGAATGCCCGTTTCACGTGCCATCCGATCCATGTATGCCTGCGTGGACTTTGCCGTATGACTGGAAGCCTTGTCCTGGTGGATGACAACACGAGATGTGTCGCTGCCATAGAGAGAAGGAATATCATGTCTGTAAAGTGGCTCCAAAGTATTCCGTCTGGTAATAGGCTGCATTTATTTTAGCCTTATTTTCCACTCTGCGCAGTGGAAGTTTGCCGTTATGGCAGTAACCACCAACAACCATGAACCCGCGTGGAAAACTTTCAGCACATTCACGTACCCACTCAGATCGACCTCTTGCATCATGTGGACCATAGTAGATGGCCCTATTATACCACATCCCGACAGATACACAAATGGTTCATCCAGGGACACCACATACTTCCAGCGGTTCCCTACCAGATGGCGTTCGTAGAGCTTCCGACTGTTGGTCTTCCTCTCCTGGATATGTGAGGCATGCAACTTATGAACTTGAGCCTTGTGCTTCCGCACAAGTTGTAAATCTTGGGCTATGATGTGATTTACAGTTGCAGGGAAACATTGCACTGCCTGTGCAATCACTCTTTGCATTGCAGGGTTTTCACATCGCACCAAGGATCTCACTTTCTGCACAACATTGGAGGAACGCTTGGGCTTCCGATATGTCCGAGGCCCACTTTGACTGGTTCCAGCAACAGGTACAGTGCAAGCTTTATGGCGATTCAACACTGCATTGATGCCCTTCTTTGACACATGGAATGCTTTCATGTAGCACTGTTTAATTATCTGGCTATAACTATAACCAACGTCGGAAAGGGCACAGATGTACCCCTCCCAAAAGACTGGAATTTTTGGTGCCATATAAACACTCACTCACACACCAACCATCGTCTTTGTAAGTCAACACAGAGTACTTTCGTCCTACTGGCTCTGGCTGCTCTGTGATATGCCTACGTGCTGCTCCCTGGTGATCGAAATCGTTACCATCAACATGAAACAAATTTCTGTAATTGCTAAATAACTGTGCCGTTTGCGAATTCACTAATATTACTACTTTACTCCTCAGGTCCCCAGCTTGTAAATTTCAATAAACCTTAATATTTGGGGGAGGCAAGTTCGCCCTTTCCCCCACCAAGTTACGCCTATGATTTGTAACATAATTAGTTGTACCTATTGACGCTCTTCAAGCACTAAAAGTACTATCATTACATATACAAAACCGAAATCATTCAGATCTCAGAGCAAGCAAGGATAGCCAAACACTCGAAAGTTGTTTTCTTTTTCTTTTCAATCTTCGGTGGACAATATGAAGAGCCAGCCAAGTTTCTTTTCGTATTTAGTGGTATTACATGCGTGTTTGAAGGTGACTTGTCAATTCCTCGTTTATGTGAAAAGGTGAACTTTAATGTAAGCAAAAGCATGTGCGCGTCACAGTTAAAGGTTTTCGCATCTACAAAGAGAATCCAAAACATTCCCTCCCCACCGGCCTCCGTGGCGGAGGGGTTAGCATAGCGTTCTACGATGCCAGAGGTCCCCGGTTCGAATTCCGGCCTGGGCATGGGTGTTATTTGTTAGTGTCCCTTCATCAATTTCATCATATCATCACTCATCCTCATCTTCGCGATTAGCCAGAAGTGGCAGAAATGTGAAGTAAAATCAACCAAATCACTCAATCAAATATTAACATCTCACTCAAAGACCTTGTGAATTCAATCGAAAATCTACCAATATCTACCATCCGAATGTGAAATGTCATAAACCTAACCTTAACTGATTAGAAAAATCATTTAGAAGTTTTGAACATATTTTTCCTTTCCTTATAACCCCAGTGCATTGTTTTCATGCAGAAAAATTTGCAAGAAACTGAATGGTCTAGATAATACAGTGCCCTAGACAAGGCAACTGACAAACCATAGGACCTGCGGTGAGTCTTATTTATCTCCTGCATTCGTTTGACTAATGTAATTTTCTTCCAGTTTGACTTTAGGGTTTATCTTCGCCGTTGTGTTTGTGTGCATTCGATAGCAAAATTAGATTTTAAGCGATTAATGTCCAATTCTAAGTACTATATCTAATACTCAGGTAAAAGTAAGTTCTCGTCCTCTGATAAAATCACAAATTGCACCTTGTTCTAATGTCTAGGAAAGGGAAACTTTTCGTTTCACCTAGGAATGATATCGAGATGAGACTAGTCAAGAATTGTCACAGCCTCATCTCGTCTCCTGTGTGGTGACATGTCCTTCCCGGACGTATGAACAGTCTGCTGAAGTACATCATCCCGCCTGATAGATATGAATCTTGGAATAGAAGTTACGAGATTAATGGAAGTTCATGTGATAATTTTTGTGCTGCTGTTAATATGATTTTTAGTGCATTTCGTTATGATGTAAAATGTTGTTCTTAATTGTATAATCAAGATAAATATATTCTGAACCTAGATGTTAACACGTAAGTCCTGAGTTTGGTTAATTTACTGCAAATCTTAATGTTTTCCCGTGCCCTGGGAGGTATCACGTGTATACCGATATACAGTCTCATGTTACTCATGCTCAATTTGTATTGAGATAAATCTATTCTTATGGATATTAATATGCTATAGTTGAACCTGGCACGACCGTGTCAATAATTTGGCGGACAGAACGTGGGGCCACGAACACATTGTGCATTAGCTACGTTAATCTTTGGTAACGTGTTTTAGATTTGCAGTTGACTCAGAACTTTTGATGCGCAACAATGGAAAAGAAAATATTAAGAAGTGGAACCAAAGCTTCATGTGTTGATGAAAGCACAGTTCATGTGTTTTGCTGTGAGACTACATCAAGGCTTGATGATACGTTTGTTTGCACTGAGTGTCACAATACTTTTCATTTGAATTGTGCAAAGTTAAAGTCACCAAAGGAAAGTAATTCTCCTGGTGAATTAGCATGTCTCGCATGCAAAGAAAAACTTGCAGTTCCTGTTGTTCCTGTTACTGCTGATTTGCTTGCGTCATTGCAGCGAATGCTGGAGGCAAATTCCAGCAACCTGGAAACTAGAATCGAGAAAAAAATGGCCGAAAATTCTAGTAATCTAGAACTTAGAATCCAGGAAAGGATTACGGAAAATGCTAATAATCTAGAATCTAGAATGCGGGAACATTCTGATAGCTTGGAGGCTAAGTTACACGAGAACTCTAGGAGGTTAGAGGATAAACTCCAGGAAAATATGAATATATTGGAGCACAGTTTACAACTAAAACTAGAAGAAAGTAGTAGAAGTCTTGAGTGCCGGCTAGAAGCAAGGATGGAGGAGAAACTGTCCCATAGTTGTTCACAACTCGCTGCGTCCAATTCAGAGATGGGACAGAGGATCGAACAACTGACTCTGCAAATGTCTGGGGGACAGCAGAAATTGAACGAAAACCTTGAAATTGAGAAGATGAGCTTACGTCAAGCGTGTCAGTCAAATTCTCAGCAGCTGGAATCTAAACTCCATGAAACAGTTGTTCTGTTGAGGGAAGAAGCTGAGCAGACCAAGGAGGACTTCCGAAAGGAAATCACTGAAACACAGAGTGGTTTCAGGGAAGAAATGTCCAGAGAGTTGGATAACCAGGTGACCAGTATGGCATATCAGCTGAGAGAGAACTTGAATTTGCGAGTTGTAGAGACGGTGGCAGAAAACCTTAAAAGCAGCACGGAGGGTCCTAGAGAGAATGCTGAAGAGTGGAAAAATGATATGGAATCCAAACAAGGGAAGCTTTCTTTAGACATGCGTAATCTTTGTGACGAAGTGGCTCAAATTTCAACCACTTTAAGCAAGTTGCCACTCTCCGGTGAACCAGAGTTACCGCGGATGGACCAGCTGGGCCCGCCTTTTCGAAGGTTGCTGTCTCCTAGTCGTTCTGAGGTCTCTTCGGGGCAACGAAACCGTACACATGTAAAGAAAAGACGCCACAGAGAGATCGTTTCCAGTTCTTCAGGCAGCGAGTCGACTTTATCGGAAAAGAGAAAAGAAAGAAAATCTCGAATCAATGCTACGCGTGGTGGGATGACTCCCCGGATGGCTGACCTGAATTCCATGCGGAAATTCGACGGAAATATTATAGCCACTTCGGCTGAGATTTATCTCAAAGAATTAGATACCAACCTTGAGATCCTTCAGATCCCGCATAGATACAGGCTGGAGATTATTCCTCGTTTGCTAACGGGCATGGCTTATCATTGGTTCTACTCTCATAAGAATGATTTCCACACATATTCAGATTTCCGTAGGGCGTTTAAGAGGCGTTTTGCGTCTTCAGAGGCAAAAGAAAGGGAGTTGGCATCTGTTAGGGCCAAACGGTACAATAAAAACAATGACAATAGTTTGGAAGAATATGTTTGGTCTGTATACTCTGCTTACAGAAACCTGAGTAGCCACTACACAGAGCATGAGGTGGTAAACCTCATAATCGGCCAATTGCCTTATAGAGTGAAGCAATTGTGTATGGCCCACACACCCGTAACTGTTGATTTGCTTGCAGATTTTGTTAAGAGATACGAGCAAGCGGAAGAGCAGGATGCTTGGCGAACTGTGTGGAGGAAGGAGAATCCTACTCACCAGAACAACAGAGATATTCCAGGCAACTCGGCAAACAGAAACCCGAGGGTTCGTATGGTCCAGAGGCAGAATAATTACCGTGAAAATCGCCCTGCAGGTCCATATAGAAACGGCAATCATTATTGTCAACAAAGCCAAAATAGGCAGAGACGTGAGTATGCTGCTCCCAGATACGAACCTTGTGAGAGACCACGAAATGAGAACCGTGTATCTTCACCGGAGCACAGTGAACCTTTGAGGGAAGGTCGTAGCTCTTCACGATTCCAAGCGGCGAGCAGTGGCTTACAAACAGATGCTGCAGTGTCGTACCCTAGTAACGAGCAGCAACAGAGCGTTGAGCTGACCAGAAATTTTTGCTGGGAGAATGGAGCAAATCTCGACCAGGTGCGGGATTTTACCCCACGCCTGGCATAGAAACATCCCCTTCTGATGTCGGGCGGTCTCGGATAGAACTGGGGCCTGCAGAAAATAATTCCCAGTCTGTAAGTAATGATCTGAAGCTGGTGTTTGTTATTAATCATGAAGAGAGTGAGTTTCTTTACAATTTGTGTCAGGCTAGTCAGTCTAAAAACTTTGGAAGAGCGCCTGAGTTCAAGGCACGTGTAGCAAATGTTGATATCACTTGTATAGTGGACACTGCAGCTGAAATATCTGTTCTGAGTCTCGAGATTTGGAAGAAAATAAAGCAAAATTTGCCAGGGGCCATGTTACAAGCTACTCCAGAGGTACGACTTATTGATTTCGCTGGAAAAAGTTGAACTCGAGTTGTGGGAAAGCGCAGAATCGTGCTGGAAATTGCTGAGAACACCATACCTTTAGAAATTTTTGTTGTGAAGGATTTGCCTTCAGACTTATTATTGGGTTATTCGTTCCTGCAGAAATATGAAGCAGAGATCAATCTCAAGCATAAGAAGTTGTATCTAATGGTGGATGGAGAGCCAATTGAGCAAAAGCTAGATGATGATGATTCCGTTGATAAGCAAAGGAGCGTCCGGAGGATTGAAGCTAGCTACGATAAATGGGCTACACCGCTAGAGGATATAAGGGAGAAGATTGACTCCAGTGAATTATTGGCTAAGGAACAAAGAGCCGAATTGTTCGAGATATTTATTGCCCATAGTAAGGTGTTTTTAGAGAGGCCTGGCACTGCCAAGAACTTAGTTTGTGATATTCATTTGTCCAGTACCGTTCCAGTGAGTCAAAAACCGTACCCGATTCCAGTGGCAAAAAGAGCAAAACTGGAGGTTGAACTGCAAAAATGGAAAGATTGGGAAATAATTGTGCCTTGTAACTCTCCGTACTTGAACCCGCTCATTGTTGTGGACAAACCGGATGGTTCTGTACGTCCGTGTGTAGATTTTCGGTTGTTGAACAAGTTTGTTATTGTTCCTAGAAGTTCTGTTGAACCAATAGACGAAGCACTCCAGAAATTTAAAGGTGCCAAGTACTTCACTAGTTTTGATTTGGTATCCGGGTATCTGCAGATTCCTGTAAAGCAAGAATGCCAGTCATACACTGCATTTTCTTATAAAGGAAGACAGTGGATGTTTACAAAAATGCCTTTCGGAATAGCTAACGCAGTTTCAGTTTTTGTTTCGGCTATGCATTCTATATTTGGGCCCGAAACTGATTCATTTCTGACCCAGTATATCGACGATTTATTACTGTTCGATTGTGATTTGCAGAAACATTTCCGGCACATTAATTATGTTTTGACCAGACTAGAAGAAGTCAGAAGACGGTGAGAAAGACTGGCAGAGTAAGGTTGTTCAAGTGCAGTTAAGGGAACGATATTCTGTGCAGAGGCGGAAACTGAAGCAGAAGTGCCATGCTTTGCAGTTGAAAGAGGATGACCTGGTGCTGCTAAGAAGTCATCGTCCAAGTTCAGCTGTTAACCGAACCATTTCCAAGTTGTTTTATTTGTGGACAGGACCGTTCATAGCTACCCAAGTGACATTCAACACGGCAGTGTTATTGGACACAAAAACTCGTAAGGAAGTGTGCAAGGTAAATTTCGACAATCTGAAGATTTTTAATTGTTCTCCAGACATGAGGAAAATACTTTTAGAAGGTTGAATCCAAAATCTCCTAGACTGTGAGTGCTTCCACGAGTCGTCGTCGATTTTGTTTCTCAATGGAGGTGGCGATTGACATGTCCTTCCCGGACGTATGAACAGTCTGCTGAAGTACATCATCCCGCCTGATAGATATGAATCTTGGAATAGAAGTTACGAGATTAATGGAAGTTCATGTGATAATTTTTGTGCTGCTGTTAATATGATTTTTAGTGCATTTCGTTATGATGTAAAATGTTGTTCTTAATTGTATAATCAAGATAAATATATTCTGAACCTAGATGTTAACACGTAAGTCCTGAGTTTGGTTAATTTACTGCAAATCTTAATGTTTTCCCGTGCCCTGGGAGGTATCACGTGTATACCGATATACAGTCTCATGTTACTCATGCTCAATTTGTATTGAGATAAATCTATTCTTATGGATATTAATATGCTATAGTTGAACCTGGCACGACCGTGTCAGTGGTGAGGTCCTTCTCGTTCTTGTTTTTGCTTTTTGTTTCGGTGTCCACTCCGAAGTTGTTAAAACTTATTCTATGTATATTCATTTCATGGGCTAATCGGGACTGAATCTGCAGTTTAAAGTGGAATCCAAAGCCCTGTGCATGTTGGGCCCTTTAATTACAAGGCGAGATATCACGTTCTGACCAGGGACGTCGTTAGGGGGGGCGGGGGGGCACTGGCCCCCCGAAACGTTCACGTGGCCCCGGCAAACTGTTCTACATTTGCTGAAAATTTTACTTTCATGACAAATATTGCAAAATAGTTTTTCAGTCATTTTTTCTTTAAGTTAGAAACACTGTTCTTAATTTGAGTGGCACGAACCCAAAACCACATTTCTTTCTCGTTTTCCTGGTTCTAGCTATAGTGGATATCAGTGTAGGAACCTAGAACTTCGTTGTTTCTCGGAATTTTGAGGGAGCGGTCTTTCCACCCCTAGCAGTCGCAGGTCAACAACAGGCAGGGTTGGGCGTTGAGTGTTGCCGTTGCGTCCAAACAATGTTTTGAGCTTGAGTAGATTGAAGAACGACCGCTTGTGCAGCGGTAAACCACATATATGCTAAATAAGTATATACGCAAAATAAGTATAATGATGGCAGGATGCCTCATATCTCCGGGTAAGCAGTATTATTCGCACCAAATATCTATTCTACTATTGAAACAGTCTAAAACACGCAACGTGTTAAAAGTAATTATCTTCACAAACTGTACGATTTCTAGAGTCGCATATTATTCTCGATATCGTGAAGACCGATTTTGAGAATCCTCCTTAAGAAACGATGCCTCCCCGATTGCGCAGTGATGCGTTCTTGCCTTGTAATCGAGGGGTCCCGGGTTCGATACATGGGTGGAGGTACACAGTGGTCCGGATCTTACTTTAAACTGTAGGTCCAGTCCCGATTAGCCTTACTGTGCATAAAGTGGACTTAAAAACACCAACTCAACTCAACTCCTTAACAAACTTTTCGAAGAATCCAAAATTTAAACAAGAACAAGTAAATACATTTTTGTAACTTTGAACTAAATTATTATTATTATTGTTATTATTTTGGGTATTTTTGGTTCCTATGAATCTGCCTCACACAGTAAGCTTATTTTGTTCAGTTAAGTACAATAACAAACCCTTGCAATAAGTCACTGGAAAGACATGTGAGGTTGCACATATATTTAAGCATCTATAAATAAATAATGTCTCTTGGTTCGACAGCCCTGGAACGCCTTGGTCTATCTCCCGTCTGCCAGTCCCTCCCACAATCCTACCTAGAGGTGTGGAGATCTTTAGCCAGAAATGGGGTGACGTGGGGTCAGCACGTCGAACCCCCAACCGTTATAGGGGATATCCGTAAAGATAATTATATTCTGGTGGTAAGGAGTCGTTATCATTTAACAAACTTTATTGATTTATTCCATCAGCATTATTTAAAATGTAGTGCCATATTGAACTTACCAACTTAACGAAGGCACATTGATAGCTAAATGAGGCATTTTCCTTGTGTTGCAGAGCAGGTTCAGTTTGTGGAGTATTGCAATGTTTTACACAGTCCGTTCGAAGAATTTTGAGAATATTGATGTTTTGTCAAAGGAATCACCCCCGACTAAATATCTGTGGATGTTTTACAGGTTTCATCGTATTTAAGAAGGTAATTTTTCCGGTGCAACTTTCCTCCATGCAACATGTCTTTTGCCACTTAAGCTGAAGAGCCGATTCATAGGTGCAACGACCTTGGCAGAAAGAAACTCTGATTGGCACCATGTTGACAAAAGACTCAAGAAGTTCCGCAACAGACAGAACGCGAAGTGCTCGGATCCTACGGTGACATATACTTTGGTTAAACACAAACGGATGCATTGGTAGGAAATGCAGTGATTTTATGGGCCGTCCCTTTCTGGGAAGTCAGGGACCTTTTGTAAACACACTTTCCCTTCATGCACACTAGGGGGCCTAAGCCAGGCCACCCTCTTCATCCGGCTCTGGTTATCGGCCGCGCCGAAACACACTGCAGGTAACTAGGACTTTCTGGGTTAATTACTTTATGGTTCAGCATGGACATAGGCTTTTCAAATTGCAAGAGACAAAATTCTACTGTTTGTCCCTTTTCTGGCGGGAGATGAATGACAAAGATGTCGCGGTTCCTTCAGGTTCCCACACTCAACACCTTGTGCTTATAACCTTTAATGAAGGGAAAGGCCATAATAAGCCTTTGTAATGTATCGACTTATATCCTTCCTTGGTGACTTTCCACTCATTTTCAAGAAACATCTGCTTCTTTTTGCCCTACTGTGTTGATTGGTCGACAATTGATGACTGTCAGCTAGTTTGAAGAACAGTTTGATCCAAGAAGTGGTTTCATAGTTAGCTTGTGTAAACGTAAGATTCCGGTAGGATCACGGAGTGCTTGAGATCTCATTTTCATGCATTGCGAGTGAAATTTCGATTGATTTGGTTCATTTTACTTTGCTCTTCTGCCACATTTGGCTAATTGCGAAGATGGAGATGAGTGATGATATGATTAAATTGATCAATGGACACAACAAACACCCATGCTCAGTCCGGAATTCTAACCCGGCACACCTGGCATCGTAGCACGATGTGCTAACCACTCCGCCACGGGGGTAGGCGAAGTGAAATTTCGAGTGTGAAGCTGCCAGCTTGTTTTCATCTAAAAAAAAAATGAAGTAGGATCGACTGATCGACCAAATGTCTAACACATTGACTTTCTAAATTGTTGTCCGACTACCACACAGGAGACCGGGTTTGACTCCCAGGGCGGTGGATCTCACATGTGATGAAGAATAAGTCACATTTCAATTAAAGAAGGAAACTAGGTACGTAGTCAACTTTATATAGTAGTGTGCATGCTTTAGAAATAATAAGTTTCAAAATTCTGCATATTGTGTGATTTCTCTTCATTTAGCCTCCACCAGGGTTGTCAAAGGTCCATCTACCCACAACTTCTATGGGTTTTATTGGGTTCCGTTGCAGGACCGGAAACTTTCTTCTCGCACAATTTAAATTCGGTCCTAGTAGTGTATTGTTCCATTAAAAAAAGGTTACTGGATCGTATTTAAATTGATCCGGAAAATATTCCTGCACCGAATTCTAATTGATCCTGGAAAAAAGGTTCTTGGACAGTCTTTAAACTCAGCCGCAAAACAAGGTTCCTGGACCGTATTTAAATTTTACCGAAAAAATAGTTCCTGCACAGCATTTAAATTCATACGGAAAAAAGGTTCCTGGACCGCATTGAGGCTTAGAACTCATTTACACTTGCTGATTTTCTCTCCCGGAGGTGAAATGAATTTATTTACAATATCTGGACCATTAACAACCCTGGGATTGTTAAAGATTAGGGAACGCGTACATTCTAATTTGTTCTATAGGATTCCGTTATAGGACCGGAACCTTTTCTCTCGCACAATCTAAATTCGTACCAAGTTGCGAATTGTTTCATTTCAATACGGAACTTTGACCCTATTTAAACTGATCCGGAAAAAAAATGTTCGTTGACCGTATTTAAATTCTTCAGGAAATAAGGTTCCTGGACCGAAATTAAATTCATCTGGAAAAAAAAAATCATGGACCAAATTGAAAACGTTACAGATGAAGAGGTTCCTTACGGTCCAGAATCCATTTACGCTTGCTAATTTTCTCTCCTGGACCGGAATTGAATTTATTTAAAATTCCTGGATCTTTAACAACCCTGGCCTCCACCCGCAAATGCAGACGCTGTGGCTGCTGCTTAGGCGGGAAAGTTGACTAGGCACACAAATAAAATGAATAAAAAGTTATATAGCGAATAACAGTTACTTACATAATAATATCATGAAATATGGAGAGCCAAATTACTTATCAAGCATTTTCTGTTATTTGTCTATCCTAGTGGGAGCGAAAACCTTTTGCCCTTGCTGGTGAACTCTGTTCCTGGAAATTCAAGACGGCATTTTCTAATTTTCATTTCTATTTGGGTCGATAACTCCGTGGTGGAGTGGTTAGCATGTTAGGCTACGAAGCAGAATGTCCCGTGTTCGAATCCCGGACTGAGAATGTGTCTTCTTCGTGATGGTCCTTTCATCAAGTTAATCTTAACTCATTCTCATCTTCACGATTAGCCAAAAAGTGTCAGAAAAGTGAAGTAAAATGAACCAAGTCAATCAATAATTTCTATTTCGTTATTTTACGCCGCTTTTCTACCTCTTGGGTTAAATGCGACGATGAGATTGAATGATGATCCGAAGGAATAGCAATGCGAGACATGATGCAACCGCACCTGTCCAAGGTCCGAACCTTGGACCTCTGGTTTCGTAGTGCGTCATGCTCATGCTTCGGGAGTGGAATCCTTTCAATGAAAAACTATAAAAGAGTGAAAGAAAACAACATTGTACTGTGCAAAAAAAGCCATGTTTAGGTCCTCTAAAGAAAACTACAGTTATTCAGTAAAATTAATTTTGAAGGACAAAGCCTCCGAAATGTTTTTCCATTCGGTGACGCGTGGTCATCACATCGAGTCCCATCTAGTTTTGAGAGTGGAATTCGCTTACATATTGATTTTAAGTAGCTTCTCAATTGTCCTCACGATGTTAGGCCATCACAGAAATTTTGGAGTTTCTACCAGGGATCGAACCTTGAAAGACTAGAGCGCAATAATTTGAGCGCGCGGGAATTTTGTTGTTTCTATTGCCATCTTATATTCAGTTTTGCACGCGCAAAGAAGATTAGTTTTAAGAAACTAGATGTATGCGTAAAATTTTATATATCTCGTCATCATTCTCCAATGTGTACAGTACGACGCCACAAAAGACTCGTGCATGTCCCATAGAATAGTGGTTAAGGGTGTCGCCTTGCACTAAAGGCCGCCGGATTCGATTCTGGTATCAGGTGGTTATAATTAAAGTGACGGTGTTCAGAGTGGTACAGCACGGGCTGTAATGAGAGTAGCAGTCTGAAACTTCGTAGATATGCTAATGAAGCAATGCGCTCGCGAATTATGAAAAAAAAAATAGTTCCAATTCTCGCCACCAGGGTAAAAAATGGCGCTGTAAGCAGTCAAAACTTGGTATAGTTACAGGAAAAACACTATAAATCGCAGAAAACAATACTCTTTGTAATAAAATATCGCTACAATTTCACTATTCGAATTACATGAACATTACTAAAGGAAAAAGCAACAAGCGTCACCAACAACAACCAGGGAGCTCACACAATGGTTAGGCAATTTCACCGACTTTGACGTCAGAGTTATGGAAAATTCCACGTTTTGACTGCTTACAGCGCCGTTTTTTACCCTGGTGGCGAGAATTGGAACTATTTTTTTTTTTTTTGGCATAATTCGCGAGCGCATTGCTTCATTAGCATATCTACGAAGTTTCAGACTGCTACTCTCATTACAGCCCGTGCTGTACCACTCTGAACACCGTCACTTTAATTATAACCACCTGGTATAAACAATATACATGGGATACCTATCTTGAACTCATTACACAATCATTTCATTTTCGCACCGTTGTCATACTTGTGCACCTGATTCCAGCACCTTTTTATATCTAAACTGACGGAAGAGGGTTTTTTCTACTTCTCAATTTTCTTCGAGCAAATTTACAAATCTAAGGAGTAAGGACTAATGACATTGTTCTTGGTGTCTCAAAAATCTGACACAAGAGAAAATACATGGATTTTTAAAGACTGTCTAGAAATTTTGGGGTGCTACAGGAGAAGATAATGTTCTCTTCCAACAATATTTTATACACACACACACACTGTACATATACTTATGTAGGCCTATATGGTATATTAATAGTTTGTTAGTTTTTAATGGTTTGATAGAAAAAAAAATCTTAAGTTTTGGGTCCCCCCGAACTGATCAACCTATCTACGTCCTTGGTTCTGACCCACGAAATGTTTAGTATATGCAACACGCACATTGTGTCACCACTCAAAGTTTCACAACGTATATGTCATTAAAGCAAAACTTTTCTTAATAAAGTTTTTCTGCTTTATATCTTGTTTCGATGCTGTGGACCGTTGAAATACGGAATTATATCCTAAATAGATTAAACCGGCAAGCACAGGCTTGCAATTGTCACTAATGTCATTTGCAATTACATTAAACAAAATACACGACATTTAAAAAAAAAGTCAATAAATTATACGCTTGGTATGTCTGGATAAGAGAGACAGTAATTTAAATTTATTTTTACCAATTTCTTCAAATATGATACCAGAGTTTCAAACAAGATCGTCTCGGACATCAAGTACCGTCTCAGTTCGATTTTGCAGAGATTTATCTCAGTCTCGTTTCAAAATTTGAGAGGAAACACAGACTTTTCTTGTCTCAGTATCATCTCCATGTTTTACCTCTTACGGTACAAACTTATGAAAATTATGGGTGAAGTACAGAAGTACATTGTACCCCCCAAGTTGGTCTATCGTGTGTCGTCCCGTTTCGGAAAATTTCATTTGAAAAATTCAAAAGAAAAGGTCAGTCATATACTTACTCTTCTGATGAAGATTTATATATTAACTATCAATCGACGCGACCACTTCTTTAGAAAAGTGTACTCCCCTTACGCAAAGGAGCATTCATCTGTTTCTGAAAGTAAACTTTATCAGATTCCATCGTTTCACAGAAATTTTACACAATTTCCATCTCCTTAAAGAGGTTTCCAAGAACTAACTACATTCTAGTAGCAAGCACAATGTAGAATAGAATAAGTTTGAATTTCTGTGGTAAGTAAGATAATGCTTGTAAGTTATAAACAATATACCTAAACTTTTTTTATTGAGCGAATTGAAAATATGTTCTTTTAACAGTAGCACCTTGCGTCTGTCAAATTATCTAAGGGGGGTACAACGGGATTTACGGTTTTAGGGGGCACTGAGCCGATACCACCAGTGTCTCAGTTTCCACGTATGTCAATTTTCTGTTTTCTGTATTCTCATTGGAACAAACGCAAACATCCATGTCCGAAACTAACTAGAATCCGGGACCCCGGACATATAGTGCGTTGTGCTAACCACTCCACTACAGAGGTTGACCTGAGCTACTGCGACTTAAACATTTGTATTCATTATCATTGTTGTTCTTAAGGAATGTCCATTGGAGTGGGGTGGAATTCTAGAAACTGTATAGAAAGAGAGAGAGAGAGATATCACTCACGTAGTATATATTCTAAGAAGGGAGGTCTGTTTCGCATAAAGAGCGTACCAGAGAGAAATACATTTTCTGTACAATTTCAAGTGTTTATGAACAAGAAAATGATCAAAAATGTAATGTAGTACCCTATAATTGTGCGTTATCAATGAAGGTGAAAATGGCATTTTAAACTTACCCCTTCAGTTCTCCCTGAGACGATTACATAAACAAGCAAGAATGATCGTTAGGGTCTTCCTGATTCTTTCGTTTGCCACTTGAGTGTTGTAATTCACTGTTGTAACAATAATAATGGTGAGATCTGTCGTATCTGTTATTTCAAGAAAATGGATTATCATTTAAATCTTAAACGAATATCTAGCACTTACCAATATATATTACTTTTTTCAAAATGTCCAGAAATGCTGAATAATCATAAATAAGCGAATTCTAACCGGAAATATTTTTACTTCCATTTTTAAATTATCAGGAACTGAGATAAATGAAATCACGTGAAAACAATTACATTGTTTTCCATTCATATGCACATTTGCTAGCTCTCGTTTTCTTCAGTTTCGTTCAACTACGAGCATCGTTGAATTAGAAATTCAGACTTACATCTCAATTAATCAAATAGCCCAGTACTTGAACACTAATAGCCTAAATGTAAACCATCAAAAAACAAATTTAATGATTTTTCACCCAGGCAACAAGAAGAACTTTGATAACTTGACGGTTTATTTAGATGAAAATGAAATAGAGTATGCTAACCACGAAAAATTCCTAGGATTGATCATCGATGATAAATTAAATTGGCCATGTCATATTGATTATTTCTCTGATAAACTCACAAAAAATCTTTATCTATTGAAAATCCTTTCACAATATAATATTAAGGAAATCAATATGAACCTGTAGTATGGTCTTATTTATCCTCACTTAGAATACTGCATTACAGCCTGGGGAGGGGCAGCTCCCGATAGTATATTATATCGAAAGCAAAGTCACGTTGGAATATCACTGTACTTTAGTCGATCGCCTGATATAGAAACAAGTGACTGGTAAGTTTTCATTCTCTCCTTACATTTAGTTTACTAATTATTATTCTCTTTGTTAAAGGACAAAAAAGAGACAAGATTGTTTTCACATTACAGCTTTACTGTTAGTTTTAGACGTCGTGTCCAGGGCGGTTAAATCGCCAATTGTTCTTGTATTCACGGATGATTTAATGTTAGTTTGGGAAGAATCATCCCTTACTTTTAGAGGAGGTTGAAGAGGCATGATCTCATTCTTCAACATTGGGGGAGAGGGGGACGACGACGACGATTGCCTCCTTCTTAGCTGCACTTAATATTTCTCTCATATTTGAAACATCTGATCGGTTGTCACTTATCTAAAAAAATACTGTAAAGTTGAGATGCATCGTTGGAAGAGAGCATCATTTGGTGGGTTAATTTATTCATCACCCCCTCGTCAGAAATGCATACGTTATAAAATGTAATAATAATAAAAATTACATACACCCGCGCTCTCGCACACACACACACACACACACACACACATACAATTATCCTTTTCTATTTTAAATTGAAATTATACAACTATCGGTATTGGTGGGTATCTGTGAGACTATCAGTATCGATTCAAAGTGGTATCGGCTCAGCCCTAATTAATATTTAATACAACAAGAAGGGGTTCTTAACCTTTACCCTTCATTTGACACAGACTAGAACTTAATACCTGATAAAAGTTGCTCATCAATAGTTTTTTTTATTACAATTATATAGAACAATTTACTAGAATACTAATATTTGTATTTTACCAATCAACTATTACTTTAATGAGAAGGCTGCATTTCACATCACTGGCTAAGTGTTCAAGTAAGTCCTCTGTTTTTTAGTTTGCTTTTTTTTTTACCAAATCTTGTTTGTGAAAAATGCGAATAAAATATTTTGAAAAAGTGAGGAGTGAATGAATGGGAAATTGAAAGTTGTTTGGTGATCAGTCCTTTTGGCTGTGCACCCAGCCATCATGGCATATATGGGGAAGGCTGCTCTTACCAAACCCCCACATGAAGTAAAAAGGGGATATAATTAAGAAGTAGCAAGTTGCTATAAGTCCTGTGCAGCATGAACAAAACATTAAAAGGACAAGTAAAAAAATAATAATAAAGTTCCCCATTCGGATTGCACTGTGCCGTGAAGATACCTAGGGGAATGTGGAGGTAGGGTCCCATACGTTCTCGATCTCAGGCATTTTTTAAGGTGATGTGATTAGCACCATGCTCTGACCACCTGTACCCACCAGTTTTGTCCCCATGTATACATTTATTTGAGGCAGGGTAAACGCCAGAGCTGCTTTATGCAGGGACAAGGTCAGAGAAAAATTCACTACCCTGGGGATCGAAGCCAGCCAGGTCTTCCATGTGACAGTCAGATGCCCTGCCGACTGGACTACCTCGGTTCCTATCAAAAGGGCAGGAGTTATAAAACATATCATATACAGTGTAAAAATTGTGTCCTAAGAACCTGAAACGTGTGAACGCTGATGTCATCTTTAACATTGAAGACAGCAGTTGCGGTGCCAGACTTTCTGGATAATTTTAGAAGATTTTAGTGGACCAAATCTTCAAATAAAAATATATTTTGAAATTCACATGATCCAAACACAAAGATCATAGGAAATCTAAATATTGGAGTAAAATTATGCAAATTGAAATGTTGCATTGAAAATGTGTTATAATTTGAGTTCAAACCTCCATAATCCAGAGGTTAGTAGACTATGCTCCGAAACCAGAGATCCTGGATTCAAATCGGGTAAGGTTTCCAACTTTCCCATCATATTTATAGTTTCAATTTTTGTCGCAAAGTTTGTCCTTTACATTTTGATGGGGGAGCCTGACTTTGGGTGGACCATGGCTCACCCTCTGTGCCGCCACTGGAAATTAGGAAGTTTTTTTATATCAAAATAAGCTTTGAAAACAAACAAACATTCACTGTCATATTGGGTGTTGACCCTGGTCCACAATCTGCACTAAAAATTATGTAGTGCTGCTGCTAAGAACCTTATCACTCAAAGAAAAAATTAAGGCGATAAACTTCATGATGAATCATCAACTTCTTTGAAGTTCAAAGTCTGCCGTGTTACACTTCGACTGGGCGATGGACTGAACTTTATTCTCTTCACTCAACTTTGCTTCAGAGATATTCAAAATAATATTAACGAAACTTGTAAACATTGAATGTCAAGTTTGGGCATATTCTGTGCTGTTATTACTACTGGCTCCTGAATCCAAATCAACAATTCAGACAGCATTAGTGTCAAAACCTTGAGACAGATCGTCAGTTGTTTCTATTAATATCGACCCATGTCAGTATTTAAGTGACCTGGCTTATTTTTCATCTGTCTAGGCCCACAACGGCAACTTCCTACATCCCACCTATATAATTACTCTATGACAATAATAAATGTATATAAATTGCCTACTTCTGTCAATGCCTTGGCCTTAGACTACAACAGGTCACATGTTGATCAACAGCAAATCAGCATATACGATATTCAGTCCTTGACATTTCAAATCATGACATGTGACATTGCCACGCGACGATGTAAACAGACAGACGTGTACACGTTAGAAGCTTTAGAAAGTTACAACAACTTTACTATTTGATTGTTTTGTTTTAATCTCAAATTGGTGTATGAAACTAAACGTAGGCACGTATGTAGAAATATGTTTCCGGGGGTACGAACCAAGTGTCTCAGGAATAATAATAATAATGTTTAAATTAAAATAATTATATTAAATCAAATTAATACTAATCACAATACATCAATTAATATTATATTATTATTACACGAATAGGTAAAATACTGTATAAGAATAGATATATCTATAACAGCACATAGCTATTCATTACGTAGCTTGCCTGTAGTTAAGATTGGAATAATTTACATAAAAACAAGTGCCCTGGTAATGAAATAAATATCAAATAGATGAATAATTGAATATTTATCGAATAACAAAAATGATGATGTTACATGTAGTTGGAGAAAAGTAAGTTTCTGATTAATATTTTATGCATATTATTTTGAGCAGTAGTGTACCTAAATCTTCTTTGTAATGCCATTCAAAGCCGTATGATCCCAATATAATCCTTGCCTTCTAAAAAGTTCAGAGGAAATTAATAACCATCGATTATGCAACAAAAACTAATATTGTCATTACTTAATTTTAGTACTTTGTAAGTCTTTCGGGGGGGTCCGGCCCCGGACCACGGGATCCCCCTAAATACGTCCTTCCTGTCCTTCAAAACCGTATGATCCCAATACAATCCTTGTCTTCCAATAAGTTCAGAGGAAATTAATTATACAACAAATGCTAAACGAGTATATTTACATTATTTAATTTTCGTACTTAATAAGTCTTTTGGGGGGGTCCGGACAACTGGATTCCCCCTAAATACGTCCTTCCTGACGTCAATATAATATTTCTGTACTGATTTGTCACCAATAGGTCACTATAATATCGATTGTTACTGCCAATTTTCTCAACTCCCATTGGCAGACAGGCATAGTTCGATCAAAAAATTATATATCCCATTACACGAATTTCCTATCTGCAGCTCGTGTGTCCAAAGGTGCGATTCATCACGAACAGCGAATAGTGAACGTTTTTCTTTTTGGGGGGTACAAAATTCAGCCTCCTATTTATATATATATATATATATATATATATATATATATATATATATATATATATATATATATATTACTTCACAGGTACCTACCTACCTATTCCTGGCATGTAAAAATAATGGAAAAACGACCGTTATTAATGTGGAATCCATAGTTTTCGGGGTCTCTAAGAAAAAAGTGACACTCCCAATGCCGTTCAACTCGAATACACCCCTGGCACCCCTAGGGGTGCGGGTGGGAAGGGGGTGACATGTAAAAATAATCGACAACGACCGATATTAGTAGAATCCATAGTTTTCGGGGTCTCTAAGATGAATAGTGACACACCCAATGCCGTTCAAGTCCAAGACACCCCTGGCACCCCTAAAGGTGGGGGTGGGAAGGGTGTGACATGTAATAAAATCGAAAAGGTGGTTATAATTAAAGTGACGGTGTTCAGAGTGGTACAGCACGGGCTGTAATGAGAGTAGCAGTCTGAAACTTCGTAGATATTCTAATGAAGCAATGCGCTCGCGAATTATGCAAAAAAAAAAATAGTTCCAATTCTCGCCACCAGGGTAAAAAATGGCGCTGTAAGCAGTCAAAACGTGGTATAGTTACAGGAAAAAGGCAGGAAAGATCAAACACATGAGAACAATGGCTCTGGCATGTTTATTAGGAACTATGGTTACAAGAACTGTTCAATATGGCCTCCCAATTCAGCAACATGCTGCATTCGTAACACGGCATGGTCGACGGTTGCTCGCAGCATGTCTGGTGAAATCTGAGCGACATGTCGTTGTATGCTATAGCTCTTTTCAGTTGTTACGGCGTGTGCTCTAGAAGCTGGCAGGGGAAGTGGAGAGCGGGGAAACGACCTATCCAGCGCTACGAGACAGGCCGGTTAGAGAGAGAGACTGCAGCGTTGCCAGAGTAGCGGGAAAGGCGAGTTGAAATCGAAAGAACATGAAATACAGACGTCCCATTGTTCGCGTATGGCCTGAGAATGTGTATTATCCCCATCTTGTGGTTAGTAGAATACCGATAAGTGTATGATATCAAGTGTATACGTTGTAGGAATTCTTCCAACTGTACCGAATGGTAGCTAGCATTGTCCATTACAATCACTGCGTCTTTGATATTCCTTTCGTCAAGCGTATCTAAAAACTGCAAAAACCACTGAAAATTAATTTACATGCCTCTAGAAAACCAGTGTGACTGGAACCTACGTGACAAACAATAATGCGCCCACCTTTACCCATGGGCACTTTTAAACCCCCTGTACCCTCTTTATTTTGCCAGATTTTCGTTGGAGCGTAATTCTGATCTATGTACGTTTCATCTAAATGAAATACCTATATAGGGCAAAGGTTCCTTATTTTTTAGAAGATGCATTTTTCTCAAAAACGTTACTCTGGCTGTAACTCGTATATCGGCTCTCTCCATCAGAAATCGTCTACCGTCATTGCTCTTTTTGTACTTGAACCCCATATATTTCAGTATCCTTCACAACGACGAAACTCCCCACTGAAAGCTTATTAATGTATGCAAATGAACGAAAACTTGTTCAGTGTTGGATATTCACCCTTTAAATAATACCCGAGGATAATTCTTCTTGTTATATCTTTATCGCAACCGTCGATTGCCTTTGTGATACTGTTCCTTTTGATTCGTTTGCGCGGTGATTCAAGACTGTCTTTGCCTTCCCTAACAATATGCTGCACAGTTCGCGTCACAATGGAACAGCGAGAGTACAAATAAACGTAACATCACATGCCACATACACGTTTATCGAAGAAACAATGCAGTTAGGCAATACACGACGCGACAACAATTACTCCCACTTATGTTATTCCTACATTCCGCTCATAACAAACAGGAATCAACACTGGGGCAAAACACCATCAGCAACGCGATGAATTGGCAACACAGCAACGTGCAGAACGAAGTTAGCGCCTGCAGCTTCCTCCCGCAACTGCCTAACTCTCGGCTCCACCGCTAGGTGGTCTGTTCTCTGGTTGGTCAGCGGCATGTTCCCCGGTCCCCACTTCCCCTGCCAGCTTCTAGACCGCACGACGTAAGAACTGAAAAGAGCTATAGCCTTCAGATCAGGCAGAGACCGGACATGTCCCTGATAGACACGATCTTTTAAATATCCCCACAGCCAGAAGTCACATGGATTAAGGTCGGGGGATCTGGAAGGCCAATCATCTGGAAACTGCCTAGAGATGATGCGGTCATTAGTGAAGGTTTCTCGCAGCAAATCTTTCACGTGGCGAGCGACATGTGGTGTTGC
The DNA here is from genome assembly GCF_977018435.1 of Lepisma saccharinum. Taxonomy (NCBI): domain Eukaryota; kingdom Metazoa; phylum Arthropoda; class Insecta; order Zygentoma; family Lepismatidae; genus Lepisma; species Lepisma saccharinum. The sequence goes on from NC_139229.1 coordinate 138,058,774, forward strand.
CCCATCTTGCATGAAAATGGTGGTGTGTTCACAGTTCCGTTCTTGCAAAGCTGGAATCACGTGTTGCACAAGGAGGTCCCTATAACGTGCAGATGTCACTGTACACCTAACAGGCCCTCGAGGTGTCATCTCCTCAAAGAAAAACGGACCAAGAATGAAGGAGCTAGTGAACCCACACCATGCAGTCACGTAAACTGAGTGCAATGGTTGTTCCTGCACAACATGTGGACGAGTGGAACCCCATATGCGACAGTTCTGAGTATTCACTGTACCGACCAGAGTAAAATGCGCCTCGTCAGTCCACAGAATATTCCCCGGCCACATGTCATCCACTTCCATGCGTGCCAAAAACCGATGGGCAAACTCACGGCGTTGTGGAATATCTTGGGGTTTCAATTGGTGCACAATTTGAATCTTGTAGGGATACCAGTGTAAAATGCACCGCAATACCTTGCGAACTGTTGACCAGGGGAGTGACAATTCACGTGTCACAGCTCTAGCACTGGTTGCAGAAGTTGAGGCATGTGCTGCACGGTCAGCTACAGCTACAGCAACTTCGTCCACAACTTCCACGGGGATGGGCCGCCTTCCTCTCCCTGGTGCAACACCCAATTCACCTGTTTCCTCGAATTTCTTCATCATCTTCTTCAACCCATTAATTGACATGGGCTCTCTTCTCAGCCCTTTCTGTTGGCGATATTTCCGCAGTGCAGCGTTACTATTGCTCCCATTCTGGTAAAACAACTTCACTAGCAGTGCACGGTCTTTCTTCGCAATAGCCATTGCTTTTTACACGGGAAAAATCAAACTTTTAATGTTCGGCGAACATTCACATCACTAAAGGAAAAAAAAAAAGCAACAAGCGTCACCAACAACAACCAGGGAGCTCACACAATGGTTAGGCAATGTCACCGACTTTGACGTAAGAGTTACGGAAAATTCCACGTTTTGACTGCTTACAGCGCCATTTTTTACCCTGGTGGCGAGAATTGGAACTATTTTTTTTTTTTTTTCATAATTCGCGAGCGCATTGCTTCATTATCATATCTACGAAGTTTCAGACTGCTACTCTCATTACAGCCCGTGCTGTACCACTCTGAACACCGTCACTTTAATTATAACCACCTGGTATAATGTGAAGGCATGGGAAATATTCCATTTTAGAACAGCACACACGAATCTTGTTCTTTAATGCAAAATTTGCACAAATAATTTTTATTTGTTTTTCTTTAGAATTTATGATTATTTTAAAAACAGATTTTAAGACCAGATAATAATTCCGAAACATATAAAGCTCTGAACCTTGTTCTGGGCTATTTTGAATTTAATGGAACGGAGAATAAGGAGATCGAAATGTGAAAATTGTGAACAAAGATACATCTATTCATTTCAATGCAGGTTGCGATTTAAAGGGTGTGAGAAGGATTTCCACCCTCTCTATCTTGAGCCATTCCAATGAGGAATAATCATCTCCCACCTACTGGATACAAAAACCATATTATTGAATATATCATACTTATAGAGTTCCAATTCAGTTTAGTTCATTTTAATTTTAAAGTCCCATGCCTACGTATAAAAAAATATTTAAAAAAATCATGGCAAAGCATTTATTTGTAATATAATTATTTATCTGTACCTAATGACGCTCTTCAAGCACTGAAAGTACTATTATTAAACATACCAAAACTGAAATCCTTCATATCTCAGAGAAAGCAAGGAAAACCATACGCTCGAAAGTTTCATTCTTTTCAATCTTTGGTGGACAATATGAAGAGCCAGCCAAGATTTCTTTTTGCATGTAGTAGCATTAAATGTAGATACATGCATGCGTATGTTTAGGGTGACAAGTCAATTCCTCATCCTCCGTGGCTGAGTGGTTAGCATAGTGCACTACGATGACAGAGGTCCCGGGTTTGAATCCCGGCCTGGAAATGGGTGTTCTTTGTGAGTGTCCCTTCATCATTCTTATCTCTAGGCGCCGGACCCTGTGGCCGAGTGGTTAGCACATCGCGCTGCGACGCCAAGGTTCGAATACCGCTCGGGCTTGGTTGTTTGTGAATATCCTTTCATCAATTTCATCATATCATCACTCATCCTAATTAGCCAAAAGTGGCAGAAATGCGAAGTAAAATGAACCAAATCAATCAATCAAACATTCCCATCTCACTCAAAGACTTTGTGAATCCAATCCAAAATTTACCAATATCCAGCGGCGGCTCTAAGGGGAGAGCCGCCGTGCCATGGCTCTACCCTCAGAGAAAGAAATAGCACTTGCTTTGCCAAAATATAGTTAAATTAATACATTTACGAACGAGGAGATTCGAATCTCGTAAGCGTTCCAGCTTACGGCCGCCTCAATTCCTGCGCGGCATCCCCAGCTGTTCTCTCACTTGCTCTGGGCCAGCATAATCTGGCCTAAGCGCAGAGGCCTGTGCGGAGGCATGAAAAAGTCTCCGCAGTTAACGAGCGAGGAGGTGGGGTGGTAGCCCAGTGGCAGCCATAAGACAACCTGCCGTGCCAGCTCGCGTCGTGGCACGACGCGAGAGCTTTCACATTGTGTTGACATAGTTGCAAACTTCACAGAGAAGTGACTAATCCTGACCGATTTGTAATACTCGTTGGAGAAGTAATTTGCGAGAAAGATGCTTTCCTGCATACTTGACAAGAACTAACGTAATAACTTCCCCAAACTTATATAACCATTTAGATAGATGCGTCTAAAGAGCCATCCAGACTTTTTTGTTATCGATTTATTCCTTAAGAAAATATATATCCCTTGCTCTCACGCACAGAGACACTCATGTGTTGCAACTGACGTTGATAACATTGAAGACATTTACTGTACAAAAGAATTGCCTAAATATCAAAGGGAATTCGCATCACCAGGGGATTTTTTACTATAATATTTGTAAAAAATCACACGGAAAATCTATCAGAATAAGAATTTTACTTGGAGATATAATTCAATTTCTTGCATTGAATTCTAAAAATTGTAGATCTACAGTTCATTTAGCAGATAATCATATTTCAGTTGTTAGTAACACCGATTGTTGATGTACCGTCTGCCGTGCTGGGGTTGCAAATTATAAACAAAACAAGGCGGGAATACCGTGATCGACTCTGTGTCTCTAATTGTTCAGTGTTTTTATTTTTAGTGAAGTGAAAGTGTCCGATGGTAAAGGTGACAGGCGTCGAAATTTTAATAGTCGCATTTATTTCCTAGAAACTCTGGCCGACCTCCGCACAGCATGCTACGACGCCAGGGATTGCGGGCCTGTGCATCGGTGTTCTTTGTGAGTGTTCACTTATCCTTATCTTCGTGATTAGCCAAAAGTAGTACAAATGAAGTAAAATAAACCAATCTTAGGAACTCTGAATTTTTGCCTGCAATTTTAGTAAACAAAGTTCCATTAAAATTACCTCTTTCATTAGATTTCTATGACATATGCTAGCGAAATTTTTTCGATTTCTTGATCACGTTGGCACTACCCATCATACTAGCTGCCAGCCGCCACTGCCAATATCTACAATTGAATGTGAAAGCGGGTTCAATGAAATAAACCTAACCTTAACTGATTAGAGAAATCATTTAGAAGTTTAAACCTACTCTTCCTTTGAATAAATATATCCGCAGTGCATTCTTTCCATGCAGAAAAATTTGCAAGAAATTGGATTAAGTCTAAGCATCACAGTGCCCTTGACAAGCCAACTGGCAAACCATAGAACCTGCACTAAATCTAATTTATATCGTGCATTCATCTGATCTTTTTCAGTTTGACTTTAGGGTTTAACTTAAAATGGCGTCGTGTTTTTGTTTCATTCAATATCAAATTAGATTTGAAGCAATTAGTGTCTTAATTCTAAGTATGCCTAACACATATGTGAAAACAAGTTCTCCCACAATCACAAATCGCTCTCTGTTTTAATGACTAGGAAACATTTCATTTCACCTTGGAATGATATTGCGATGAGACGAGTCGAGAATTGTCACAGCCTCATATCGTTTCCTGTGTGGTGAGGTCCTTCTCGTTCTTGTGTTTGTGCTTATTCTTGTCTCGGTTTCGGATCAGAAGTTATTAAAACTTTTTTTTTCTAGATTCACTTCATGCTCAGATAGGCTATTCGGGACTAGATCTACAGTTTAAAGTGGCATCCAAAGCACTGTGCATGTTGGACCCCTCAATTACAAGGTGAGATATCTCGTCCTGATTGATTGATTGATTTGCTTTATTTTACTTCAATTTTTGTGCCACTTTTGGCTAATTTTGCAAAGATAGGGATGAGTGATGATATGATGAAATTGATAAATGGATACTCACAAACATCCATGCCCGTCCCGGGATTCGAACCCGGGAACCCGAACCCGGATCATCGTAGCGTGATGTGCTAACCACTCCGCCATGGGGCGGCATATCTCGTCCTGACGCACGAAATGTTTAGTATAAGCAATATATACATTGTGTCACCACTCTCACAACGTACAATATATAATTAAAGCAAAAACTTTTCTTAATAACGTTTGTCTGCTTTACATCTCGTTTCGAAACTGCAAACCGTCGAAATACGGAATGTTATCCTGAATGGATGAAATCGGGCAGCACAGGCTCGTAATTGTCACTACTGGATTTACTTTGCAATTAAAATAAATAAAATATGCGGCTAATTTGAAAAATCAATGAGATATACACTTGATATGTCTCTGTCTGAATAAGACATACTGTAGTATTTTAAATTTTTTTTAAGCAATATTTTCAAATATGATAACCAGAGTTTCCAATGAGATCGTCTCGGGCATCAAGTATCGTCTCGCTTTGATTTTGCAGAGATTTATTTCATCCTCGTCTTGAAATTTTGAGAGGAGAGACTTTTCTTGTCTTAGTAACATCTCTATTTTTAACAAATCTCTTAATATATAGTTTTAAGTATAGTTTTCCGAGGTGTAGCTACATTGTACCCCTCCAAGTTGGTCTGTCGTGTCTAGTCTTGTTTGTGTAAGTATTTCGTTTCGGAAAGTTCCATTTGAAAAATTGAAATATCTTATCTTCGAATCAACGCAACCGTTTAAGAAATGTGTACCCCCTTACGCAAAAGAACATTCGCCTGGAGAGTGATTTTCTGAGAGTAGACGAAACTTTACCTTATTCCACTGTTCCACACACATTTTGAACAATTTTCATCTCCTTAAAAAAGTTTACAAGAACACAGATCAATGAACTAAATCGTAGCGAGCACAATATAGTAGAATAAGTTTATAATGGTTTGAATTTCTGTGGTAAGGAAGATAATGCTTATAAGTTATAAACAATTTAAACATTTTTTTATTGAGCTAATTGAAAATAGGTTATTTTAACAGTAGCATCTTGCGTCTGTCAAATTATCTAAGGGGAGTACAATTAGATTTACGGATTTAGGGGGTACAGTACCCCCTTCAAAAATTTAGGGGGTACAATGTACCCCTGTACCCCCCGTTCCTGCGCCACTGTGGATCATAATATCCCACTCTAGCCATGTCAAGACGAGTAAAAACGATTGGGATATTTTCCAATAACTGTACATTTCCGGATGGCCTTAAGCTCAAAACACATTTCTCTTCATAAACTTTTATCCTCGCACATAATATCTATGAAACAAAGTTAAAATTAACAAAAACACACAAAGAAAAAAACAGTAATTTTGCCTGTAGTATTGCATGGATGTGAAACTTGGTCCATTGCATTAAAAGAGGAACATAAATGAAGAGTATTTGAACATCAAATCCTTAGAATAATGTTTGGACCTAAAAGGGATGAGGAGACAGGTGAGTGGAGATTGTTACATCATTTAGAATTGCATAATTTGTATTCATGTCCAGATACGTATTAATAGAATAACTAAATCAAGAAGACTTAGGTGTGCAGTCCACGTGGCACGAATTGGAGAGGAATGAAGAATTTACAGGATTCTCGTTGGGAAACCTGATGGTAAGAGACCTGTAGGAAGACCAAGACGAAGATGGAGGGATAACGTTGAGATGTACCTAAAGGAAATCAGTCAGGATGGAAAAGATTGGATTGATTTTGTCCAGGATAGGGACAGATTGAAGGCTTGTGTTGCTGCAGCCATAAACCTTCGGGTTTAGAAATGCTAGAAAGTGAATGAGTTACTTAGGCTGAATACCTTTCAGCCTTCAAGATCTGATTAATTAAATACTTGCAAGTAAAGAAACCACCTGTTGCTGACATGTTATGAACTAGACGAGTTGATAGCAATGAGTGGATACCCAAACTTCAACTCATTCACGTGATGTACCAGCACTGCTGATTTTGTTTCCTAATGACTAAATAAATCGTAATGATGTGACATGGGTTTGACGTCACTCAAAAAACTGTAAATCTTCTGAAAACACTACAGTACAAACTTTCTCACGTTCAAGACCACTACAACCAAGCACAGAGTACTATACTCTGTCCCGGGAATCTATGAAGCAAGCGAACGAAAGTAAGTCTCTGCCGAAGAGGGGCTCGAACAATGAAATTTTGCGAGGAAACGGGATTGCGTGGATTGGCAAAGGGGACTGCGGTTGCCAGCTGTTTTCTCACTTTCTCCCCTTCTTTTCCGTTATGCGCGGGATTGCTCCCGAGATTCCCAGGATAGAGTATAGGCGTTTGGTGTTGAATGGGAAATCTTGCCTGTATTATATTATCCAAATTTGAAGGATTTGAATTTAAAACATGATCAAAAAGGGAACCGATGTGATGAGAAATTCATTACAAAATATTTTGCAAAACTTTGGTATCATCAATTACACTGAATGCTTTTTACTTTCAAATAATAAAACAATTTAATAGAATTTCAATTACTTCTACTTTCAGAAATCAAATTTGGTTGTACATAAATTGAATTTCTTTTAAAAATGTTATTTAAGGTAAATTTATAAATACAAAATAGGGTTAAGTTCATCTAAAGTCTTCTGACAAACATTTCGTAACGTTACCAAATATACAATACTATTGTATGGTTCGAGAATTATTAAGACTTTTAACTCGGAGTTATTCACATAAAGTATTATAGTGAGTTTTTCTACAAGACCACTATTTTTATTTTTCAAAAATAGATTTATTGATATATTATAAAAGTTTACACTATTTGGAACATTTCTGAAAAATCCTGAAGTTGAAAGGTGCCACCGTTCCCGAGATATCAAATAAAAAAATATCCACTATGGCGGACTCTTTTCAAGATGGCGGCCATCAGCACACAGATGGCGATTGGCTACTAGACTGAACATGTCTTAAGTGGTATAACAATTGATTCTACCAAGTCTCATGCTTTTATCGAAAAGTCAATGATCCCGGACTTAACCGCCGGACTGTGACAAAGACACTTTTTTGGTGCTGTCCTCCATTTGGAGACACATTTTATGGCGTATCTTTCATTAAAACATATTAAAACTGATATAGTTTTAAAGCTTATAAATTAGGCTGCAACTTTTATAAGAAAAAATATTTTGTTATTTAATTTGTTCAAACGTTACAAGGCAAGAACTTCAGAAAGTACTAGAAAAAAATATTTTTGATTATTATTTTTTAAATTACGGCAAAACCACAGACATTATCGAAAAATTAAACAGAATCCATCTAATGAGGATTAATAGTAAAAAAAGATTACCTGCCTACGACCATTGGTTACGGAGATATAGGTCAATAACCGAGAGTCTACGAAATTGATGTTCGGGGGGGGGGGGGGCTGGGGTGGAAAAGCCGCGGGGACTTTTGGGATTTTGCACTACATAGTATTGTTCTAACAACTGACCAAAATTCAGCTTTTACGGAATTATTCCCGACATGAAACCTTTATTGACTGGGCTATTATGACCATCAAAAAATAGTTTCACCTACGTCACAATCTCTTGCATTGTGGGATCCAGCAGCCATGATTGAGGCCGGTTCTTATTGTAAACATACGCAATTCAAGCAGGCGGGAGATTTCAACCTTGTTTACGATGGTACTGTGCAGTATTCGGTTGTTTAAGAGAAACTCACGTTTATCCTCCAATTTTTGGAGAAAGAAAATAAGTTGCGCTTCACGGCACGGGACTATAATTATTGATCAGAAGATGCCGCGTCGTCTGGTTGGCGAGAATAAATAGTGCCAACATGAATTAACAAAGCAAACATTACAGAGTGTGCATTGAACAATTCCTCTCAGGTAATTTCATGTCACATTTCTCTGTGACTTTTAGTACAAATGGATCGAACTGGTGTGTTTTTAATCATACTTACAATAGTGTTTCCTTGTTTTTTGGTAGAAAGGTGCTGATACTTCCGATAAGTTTAACGATAAAAATGATAACATTCAAAGTTAAATTCATCTTGATAATTGTACGTTTGTACCTGATTACTTATATTTCGTTCGTTAACACAAACAGTTATTCGATCAGCGCTTGTATAAAAACCTTAAAAGGAAACAGGCGATAATGGCTGAGCCTTGGAATTTACAGCTAATCTGTACTGGATGTAAATATTTAAAGCAGAATCCGAACCACTAATAAATCCAAAAACAAATTGATTCCAGGTAGCTGGGTCAAGTAAATAAACACACGTGAACTACAGTTGGCCAAAGGTTTAGTCCCCTTTTCATTTCGTTATCGTCCAGTTCATACGTATACCGCAAAACTTCCCGTTTTCACCATATCTTTCTCTGTCGACTACGGAAAGAGCTGGAACATATGAAAGATTACAGCTATTTCCAGGTTGCACAACACTGTCATTAATTTTATGCAACGACATTTTACACGGTACTAACAAACGTACAGTTGGGGCAGGTGTAACGAACACTACGTGGTGGGTATTTCCTTGCAGACGACAAGCAACCTCGCCGCAAACATGGCGGCGGTGCGAATCGTGACGTCAGATGAAACCCACCTATACAGTATCTCAAAAAATTGAACTTGCACCAACCTTAATGGAAAAACAAAGAAACGATTAAGCAGAATTTTCCCTCTAATAACAAAAGTATATACAAAGGCTGTACACATTTAATTTATAGAAAATAAATTTACCTAAAGCCACGTTATAACTTTTGTATATAATTAATAACGAGATGAAGTACGTAAAATGTTGACAAAATTGATTGCATACACGTTGAATTTTGCGAGTGTTTGTATTTCTAAATATACAAAAGATAGAGTAATACAGTTAAAAAGTGCTTGAAAGAATTACTGTCCTTGGAAAACCTTCATTTTGTTAATTACCGTTGAATCCCCAAAATAATTATACTTGTAAATATGCAGTGGCGATTTTCACTATAAAAATATATTTCTCCAACAACTATAATAATAAACTCGCCAATTCTTTCACGCGAGCATTTGGTTCAAGATATTGCAAAAAGAAAAAGAAAAAAATCTGGCTCAAGAAAATCTCCTTTCATACATAAAGAAAAGTAATTTCGTTAGTAGCTACTTGAAAAAAGTAACAGTTTCAATTACTAACTACAAAAAGTAACTAGTTGTGGTTAGAGTTACCCAAGAAGAATAACTTCTACTTCCAAAGACTTTCGTTTTATATAAAAATACTTATTTTAAAAACAAAGAATAAATATATACAACTCACCTTGCATCTCTTGGTAAAACACGAAGGGATATGTAAATTTTCTTCCAAAACGTTGCAATCACAAGCAACAAAAGCGAGAGTTGCAGAAACGTGAGGCATTTTATAGCCAGTCCTGCACACAGAGTTGCAGCACAAACCACGAATAAGTTCATCGCGCAAAGTCACCCAGCAAAACAGAGACGAGCGAACTGGGCGAACCACTCGTGCACACCAAGTACGTAGGCCCTTCGAAGCACGCATGCGCACATCTGATACCATCAAAAGACAATTGGAATATTTCTTAATATCCCACAATCAGCATGGGATTGTCTCGCTCTTTGCTGCATCTGAGCTGAGAATGTATTTCTTCTGCCTTTCGAGCTCTTATCGGTGACCTATTATCTATGAGGAGCTGATTATTATTTCCCTTGTTTTTCAAATTGCAACTCCCAGCAAGAAAGCAGATGTCTAGCGTTCTTTTCACTGTTCAAACCAACACGCGTTATGATACAGCAGATACTTGCATGTCGTTAGGAATTCACTTCAAGGTCTTTTTGCCTTTTATGAACAGAGAGAAAAGGAAAGGGAAAAAATATACGTAGGCTATTATACCTGGGTCATTTCAATCACCTCGTGGTATAAGACATTTACCAGACGTACTTTCATAAGTTAAATACACTATTGTGGAGACCCTCTCGTGATGGAATCTGAACTCCGTACCGTGTTGTATGCATCGAACTCGAAGTGTAGAACATGAAAAGTATACATACCGATCAAAATATTCTGTCTTGTGTACCCAGCGGACTTGGTGGTTGAGAGCATGATGAAGTGACTCTCACAAAGAACACCCAGGCCCACGGCAGGATTCGAACCCCTGGGGACTTCGGTGTCGAAAAGTCGATCACTTGAAGACTGCTTTACACCAAGGCAACTATACTCTATCTCCTGGGAGCCGGCCCTCGTGGCGGAGTGGTTAGCACATCGCGTTACGACGCCAGGGGTCCCAGGTTCGAATCCCGGCATGGGCATGGCTGTTTATAAGTGTCTATTCATCAATTTAATCACGTCATCACTCATTTCCATCTTCGCAAATTAGCCAAAAGTGACACAAAAAGCGAAGTAAAATAAATCAAATCAATCAATCAATCTATCTATCTCCTGGGAATCTGTGGAGCAAGGTCGCGCACAGCGGCAGAGAAATGCAGGAAGCGAGTGGGCGGAGCGAAGCAGTACACTTTTCTGCAAAGACTGGTAACTGCATTCGCCTCCCCCACCCCCACTTCCACGCAATTCCGTTCCCTCGCACTTCTTCATTGGTCGAGCCCTCTCGATTCTACTTGCGCAGAGACTTGTTTTCATTCGTTCGCTCCAGAGATTCCCGAGACAGAGTATAGTAGAATGAGAACGGTCGCCTGTCACAAGTTCCCAGAGTTTCGTTCGGTGGATTGCGAGAATAAGAGTTACTAAACTGACAGTTGCTAGCGGTTTCTTCTTTTCCGACGAAGTGAGAAATGCCGTTGGACGTATGCAACTTAAGTTGAGTGATCCAATAACAACCAACGGGCTATTATGGACGATCAATGATTTTCTTAAAAACCTAATAACTCGTTGCGTACATATTGTGACAATTGAACGAAAAAAAAATATTGAATAATAATTTTAGATACCGCCTGTTGTTATTTTCGCACGGTGTAATTTGTAAAATATTTATGTATGTGGACAGTTCATGGAAAAACAATTTCTAAAGGGAGGTTCAGTTAAATTTTCCAAACTTCATCCTCACGATACCTTTCTTCTTTCGTTTAAAAAGAATTTAATTCATCCATTGTGGAAGTCTTTCCATCATGGTGAAAATATGTGTGAAAACAGTACACATCCGAGAAAAAGTATGAAATTATATTACGCCTTGTTTATATTTTATTGTTATTGTGTTTCATTTGTTTGCTGTTGTTGTTTGAGTTATTGAATTAATGCTGAAGAATAATTATTGTGTACAATAGAGAGAACTAAATGTTAATTTCTAAATATTCCAAGTTTCAGCAAAATCAGACTGTATGTCAGTGAAATACAGACTTTTAAAATTTTTAAATTCAATTTCAAAAGGACATGTTATATTTATATGTTATAAATTAGTTTCGGTAACAATACTTCCTCCATTTGACACAAATATATAGAAATACGTCAAAATCTGAACCAAATTCGTATTTGTAAAAAGCCTTTGTTATGTCGACAATGGAGCTGTCTTGATCACAGGACATCGGCACCGGAAATTGAACCTACTTCAGATTTCCTCATTCACCAGTTATCAGTTATCGCACGTAAGTCAAGCGCCGTATTTCATCTTCTGACGTCAGGTTAAATACTTTCGTTGTTAAGGTAAATAGTAGTGTAATTGGTGCTACAACCAGTGCCACTTACAAGTGTACAAATGATGAGCTCATATAATTAAACAGCCCGATTTGCCCACACTTAAAATTATGCCAAGATGCCCTTATTCCCCAATTCTTCAAGTGTAATATGCTCTTAATTCTAAGAATTTTCAATCCTAGTGTACAAATGATGAGCCCCCTCAGATTGATTTGCCTACACTTATAAAAGGCACTTCTGTGAGATTGTTGTCCATAAATTTGTTAAAAATATGCCCCTCTTGATATTTTTTTTTGCCCACACCTAAAACTAAGCTAAGATACACCCACACCCACACCCACACACCCACACCCACACACACACACATATTTACTTCCGGTTCACTTCCGGTCCACTTCCGGTCCATTTTCGGCCCACTTGTGGCCTATTTCTGGTTTATTTATATTGCATCATGTTTTGCAACAAATTATTACCTAATATTATTCAAAAAATTATTAGACATGTGTTGTTTTCTGATTGGTTGCTTATGACATAATGTGATGATGTGGTGTTTTCTGATTGGTTTAAATAAGCAGGGTTTCTATTGGCTCTATAAATCTATATAAGCCAGAGCACAGTGCAGATTCTTCACCATTGCTGGATCGGCAGTGGAACCCACATCGCGGGGGATAGAACCTGAACAGGCTCCACCAAAGTATAGGAGACTTGAAGCATATAATTTGGCGGAATAACCCAAGTAAGGTCATAGAAACAATATACACTGGTGCAGTAAAAGCCAATTTTTGGCAGGGGGGCCAAAGTGGTTCCTAAATACAAAATAATTAATATATCAAGAACTAATTGACATAGAGCTATGCAGTTTTTTTTTGTCTGCACTGAACCCAACTGATATTTTTTATTAAGCATAGAATTTTGATTTGAATCCCAAGAAATTTTATATAAATACCAAAGCCAAAAAATATTAACACACATACACACATACACACACTAAATATACAAAACACACTGCTGAACCCAACTGATATTTTTTTATTAAGCATAGAATTTTGATTTGAACCCCAAGAAATTTTATATAATAAACATAACAAAATTCTAATATTTATTTTTGTTTAACAGGAACAACAAGTTCTGAGCACATAAGCAGTTTCTGAGGAATACAAGGCAGCAGCAGCAGCAAGCAAATAACTTATAGAAGGCAGTGTGTATCATATCTAATTGCATGGATAATCTTGACACAGGATTTTTTGAGAGAAGATGTATTTCAAAATACATAAAATCTAAGTCACTTGTTGATGATTTAAAGCTTAGATTCATTGGTCTGTCGGAGTATGATCTGTTTGCTGTGCAGAATGAAACTGAAATGCAGTGGGTGCTTGCCAGTAACAGGCCATTCCAATGCCTATATCTCAATTTTATCAGTGAGTTTGAGAGGCATGTATACAACAAGAACAAGAGAATTGTTGGATTGTTTGTTAATTTTTATACAGACAGGTGCCATTATAATTTAAGGTTGAAATTGTTTGACAATTATTGGTTCAACAATGCTCATAGCAATTGTTTAGAATATAGGATGTGCATGATTGCATCTCAGAGTTCAAATTGGAGACATTATAAATATTCAAATAAAATTATTAACAGGATATCTAAAAATAAGAATATTGAATTTGTTACAACTGATAATGGGTATTTGTACAGTGGTGAAGATTTCAATCCAGAGTTTGTATCAAATTCCAACTATATATATTTGAATGAGCTTATTATGTATTTCATAAGGCAAAAATTTAGAGATTGCACTTATGATTGTATTGTTGAGGCACTGGGGCAGAATAATTTGCATGGCATATGCAACTGTGGGAGAGTTTTGTCCAGACTCTCAGTGTGATTTCAGGCACAGGAATCTGGCAGTTGGGCATCAACCCCTCCATATCCATAACAGCTCTGTGTTTATAATAGATAGGAATATTGAGTGCATCTAACAATTCCTGCCCATAACAGTTCCATGTTGTAGAAATATCAGCAAGGCTCTGTGTCTGTGAGATTTGAAACTTTGTTCCCAATTAGTTCCAAGCTGTACAGCTCTGTGTCTGTGAGATTTGAAACCTGTTCCTGTACAGCTCTGTGAGAATTTTCATAGTGCCTAATAATATCAGCACAGCTCAGTTAGGATCGCATCTAACAAATATCAAGGATTTGTACCTAATTACAGTAGCACAGGGATAGGGATAATAAGTATAGACTATTGAAATAGAAATTATTTTTTTTCTTCAATCTTATTCTTAACAGTTCTATGCTCCTATGTGTCTGAGCAACATCAGTACAGCACAGCTCTGTTAATTAATATCTATTGAAACATGTGTCTGTGCGGGGATTTGTACCTAAGTATAGCTATTATTGAGTATAGAATTATTATATCTAGATCCATTTTCTGTGTCTGTGCAGGGATTTGTACTTAATAACATCAGTACAGCATTGCTCTGTTAGAGTATAGATTTATATTATTATTGAAACATCTCTTCACAAACAATCTCATCTAACAATTCTATAACAGTTCCGCTCAGCTCTGTGTCTGTGCGGGGATAAACGTCAGTACAGCACAGCTCTGTTACTCATCTTTTCAGCTCTGTGTCTGTGCAGGGATTTGTACCTAATAACATCAGTACAGCACAGCTCTGTTAGAGTATAGATTTAATTATATTATTATTGAAACATCTAGAAATTATTCTTCAAACAAATATCATCTAACAATTCCATAACAATTCCATGCTCAGCTCTGTTGCTCATTTTTTCAGCTCTGTGTCTGTGCAGGGATTTGTACCTAATAACATCAGTACAGCACAGCTCTGTTAGAGTATAGATTTAATTATATTATTATTGAAACATCTAGAAATTATTCTTCCTAACAATTCCATAACAATTCCATGCTCAGCTCTGTGTCTGTGCGGGGATTTGTACCTAATAACATCAGTACAGCACAGCTCTGTTAGAGACATTTAATTCTTCACATTTATATCCATAACATCTCTGTGTCTGTGTGTCAGTACAGCACAGCTCTGTTAGAGATATGGATATTGAGTATAGATTTAATTATATTATTATTGAAACATCTAGAAATTATTTCATTCTTCACAAACAAATCTCATCTAACAATTCCATGCTCAGCTCTGTGTCTGTGCGAGGATTTGTACCTAATAACATCAGTACAGCATAGCTTTGTTAGAGACATTTAATTCTTCACATTTATATCCATAACAGCTCTGTGTCTGTGTGAGGCAAGCACAGCTCTGTTAGAGATAGGGGTATTGAGTATTGAAACATCTAGAAATTATTTCATTCTTCACAAACAAATCTCATCTAACAATTCCATGCTCAGCTCTGTGTCTGTGTGGGGATTTGTACATAATAACATCAAAACAACACAGCTCTGCTAGAGATAGGTATATTATATAAATTTAAAAATTATTTCATTCTTCACAAACAAATCTCATCTAACAATTCCATGCTCAGCTCTGTGTCTGTGTGGGGATTTGTACCTAATAACATCAAAACAACACAGCTCTGTTAGAGATAGGTATATTATATAAATTTAAAAATTATTTCATTATTCACAAACAAATCTCATCTAACAAATTCCATGCTCAGCTCTGTGTCTGTGCGAGGATTTGTACCTAATAACATCAGTACAGCATAGCTCTGTTAGAGACATTTAATTCTTCACATTTATATCCATAACAGCTCTGTGTCTGTGTGAGGCAAGCACAGCTCTGTTAGAGATAGGGATATTGAGTATTGAAACATCTAGAAATTATTTCATTCTTCACAAACAAATCTCATCTAACAATTCCATGCTCAGCTCTGTGTCTGTGTGGGGATTTGTACCTAATAACATCAAAACAACACAGCTCTGTTAGAGATAGGTATATTATATAAATTTAAAAATTATTTCATTCTTCACAAACAAATCTCATCTAACAATTCCATGCTCAGCTCTGTGTCTGTGCGAGGATTTGTACCTAATAACATCAGAACAGCATAGCTCTGTTAGAGACATTTAATTCTTCATATTTATATCCATAACAGCTCTGTGTCTGTGTGAGGCAAGCACAGCTCTGTTAGAGATAGGGATATTGATTATTGAAACATCTAGAAATTATTTCATTCTTCACAAACAAATCTCATCTAACAATTCCATGCTCAGCTCTGTGTCTGTGTGGGGATTTGTACCTAATAACATCAAAACAACACAGCTCTGTTAGAGACAGAATATTCAATTCTTCACAATTCCATAACAGTTCCATGCTCAGCTCTGTGTCTATGTAGAGCAAAACAGCACAGCTCTGTTAGAGATAGGGATATTAAGTATAAATTTAAAAATTATTTCATTCTTCACAAACAAATCTCATCTAACAATTCCATAACAGTTCCATGCTCAGCTCTGTGTCTGTGTGAGGCAAGCACAGCTCTGTTAAAGATCTTCACAAACAAATCTCATCTAACAATTCCATAACAGTTCCATGCTCAGCTCTGTGTCTGTGTGGGGATTTTTACCTAATAACATCAAAACAACACAGCTCTGTTAGAGACAGAATATTCAATTCTTCACATCCATATCCATAACATCTCTGTATAATTCCATAACAATTACATGCTCAGCTCTATATCTGTGTGAGGCAAGCACAGCTTTGTTATATGATAGGAATATTAAGTATAGATTTAAATTTCATTCTTCACAAACAAATCTCATCTAACAATTCCATAACAGTTCCATGCTCAGCTCTGTGTCTGTGTGGGGATTTTTACCTAATAACATCAAAACAACACAGCTCTGTTAGAGACAGAATATTCAATTCTTCACATCCATATCCATAACATCTCTGTGTAATTCCATAACAGTTCCATGCTCAGCTCTGTGTCTGTGTGAGGCAAGCACAGCTCTGTTAAAGATCTTCACAAACAAATCTCATCTAACAATTCCATAACAGTTCCATGCTCAGCATTGATTGCCACTTTTCAGACAAGTTTTAAATTCCATACAAATGCCCATTGTTTCTATATAAACGTTATTAGGTATAAATCCCCACACAGACACAGAGCTGAGCATGGAACTGTTAGATGAGATTTGTTTGTGAAGAATGAAATAATTTTTAAATTTATATAATATACCTATCTCTAACAGAGCTGTGTTGTTTTGATGTTATTAGGTACAAATCCCCACACAGACACAGAGCTGAGCATGGAATTGTTAGATGAGATTTGTTTGTGAAGAATGAAATAATTTCTAGATGTTTCAATACTCAATATCCCTATCTCTAACAGAGCTGTGCTTGCCTCACACAGACACAGAGCTGTTATGGATATAAATGTGAAGAATTAAATGTCTCTAACAGAGCTATGCTGTACTGATGTTATTAGGTACAAATCCTCGCACAGACACAGAGCTGAGCATGGAATTGTTAGATGAGATTTGTTTGTGAAGAATGAAATAATTTTTAAATTTATATAATATACCTATCTCTAACAGAGCTGTGTTGTTTTGATGTTATTAGGTACAAATCCCCACACAGACACAGAGCTGAGCATGGAATTGTTAGATGAGATTTGTTTGTGAAGAATGAAATAATTTTTAAATTTATATAATATACCTATCTCTAGCAGAGCTGTGTTGTTTTGATGTTATTATGTACAAATCCCCACACAGACACAGAGCTGAGCATGGAATTGTTAGATGAGATTTGTTTGTGAAGAATGAAATAATTTCTAGATGTTTCAATACTCAATATCCCTATCTCTAACAGAGCTGTGCTTGCCTCACACAGACACAGAGCTGTTATGGATATAAATGTGAAGAATTAAATGTCTCTAACAGAGCTATGCTGTACTGATGTTATTAGGTACAAATCCTCGCACAGACACAGAGCTGAGCATGGAATTGTTAGATGAGATTTGTTTGTGAAGAATGAAATAATTTCTAGATGTTTCAATAATAATATAATTAAATCTATACTCAATATCCATATCTCTAACAGAGCTGTGCTGTACTGACACACAGACACAGAGATGTTATGGATATAAATGTGAAGAATTAAATGTCTCTAACAGAGCTGTGCTGTACTGATGTTATTAGGTACAAATCCCCGCACAGACACAGAGCTGAGCATGGAATTGTTATGGAATTGTTAGATGATATTTGTTTGAAGAATAATTTCTAGATGTTTCAATAATTAAATCTATACTTAATATCCCTATCTCTAACAGAGCTGTGCTGTACTGATGTTATTAGGTACAAATCCCCGCACAGACACAGAGCTGAGCATGGATGGAATTGTTATGGAATTGTTAGGAAGAATAATTTCTAGATGTTTCAATAATAATATAATTAAATCTATACTCTAACAGAGCTGTGCTGTACTGATGTTATTAGGTACAAATCCCTGCACAGACACAGAGCTGAAAAAATGAGCAACAGAGCTGAGCATAGAATTGTTATGGAATTGTTAGATGATATTTGTTTGAAGAATAATTTCTAGATGTTTCAATAATAATATAATTAAATCTATACTCTAACAGAGCTGTGCTGTACTGATGTTATTAGGTACAAATCCCTGCACAGACACAGAGCTGAAAAGATGAGCAACAGAGCTGTGCTGTACTGATGTTTATCCCCGCACAGACACAGAGCTGAGCGGAACTGTTATAGAATTGTTAGATGAGATTGTTTGTGAAGAGATGTTTCAATAATAATATAAATCTATACTCTAACAGAGCAATGCTGTACTGATGGCATTAAGTACAAATCCCTGCACAGACACAGAAAATAGTTCTAGATATAATAATTCTATACTCAATAATAGCTATACTTAGGTACAAATCCCCGCACAGACACATGTTTCAATAGATATTAATTAACAGAGCTGTGCTGTACTGATGTTGCTCAGACACATAGGAGCATAGAACTGTTAAGAATAAGATTGAAGAAAAAAATAATTTCTATATCAATAGTCTATACTTATTATCCCTAGCCCAACTGCCAGATTCCTGTGCCTGAAATCACACTGAGAGTCTGGACAAAACTCTCCCACAGTTGCATATGCCATGCAAATTATTCTGCCCCAGTGCCTCAACAATACAATCATAAGTGCAATCTCTAAATTTTTGCCTTATGAAATACATAATAAGCTCATTCAAATATATATAGTTGGAATTTAATACAAACTCTGGATTGAAATCTTCACCACTGTACAAATACCCATTATCAGTTGTAACAAATTCAATATTCTTATTTTTAGATATCCTGTTAATAATTTTATTTGAATATTTATAATGTCTCCAATTTGAACTCTGAGATGCAATCATGCACATCCTATATTCTAAACAATTGCTATGAGCATTGTTGAACCAATAATTGTCAAACAATTTCAACCTTAAATTATAATGGCACCTGTCTGTATAAAAATTAACAAACAATCCAACAATTCTCTTGTTCTTGTTGTATACATGCCTCTCAAACTCACTGATAAAATTGAGATATAGGCATTGGAATGGCCTGTTACTGGCAAGCACCCACTGCATTTCAGTTTCATTCTGCACAGCAAACAGATCATACTCCGACAGACCAATGAATCTAAGCTTTAAATCATCAACAAGTGACTTAGATTTTATGTATTTTGAAATACATCTTCTCTCAAAAAATCCTGTGTCAAGATTATCCATGCAATTAGATATGATACACACTGCCTTCTATAAGTTATTTGCTTGCTGCTGCTGCTGCCTTGTATTCCTCAGAAACTGCTTATGTGCTCAGAACTTGTTGTTCCTGTTAAACAAAAATAAATATTAGAATTTTGTTATGTTTATTATATAAAATTTCTTGGGGTTCAAATCAAAATTCTATGCTTAATAAAAAAATATCAGTTGGGTTCAGCAGTGTGTTTTGTATATTTAGTGTGTGTATGTGTGTATGTGTGTTAATATTTTTTGGCTTTGGTATTTATATAAAATTTCTTGGGATTCAAATCAAAATTCTATGCTTAATAAAAAATATCAGTTGGGTTCAGTGCAGACAAAAAAAAAACTGCATAGCTCTATGTCAATTAGTTCTTGATATATTAATTATTTTGTATTTAGGAACCACTTTGGCCCCCCTGCCAAAAATTGGCTTTTACTGCACCAGTGTATATTGTTTCTATGACCTTACTTGGGTTATTCCGCCAAATTATATGCTTCAAGTCTCCTATACTTTGGTGGAGCCTGTTCAGGTTCTATCCCCCGCGATGTGGGTTCCACTGCCGATCCAGCAATGGTGAAGAATCTGCACTGTGCTCTGGCTTATATAGATTTATAGAGCCAATAGAAACCCTGCTTATTTAAACCAATCAGAAAACACCACATCATCACATTATGTCATAAGCAACCAATCAGAAAACAACACATGTCTAATAATTTTTTGAATAATATTAGGTAATAATTTGTTGCAAAACATGATGCAATATAAATAAACCAGAAATAGGCCACAAGTGGGCCGAAAATGGACCGGAAGTGGACCGGAAGTGAACCGGAAGTAAATATGTGTGTGTGTGTGGGTGTGGGTGTGTGGGTGTGGGTGTGGGTGTATCTTAGCTTAGTTTTAGGTGTGGGCAAAAAAAAATATCAAGAGGGGCATATTTTTAACAAATTTATGGACAACAATCTCACAGAAGTGCCTTTTATAAGTGTAGGCAAATCAATCTGAGGGGGCTCATCATTTGTACACTAGGATTGAAAATTCTTAGAATTAAGAGCATATTACACTTGAAGAATTGGGGAATAAGGGCATCTTGGCATAATTTTAAGTGTGGGCAAATCGGGCTGTTTAATTATATGAGCTCATCATTTGTACACTTGTAAGTGGCACTGGTTGTAGCACCAATTACACTACTGTAAATGTAGTGTATTTATGCTAATAGATTTTAACCTAACATGCCTAACCTAACCTCGAAAGCATTCTGTTCCGCGCTTGCCTCAGATGAATACGGCACTTGACCGAGAAGGTGTTTGACTTTCGTGCGATGAGTCATGCCCGTTACTATCCAGTCTCCATATACGTCAGTCAGCGGCGTATACTCTGGGTCACCTAGGTAATCGGAGATGACCCGGCTATAATTTTTTAAAAAGTTATTTTTTATTTCTTCGCAATATTCTTCCGACAATGCCAGAGCTTCAGAGTTTGAATACCGGCCTGGGCATGTGTGTTCTTTGTAAATGTCCCTTCATCAATTTCATATAATCACTCGTAGTGATTAGTCAAAAGTGGCAGAAAATCGACGTTAAATAACAATTTAATCAATCGATTATTGAAGTAATTAAATTATTTATATGCTTACTTTTTTTTCATTTTTGTATTTCAAAATGCGTGATTACTTTCTTTGTGGCCTTCAAAACCAATGAGAGTACTTCTTTCACAGAAATGAATAATTTTTAAAAGGGAAAGCTATCGGAAATAAATTATATATATATACGTACACATATATTAGGTAATTTAAGTTGCTTTCCCCCCTCTTTAGATTAAAAATTATCATAATGATAAAAGATGTTTGAATGTAAAATATATAAACAAAAAACGCAATGATTCCAACTTATTGAACCTCGCGCATCGCAGGGAATATAAAGCTGGGAAAGGGAATTTTTCAGCATCTGTAGGGAATTTAATTGTGTCAAGCAGGAAGGAACCACAATAGAAGATTGGCGCAGGGAATTGAATGCGTGTTGTAGTTATTCGAGAATTTAATATTTGTTTAGCTGTTAGTGGTTTAGTATTCGTGCTAGTGCTGTGTTTACTGAAGTTAAAGGCAATGGATATAATACAATATTTGCGTGTGAAAATATTTGGAACGGGATTTTTTCCGGAGAAATTGCAAATAGTTAATGTAGATAGGTCAGTAGCATCTCTTGTACCACAGGTCTTGAACTTAAACTTCCGTGTATAAAAACAAAAATCGGGAATGCACGAGTAACTGGGTACTGGGGTAACTTGAATTTTTATTTCACCATCACATTCCTTTCATATTCTTTGTTACAGGTTTTTTCTTATATGTTTATTATATTTTCTTGCTTAATTATTTGAAATTCTAAACGTAGATTAACTGCAAGTGCAATCTGAACAATTATTCGACAGTGGTCGCAACAATATGGTAAAATTTTTAACACATATATTCATAAATCCTGTATGGATGTTGAGGTAAATTTGCAGGAAGACTTCAGGAGTGAGTGGATGAATCAAGTGTCGGAGATTACCCACTAGTTAAAACCAGCATACGCCACTGACGTCAGTGTAGCAATCGTTCTAGACACCAAGCGCAATTTACACAGCAACTTGTGCTTCTTCCTTTCCTCACGTGATCATTTCTTTTTCTATGTTTTAATTTCCATTTTCTGTTTCATTTTGTTCTACCCATCTCTTTCTGTCTCGCTTCAATATTTACCGTCCTTCCCTTTTCCTCTCTCTCTTTTTCTCATTAATATTTTTGACTCTCTATGTCTTTCACTTATTTATTTCTCTTACCTTTTATTCTTTCTCTCTCTCTCTCTCTCTGTGTTCCTTGCTTGGGACTCAGCAATGGATATTGGCAAAGTTTTCGCTCAGTAATCAAGGATTACCGGGGTCGACCTGTAGTAGAAGCACATTGCACAGTGATTTGGATCCAAATTTAAAGTGTAGGACCAGTCCCAATTAGCCTATATGAGCATAAAGTGTATTTGAAAATTTGTTCAGCGTTTCTTTTATTTGTCTTCCTTTCCTTCAATCGTGATCGTTTCTTTCATATCTTCCTTAAAATATTTATCTCTTATTCTGATGACACACAAATATGATGCCAATATATATATATATATATATATCACTTTCAGACAATATATTCGTTGATGTGCAGTGAACATTTTTTGTAAGGTTGTTTCTTTGTCCGTGAAACAAGATGAAAAATCCTTGGGGAAAAAAAATTCTCTCACATCAAAGAGGTCTTAATCTAAAATCCATCCTACAAAAATTTTCTAGTGACAGGAGGCTGAAGAGGTTGGAATATTTTCTGGAGGGGGGATCATGTTTAATACCATATACCTGTACCCAGCACCATGCTCACTCTAACAAAATGCACACCATGATTTTTAATGAAGATAATTTGTGGGAGAGATTTATCTAATGCTACTAGCAGGGTTACATTTTCTTGGCAGAATCTTCCCACCCTCAGTTGTCAGCGCAAGTGTCATTAGCAGTGGAGATAATCTGTATGGCCTCTGTGACATAGCTAGCATTACCAGACGTCCGGATATTTCCGGACATGTCCTACATTCTTGCATTATGTCCGGCATCCAGGAGGAATGTGAAAAATATCATAAATGTCCTACATTTTGAGCATCACTTAATATTAATTAGGAAAATGCGTGATTTAGTTAAAGTGAAATTATGCAAGTTACAAGTCTATGGACTGCACTCCCAAACTCTGTAGTGAAATTTATTTTGATTGTCATTGCCCAAAAAGAAAAGAAAAGTTTCTGTTAGAACAAAAACTAAGTAGTTTTGGGGCCACATTCTGATGATGTCACTGTTCAGTGCATGTGTGGAATTTCTTGCCTTGGGGTTTATACTGATGGAACAAGGTGTTTCCCATTCTTATTCAATATTTTGGTTGTAAAGCATGGGGTATAGAGAACAATGTTATTGAACTAAAAACTACCCTAGATGAAACTTCTGAAACCATTTCAAGTTACGGTAATTGCTCAATATTTGTTTACCATTCCAGGTCATAATGAGAGAGTACTTTCTTTACCATCAGTACAAGGGAGTCATGATAAAAATATTTTATTCAAAACGTCTGTAAAAAGTTTGGTACCTGAGTTCAGTATAATTTCAAAGAGTTTGACTGTTCAGTCTCTCATAAATATACTTTGACTAAACTTAAAATTTTGATAAAAATTGGCTCCTCTGAGAAGTACGAGTTAAAGCATATGTACTGAGAAGTGTATTGTTTAGTATTGATTACAGGTTTGGAAATTTTGCATTTAAGAATTAATTGAGAAATCATGTTTTTTTAAAGCTGCAAAGTGTAAACTTTACATTACTTTCTAACGTGTTCTAGATATATGTATTATTTATTGTGAATGTTAAAGTGTCCTACATTTTAACTTAAAGTCCTACATTTTCAGACATTATGTCCTACTTTTCCTTTATAGCAATCTGGTAATCCTAGGCATAGCGATTGGCAAATTGTGCTCCAAAGCTAGTGGTCCTGGTGTTCGTTAGTTACATTGGTTAGCATAGTGCACCATAAAGTCAGGAGTCCTGGTTTGAATCCTCTGTAAGACATGAACGTGTGTGTTGTCTGATCATGTGTTAATCAATTCATTATTCACTCTCGTTGTCACAATTAACCCAAGAGATACAAAATCCCCCACCTACTGGTTGCATGACCTTGAAGTTGGTGGTGGGGATTGAATGCTCTGATGATCCCTTAGGCTATATCGGCGGTAGCTTAGCTAGAGGTAGTGTCACACAGCTGGGCAGGTTAGGGGGGAAGAGCCAGACTAAGAAGCAACCTACTGGTCAAGGCTCCAAAGGCGGAAGATGGATGGTCATCTCAACGGCTGAGGAGGCAGAGGAACCTAGAGGACTAATACCTCTTTAAAAAACCTTGGTCAATCTGGCTCCAGATGATAGTACTGACAGGTACCACTCTATAAGTTCGACTTTCCTGTCATATGTAAAACAAGGATTCTCCTATAGGAACGTTACTTTATCGTTTTCTAAGAATCAGGACACTCCTATACAACGACCTCTTTCCGAAAGGGATATTTTGTGGATTTCGTTGGAAACGCGGATAAATTATATTTTGTTAATTTAATAAAACTGCAAATGTTAAAGAAAATGATGATTTCAGAAGATTGCTAGAAATTATAGAATAATAATTATCTCTTACTTACAAATTATGGAAAGCCAGAAAGGCACAAGACTAAATTATCAACATAGCAACCCTCAAGACAGTTGAAGACTACTTAGTTACCATATCAACAAACTAGGGTATAAAAGCGAGAAAATTTCGACAGCTAACCAGAGACATATAGGGTCATCACCCCGTGTGCTCTCTGCCCAACAGTCCTGTCAACAGGGTCTTCACCCTCGAGACATAGATTTAGCTGTCTGAGGATCACTTTGGAAACCTGGAAGGGCGACGAGGTCTTCACCTAAACCCAACCAGGAACTTTCGTTTGATATTCGTCAGCAATAAGGCGACCCAGGGTCTTTACCCAGGGGTACCTAATTCTCACCGCTAACGAGATTTTTTAGTATTTCCACAGGATCAAGCAATGTCAACAAGATCTACACAAACCTCATTCTTGGAATAGCGCTATTACTTGAGCTGATGATATCCAGATCAGATTAGAAAAGACAGCAAAATTATCATCATAAAATAATCAGATAATATCAACACAATCTGTTCGAGGACAGAACAGATAAATTCCGACCTGTATTGCTGGCAACGGACTAGGTGTTACCTCAGCCTTACTAAAGAGTCCGATATAGAAGGTAATGACACCTGAGGTGTCCAAGGAGCTGGACGCTGGTACGTGACAGTACCTTCTAAGGGCCCCTAGCCAGGGTTGTGGCAGAAGTGGCGGAGGAGAAATTCTATCAGCATGGATGGTGGAAGAGGCAACTAATCTCACCAGAGTTTAAAAGTGAGGGTCTGCTGCCTTGCAGATGGAAGAGGGATCTTCAAAGGCTAGGGAAAGAAACCCCAAGAGAAAGTCTGGCAAGCCTAAAGGCCAAGAGGAGGCAGCCCATCCATTAGGCTAGCCTGGTGTAGGGCCAATAATCCACCCAGAGCAAAACAACAAATTTTCAGACAAATCAAAGGAAAGAATATGGATGGATTCATTGGAGGCAACAAGGCAAGGCAAGGACAATGACATTTGGAACACAGAATATTATTTTGACAGGCAAAGAAACTGAAATAGTTGGAGTAATGGGAAAATATAAAATTAAGGTACTAGAAGTTAGTGAAACTAAGAAAAAAAGAAACGGAGAGAAGATTCTGGATAAGAATTACACACTTTTCTACTCAGGAATACGTAAGAAGAAAAGAGCTAAGGAAGGAGTAGGAATTATTTAGAAGCAAAGTGATAAGACAGGGAACTTATGAGCTCCACAATAATTAGAGTAAATTTAGATCTAGAAGAAAAAGTAGCACTTATACAAGTATATACCCCAACCCAAGATGCAGAAGAATTTGAAAAAGACCAGTTTTACACAAATCTGCACAAGACAGTGGACAAAGCCAGAGATAATACAAGGCATATTGTGATAATGGAAGATTGGAATGGTAGGATAGGAAACAAAGAAGAAAGAGGACATGGGGGTATGGAAAGACATGAAGCTGAAAGAACTGTAAATACAAATGGAGAGTGAAGGATAAACTTTTGAATAGTTAACAACTTGCTCACAGGGAATACATTCTTCCCTCACAAGCAGATTCATAAAATAACTTTTGAAGCTTGAAACAGAGGAGCCAGAAGTACAATAGATTACTTTACATACACCAGGACAATGAGATATGCAGTACAGGATTTTAGGGTATATAGAAGTGCAGAGTTAAGCACTGAGCATAGACTACTTGTTATGAAGACAGGATTTAAAGAACCAAGAAATCAGAAAGATACACAAAAATTAAAGTAGCCCAACTATGAATCCCAGAGAAAAGATGAGAATTTGGAAGAAGAGTGACAGAAGAATTGAGCACAAGAGAAAAATAAATTAAGGGGAAAATACATTGGAAAAGAGATTGAATGTGTTAAGAAAAACTTTGCTAAAAAGGCAGAAGAGGTGTGTAGACTTACCACAATAGGAGGACGAAAGACGCAAACCTAATGGTGGAGCAATACTGTTAAAGAGGAAGTTAGAAAGAAGAAAGAAGCTTGGAAAAAGTATCTTAGAAATAAGTCAGAAAATAACTGGAACGAATATGTGCAAAAAAGAAATAGTGCCAAGCAGGCAGCAAAACAAGCAAAAAAAGGAAGCTTGGGAAGATTTTGGAAGAGAAACGGAAGAGAACTATCAAAGAAATGTTAAAAAATTCTGGCAAACAGTCAAAAACCTTCAAGGGATATATGGAGAGAGAATAAGGAATATAGAAGATTGAGAAGGGAACATCAAAACAGAAAAAGAGGAAGTGCTAAAAGTATGGAGTGAATACTATGGAGAAATGTTCAAACAGAATCAAGAAAAGGAAGAGAGAGAACAGGGTGAGTGCCAAGATGGAAATGGAATAGAATTGTTTGAAGTAGAGCTTCCAATAGAAAGATAAAGTTGAGAAAATCGGCAGGTGCAGATGAAATATCCCCAGAGCTTGTCAAATATGGAAGAAAGGGGGTTATACCATGGATGTGGAGAATATATAAAGAAGCATGGAAGAAGAAGAAGAGCATACAAACAATACTAGGAGAAAAATATAATAATACCAATTTACAAGAAGGGTAGTACAGTAAAGTGTGAGAATTATAGAGCTATATGCCTGTCCTCAGTAGCTATGAAAGTCTACACGAGATGAAATTATGAAATTTAGTGGAAAACAGCCTAGAAGAAGAACAAGCTGCATTTTGAAAGAACCGTCTGACACAGTACACTTTGGCAAGTCATTGAAAAGGCACTAAGTAAGGAAAGAGAAGATTGTGTGACCAGTACAAGTACAGTCGCTCCTATATGCTGACGACATTGCCCTGGTGGCTAGGAATAGAGAGGAGTTGCAGAAGGTGATAATAGAATGGGCGAGTACAATAGAAGACAAAGGAATGAATAAGAATAAAAGTGGATAACAGTAAAGTGATGGTTTTGACAAAAGAAATAGAAACTGTACCCCTAAATATACAGTGGGAAGAAAAGCAGCCGGAACAAGTAAGCTAGACATACCTAGGAACAGTCATAACATCGGATGGAAGAATGGATGAAGAAGTGAATAATAGAGTACAAAAGGCAAACCAAGTGTACTATCAACTCAATAACACATTAATTGGTAAAAAGGAAATAAGTGATCAAATGACGATCTATAACACAATCTACATTCCCACATTCCTGCATGGAACAGACAGCTTGACATTATTACCAAAAAAGAATAACAGATTTCAAGCAGCGGAGATGAGATACCTACGAAGAGTAGTAGGAAAGAGTAGAAGAGATAGGATTAGAAATACCACCATTAGAGATCAGTTACAGCAAAAAACACTACAGAAAGTACAGTTACAGAAAGGCACATCAATGTTTTGGACACATTACAAGAATGGAGGAGGATCGCAAGCCTAGACAAGTGCTGAAGGCCAGACCAGAAGGAAAGAGGGGGAGCTGTGCATAAAGTGGACTTAAGTGAACAAGTCAACTCAACATGGAAACAAGTAAACAAATCTGGACTGAACCTAAAATTTAAAGTGGGCCAAACCACTGTACAATGTCTCCACAGATCTGATAGTTTGCTTAATTTTTGAAGTTTCATTTACTTTATGCTCCCTAATGCAAATTATTGTTTATTGATTTGTTTTATTTTACTTTACTTTTCTGCTACATTGGCTAATTACGAATATGAGGGTGAGTGATGTTATGATGAAACTGATGAAGGGACATCACAAACAACATTCATGCCCAGGCCAAGATTCGAATCAGGGACCTCTGTCGTCATAGCAGTGTGTGATAACCAATCTGCCCTAATGCAATTTGTTTGCCTTTCTTTTCCATGTAAGTATGATGTCATAAATTTGCATCAAATATTTATTGTGCAGTAAGTAAAACTAGAATGTAGACAGTCAGCAGTTGCAAAGGAAATTTCATTACTTGTTTTACGTACAACGACCTCAAAGAAATCACTCTCTGATTATGTGGGAGACTCAAGTTCTATTTCCAGGGTAGGTGATCTTGAGCAGGAATTTCTCTGACAACATTGCTTCTTAAAGCAACCCTGGAGGTCACCCAGCCCATGCACTCAGATATTAAATGCAAGACATCTCTTGAGACACCACAGTACACAATATTTTTGTGAAAATGAAAAATAATTTCAGAAAGTGAACATTCAACTGTTGTAAAGAACAGGAATTTCTTCTTGCTGAGAACCTAAATATTAACTAAGGACAAGGCTGTTCAATCAATGACTAGAGGTAATATTGCATTATCAATACTGGAAAATCTTCTGCTGGCTGGCTTAATGATATAGAATGTAAAGGTAATTGGCAAAATATTGTGTGTGCACGTCAGTAATCAACACTTCTTCACAAAACTTAGAATAAACTATGATAAAGTAAAAAAAAAAAAAGGAGAATGCAATGCATCCAATTCTGATGAAGCTACGGAATACACATCTGGTGGTGGCATGTTCTTGTTCTATATGTTCTATATGAAGTGGAAACTGGGGGAATTTTTGTTTGGTCAAGCCTTGTGGTTAGCTGGGGGGAATGCTGCTATGGTCTAACAAGGTGACAATGAGACACCTGAGGGGATGCTATGTGAAAATTTAGCTAGCTGGGAGGATACAACTTCGAGCACTGTCTATATGAGGTTAGCTGAAATTATTGAATTTGCAGCTGTTCCATTCTTGTGAATGTGCTTTTCTCATATTTCTACATGCTCAACTGAATGAGTAATGAAAATAACTGCATATCTCTGTGAATTATGGATGTAAATAATTATGTGGTCACAAGAAAATTGTGACCACTAAAACAAACCCTAAATTTCCTACAATTTACATTCATTTTTGCAAGACAAACAGGCAATGGTAAAAATCAAGAGGAAATACATGATGCAAGGTTATTTTACAGAATGGGGTGTAAGTTGTAGGCACTTCAGTTAGTTTTCAGTAAGTTCCTAACACCAGCAATTTCTCTTGATTTTGTTGAAAGAAAAAATGGTTCATTTCATTAATAACCAAGAATACCATTTCTCTCTTTTATTTAACATTTCTTTTCTTCCTGTCATTTCAGACAACTATAATTCACATACAAACATAAAACCCAACTAGTTGTAAAAATATAACTATGAATATCAATAGTAAATATCTTCGTCTGCACAATAGATCACAGCTTTTGACTAACAATGTAAACAAATATCCATACAAAAAGGAAATGCACAATTTCACCACAACTATTCATACACAAAAACCATGTATTTTTTAAAAAAAAGATTTATGGCATGTTTCTTTAAATCAAAAGCAGAAGAAAGAGCAAGGCAGAACAGCACCAAATCTGATCTCTCTCTGGTCTGAATTACTGTTTATATAACTGACCAGCCAAAGAAATATCTTGGTGGATAAACTA
Source organism: Lepisma saccharinum (assembly GCF_977018435.1). Classification (NCBI taxonomy): domain Eukaryota; kingdom Metazoa; phylum Arthropoda; class Insecta; order Zygentoma; family Lepismatidae; genus Lepisma; species Lepisma saccharinum. Next base: position 138,089,022 of record NC_139229.1, read on the forward strand.
CATATGTTGTGTATAAACAAGAAAAACTACATTTACAGTATTGTAAACACACATGTTCTATGTTGCTTTCAAAAAGTTTGCTAACAATTACAAATTCGTATTTATTACAACAATTTTCCATGTAAAGGAACAGAATATGAACACTTACACATTACACCATGTAGTCAGGAGTGGTTGTTCTGCTAAAATATATACTTTTCCTTCAAAATACTGTGTGATACCTATTATAAATATACATGGCAACTCTGTGGACACGTAACATGGCAGATCTGTTTCTACACGAGTACCCCTTTTTTGTGAATTTTGGCAACGTCAGAAAAATTGGTCATTTATCTATATTAATTGCAGTACAATGTATTTTTCAACAATTAATAACCCAGACATATAAAATAATTGTAGAGAAAACTGCTTATTCTCTATATAGTGTATGTGCATGGCATCACACTCCATGAGATTCTCATGTATTCACTCTCTTTAATAGTCTGGTCTAACATGAAAATTCTGCACAAAACTACTTCCATATGCAATATATAATAAAATACTTGCATTCATAGCTGCAAGTATTTTACTTAAATGAAATTGTAATTTTATTCTTGGAAGCATCTCAAACACACGTGATAAATTGTGTATTTTGCTTGTGAACATCTTGCATATGTGACAACTACCTCATTTGTGTATTATAATTAAAAGAGTATATATTGGAAAGTAACTTTTTGATCGGTTATTTAGAAACATAATTAGTATGATAATATGAATAAGGTTTCTACATATAATGCCTTACTATTACAGACACAAAAAAGCTCTATCTTTGTGGAATGAAAATATTGAGTTACTTCAAAGTTGTCCCATTTTCTTCTATATGACAATACACTTCATCAATCTCACCACACATAATCACTCATACAACTCTGTATAGAAATGTTTTTCTTGTCATTATGTTTCACTCTCCAGATTCAACGATAAGGCAATGGCACAAACAAGTTATGTAATGAAATTAAAATTCTGTGCATACTTTAAATCACACTTCACTTACAGCGCAAGCACTGTGAACAAATGTATAACAAATATTTACAACTTAACAGCACACATAATTCAGAATAATGTTTCAGCAGACTGCAGTATAAGTACTTGGAAATCATATTTTGATCATAATTTAGAATTATATCTCCCCAAAAGTGTGTTGTTATTTTAATATCATGTGAATGTGGTATGTGATTCAGGGTATGGGAAGTAGATTGCATTGCTCGATGTAGTTCTATGCACAGTTTTTGCCACATATATGATGCACAGAAGTGGAAAAAAAAGTACATGTGTGTGCATAAGATTATCACCAATCACTTCCCAGTTCTAGGTAAACTATATCGTTTTACATACATAGAAAGCTCTTTCTCACTAAACTTTATGAAATCACGAGTACTGCAGGCTGTGTGTGCTTCATATATGACAATTAATATTTCTGAGATTACATTCTTTCTGATGACACATATATGAACCGAAAAATTAAATATGTGGCTTAGATCTAAAAGAACCAATGTCAAATTTGTATATAAATAAAACATTTCAGTGAAATTAGTATTCTGCCATTCTCACAAAAACTATTGTTCAAAACTCAGACTTGATTATGGTGATGGTTATTCATGTTTAACAAAGGTGGAAAAGATTGTATGCTTTCACCTAATGGTATGCATTATTTCAGTACAAAAATAGTTGTATGCAAATTAATGCAGTACATCTCAGATAGGATAAGAAATTGTACAAAATATGCAGCAAGAGGAATAAACATGACAGCAATTGCCTATCGTATTTTCAACAAATGCTGTGACTTTCGAAATGGACGGACAAATCCGAACTGCAATGGAATGTGCTGTTCCATGGATCATATTCATGGTTTGCTTTGTGTCTACTTGAGTGTGGATAACTGACCATCATTGCCCATGGAGTATTGAGCCGCCACCATTTTGCACAGTGTTCTTCATGGGGAGGAGAAGAGGATTTTCTCGCACAATTATAAAAATAAACTCAGTGTTCCTATCTTGAACTTTATAGCCGAATCTTTCCGGAAATGATTTGATCATGTATCTGCTCAGTGAGAGGCTCATAATGACCTGAGGAACTCATGTAAAAAAGCTTGTCTTTAATTTGTGATGTACTAAATCCATCATATTGCAGATCTTTTTTCTTCAACTTGTAAGTTCCTGAAAATAATAATAAAAAATATTATTCGTCTGAGTTGATTTATCCAGTAACTTTATATAATCAGGAATAATTTGACAATTAATTGTAATAGGGAAACTGGAAGGTCAAAAACTAAGAAAAGTGTGGTCCACTAACATTTTAAGCATATCAGGATGAAATTCATCAGTATCATGGCAAGGTCTGAAAAAAGGGGGTAAAGGGAGAAAAGTTGTAACACCTGTTTTGTGTAGATAAGAATTCTCAAATGTAGATTTTTTGATTTGAAAATACATTGCAAAATGCCTTGCTTAAAATTACATTAAGTTGTGTGTTACACCCACCAGTGGTGGATTCGGGGACAGTTTAAAAGAAAATTGTGATTCCTCTCTCCTCTCTTAAGCATGCACCTGTTGCTTGTTAGGATCCATAATGAAGACTTGTTATTTACTTATTGTACACTTCTTGAAGGTGAATACTATAATTAGTCTTGAGATGATTAAGATGATTTGTGATTAAGATGATTTGTTACATTTAGATGGTCTATGTGGGCAATTGCTAAATTTTAGATGGCAAGTTGGGACAATCATTTTTTTAGAAATTAAAAGAGAATAAATGTATCTAATATTCTTATGACAATTGATGATTTATTATTAGTTTTAGATGTTTCAAGGGATGATCATTTAATTTTAGATGACAAGTGTAGGGGGTGTCAATAACTTTAATTGACAATTTAGTGTTAGATTTAGTCTTCTTTAAGGGGCTATCCAGGACACCCATAAAAACATATAAGAAGTAGCAATACCTCAAACCAATAGCATTATAGCAGTATGCTGTAAGTGAGCCATTTAATTTGAAAGTTGAGGGTGGGGAGCTCATTGCACTTTCAACTGTCTTTGTGTAATAAAAAAGAAATAATAAAAATTCATACATACCTGTCATGTCTAGTTCCCTGACTATCCTAATAAACAAAGGTCGAGCATATGATGGCAACAGCTTCTTTACTCCGTCTGCCAAAGCCTTAAGGTCCAAAGAATCATCTGGGTCAAGTATTGCAGCCATTCCCGCACGACCTTCTGCTCCTGGGACCTGATGATTATAAAGATTAATATAGGGATAATTCTTCAAGCTTTTTTTTTGGCGAATACTGAAGAGGTTTTCTCGGGCAATCAGCCAGGTGATTTCCGGAAAGGCTTCCAAGCTTTCCAGCCTGCTTAGCGATAGTTGACTGGGAGTGCGGACGTCGGAGAAATGCCACCTGATTGGCCCGCCACCTACACCACACCCCTCCCACACCAAATACATATAAAGTCACCCTGACTTATCTCTGCACTTCATTCCCTGAAATGAGGGTGATGTTAGCTCGCGAAAGCTCAGAAGCCTTTCCAGAAATCACCTGGCTGATTGCCCGAGAAAACCTTCAATTAATATAGAGGTTTTACTATATCTACTTGAACAGTAACAGTATCCTGTGGTAACAATATATATGCATTAATGTGCCAATGACTTACATAAGCTGGAGGGTTTCTGATAAAAAAAAAGGGGGAGTTGTGAACTTTTCGCTGTTTTAGCTTCTTTTCATGTAATTGATTTAATTTTTTTTTTTTTTTGTATATGTGGAATTTGTGTCAAAAAGTGTATACTGCTGGATGGTATATCAAATGCAATGACACAATGAAACACTGCATTATGATATGTCGCAGTCACGTCTAGATTCATATATGTGTGTAAGGCTAGATCTAACTTCATGAGGCCCCTTTACTTACAAAACTTATATTTTTACCACATTTCAAATATGTTGCTTCTTAAAAAAAGTCTGGCTCTTTTCAAAGGGATTCTTCTCCAGTGGAGTCGCCTTTGCAAATGAAAGCCTGGTGCTTTAACCCCCCCTCCCCCACACAAAATCTGGGCCTGAAAACAGTGAAAGATATCTTTTTCATTTGGTTCATTTTACTTCACTTTTCTGCCACTTATGTCTGACTAATTGAGAAAATGAGGATGAGTGATATAATAAAACTGATGAAGGGACATTCACAAAGAACACCCATGCCTAGGCTGGGATTTGAATCTGACACCCCTTGCATCCTAGCATGCTATGCTAACTAATCCACCATGTAGGTCAGCCAGTGAAAGAGTTTTGGAATTTATCAATAGACACTTAACCTAGGACTTATCAAGTTCTGATAAATGATAAAGTGTCATTCGGTACAAAGTCAAGTAGTATTAGAGATGTACCGACAATTATTTAAAATACTAAATGTTTCATGTAAACCTGGATTATTTTTCATTTTCTTAATAAAAGTATGTAATCATAACACTGTTGGATTTTAGCTTAGGAAAAACTCCTGTTTCTGGAAATTTATTTTACAAAGGTGGATACATAAATTCACAAATCATGCTTTTTATTCATAAAAACAGCAACAAAATATTAGAACTATGAACTAAATTATCAACAATTTTTAGAAATACTGAATCAGCAAAATTATCAGTAATTTTACAGATAAATCAATACACCATACCTTTCCAACAAAAATCTCAGCAGAAAAGAATTCTGCATCACATTGCGGTTCTCATGTAATTATATTGTTTTTTTCTTATATAACACAATTGCCAGTAATTGGATTCCTGTATGTTTTAATGGGTCACTAAGAAGAGTTGGAAAAAGATGGAATCTGAACTCACCTCAACTCCATACACAACAGCATCCTTGTACCCAGCAATGTTACTGACCACACCCTCTATTTCTGAAGTAGACACATTTTCACCTTTCCATCTATAAGAATAAAAATTTATATTATTATTATTATTAATTATTATTATTATTATTATTATTATTATTACTTGTGATAAAAAGGGCCACAAATGCATGCAATAAACACATTTGAAACTTTTTATTATTATCATGTTTATCTCTCTTCTGAAGATAATGAAGGTTTTGGAATTCTTAAAGAAACATGTGCTCTAAGGGGTTTGTAAATTATGAATTCTAGAAGTGAAGTCTTTTGGACACTCTGTATTAGGTTATTCCATGCCTATAGTAACAGCTTGATAAAGGCAGGCCACAGTTTGTTAGAACTGGATGTGCACTTAACTGGCCTGGAATAGCACTGCCCTGCAAACTTGATAATATATATATAAACAGGGAGGTTATTTCAGTTGTTTACCGCCAGCGTGTCGGCCGGTCAGAGGTCCCTTCATGCAACAGGTCCCGGCAAATTGCGTTAGTGGAAGTCCATAACAGAAACTGCTTGTTTTGTAATGCTTCCACTTTTCACAATTACAGTTACAATTACAATTGAAATAAGCACGTACCTTGTCGCAAGGATGCTGGAAAAGGTGTCCTCCCAAATACAAATATTTCTGGCACCTTATTTCTGACATCTAATCTTAGATTAGACATCGCTACTTTATCCTCAGTTGACAGAAAGGGAAGACAGCATCCAGGCGCATAAAGCAAACCGAAAGCATAAAATGATATTTAAAAGTAATAATAATGATGATCACTAACCTCCTGTGTTATAAGAGATGTTGAAAATGACCTCCTTCAACAGCAATACAACACGTTTCTTAGGTTCAAGAGATCCTGTCTCTCGTAATTGCCTGACCACTTTTGTGCAAGAATTCGTTTTCACGTAATTATCGTACATAAAAACTCTTTGTTCAAGACTATATTTGTTTAGCGGCATAACTAATGAATGAATAACAATTAACACACAATAAAGCACTAGAAATAACAGTATAAAAAACACGCGTAATGATAAACGCAAACAGAAGTGAACATGAGGGTACGGTACACTCACTACGTCTGGTAACCGACAGTGTTGCTAACCATTTTTCGGCAATGTCCCTACAACTGACCAAATGTCCCTACGCCAAGCAAAGCGACTAAAAAAAACATCACCTCATGAGCATGCAAAACAGAGGATAAAATATACACATTTACTTACCAAATCTTTCTGCTCGGTGCTTCCACAATTAATGAAGGAACGAATTTACAATACAGGACCCCTCCCCGATTTTTGTAATATTTCACATACTCACTAATTGAGGCCTCCTAATCACGAATTTTGAAGTTAAAATTTGTGGGTCACGTGTAGAAATTGCAAAATAAGTGAAATTGAGTGGGCCGCGATTGGCACGATTGCTCATTATTTACCGGAAGATTTTGTGTTTCTAATACCTAAAAAACGAAATATACATTCCTGATATTACTACGACCTTAAATTTTAACTATGTTTGCCTATCCTATCCTAAACTTACCTTACCTGAATGGTTCGTGGGGCTATCTGTCAATGGTTTGTGGGGCTACCCGTGCATGGTTTTTCGACCCCAAATTTTAACTATGTTTGCCTTGCCTAACCTAACCTAACTTTACTGAGAATGGTCAGTGGGACTATCCGTGAATAGTTTTGCGCTAACTGTGATTACGAACCGATAAAAAATCTTATTTTTGTAGCACTTTAATGGCAAACGTTCATCATCGAAGACACCATTTTCGTATCCTGCAATTTTACGATCGATGCACTGTTGTCAAACTTACCTGTAATCAAATCAGTCCACACTCCACACGTTCTTCTACATTGTGACTGTCGCTGTCACATGTAAGCACCTTCTTTGGGCAATATACCGAAATCCATCAGTATATTAATTATCACCCGGCCATCCTCCTGCACACTCCACCTAACAATCTGTACAACATTAACAACTTTTTTACTGTTCTCTTCCGCCATTCTTACACGATCCATGCTCTCCAAGTATGAAATCAACAGTGTGGCAATGCTGTAGACAGCGTAACTAATTGCGAACGTCAATTGTTCATATCAACAAATATGGCTACCATACTTATATATAGAGAATCATTGTGAGAATAGAAAAGCTTATTTTACAACTTCTACACATTAATGAACAATTTTTTCACATCACCCCAACATGTTAACTTGAGATAAATCATCACGACTAATTATTTCGTGAGTATAAGACGTAGCATAGAAATTACAGAATGGTCCGGTATTGTAAATTCTTGCCTTAATGAATAATAGGGGTGTACGGGACAGAATTTTTTGGGTCCGGACGGAAATTTTTTAAATCCTGAAATTCGTGACAGAAAAAAATTGCAATTTCCCGACCAAATCGGGAAATTTCCGAAGTGCTGGAAATCTCGAATTCTACACGTCATTTTCACTTTAAGTGTTTGTTTTTGCATTTGTAGAATAAAAACTTAAAATTTCCGATAAGTTCCAGAAACTTACAATCCAGAAAATGTCGAGAATTAATGACTTTTTAAAGTGACCATTCGGTATTTCCTGACTGCTCGGGATCCCGAAAAGTCAGTAAGTCATTTATCGAAATCGGGATCGGGACGGGAAATTTTTTTCCCAATCCCGGTCCTGACTTTTCTGGATCCGCACACCCCTAATGAATAACGTTGAATCATTTAATGTTGATTATGTTATTTGAAGTCATACATGCTGCTACTGCTGTGAAGAGATAGATGTTGCTTGATGATGCTGTACTTCCTGCAGTCTTTAACAATTCAGGTCCGATTCTATTTCTCTTTTTTGTTTTTGTATCATTTAACATTGAAAATATTCTTTCCGTTTCCACGTTAGAATGTGGCAATGTTAGCACTATTTTGGCGAGAGTGTAAATGTTTTCAAAAAAGAACTTGCCTTGAAAGTTCTTGGTAAGCGATAACATGTTCCAAAATTCTGATGGAGATTTGTTAGTTAGTTCTTTTTTCTCCTCCTCGTTAAAGTATCCAGATAAACTAATCTATTCATTCCAAACCAAGAACGAAGAAAGTGCAACTGACTGGCGAGTAAGCTTTGCACCTTTGCACAATAAAATGTTATTTTCCAAGATTGAAAAAAATCCCTACGTTTTCTCTCATTTGGCAAATCTGTCCCTATGTGGGCGAAATATAGTGAAAAGTCCCTATGCTTAGGGACATGTCCCTATGGTTGACATCACTACCGACAGCTGCAGTATGAAGCACTCTCTCGCAGCTGACAACTCCCCGATAAGCTGCCGGCGCTCTCGCGACAACAGAGGATAAAGTAGCGATGTCTAATCTAAGATTAGATGTCAGAAATATTTGTATTTGGGAGGACACCTTTTCCAGCATCCTTGCGACAAGGTACCTGCTTATTTCAATTGTAATTGTAACTGTAATTGTGAAAAGTGGAAACATTACAAAACAAGCGGTTTCTGTTACGGACTTCCTCTAATGCAATTTGCCGGGACCTGTTGCATGAAGGGACCGCCGAACGGCCGACACGCTGAAATAACCTCCCTGTGTATACACACACACACACACACACACACACACACAAATGATGAAGGAGACAGTAAACACTTACTACATGAAGAGAAATAGTTCTATATTTCACGATATATGTCGCATTTTCAACGTAGAAGATAGATAGTGTTCTTATCAACTGTTTCTGGCAACACTGACCGTAGAGTTGCTACGGTCAGTATTCTGTGCCTCTACACCATGTGACGCTGATCTATCTCTCTTCTACGTTGAAAATGCGACATATATCGCGAAATATAGAACTATTTCTCTTCATGTGGTAAGTGTTTAGTGTTTCCTTTAAAATTTGTATTTATCCACCCCTCTGGCACCTTTTCTGATCCCATTCCTGTGTTAATAGGATGAGAAAAGGTGCCAGAAGGGCTGATATACACAAATGAAGAAGGAGACAGTAAACACTTACCACACAAAATTAAAAAGTTTGATATTTCACGACCCAGGTTGCATTTTCATCGAAGAAAGAGATCGTGGTTACAAAGAGTAGAGGCACAGAATACTGACGGCAGAGTTACTACCTTCAGTGTTGCCAGAAAGTAGATAGAAAACAAAGTTACATTCACCAGTGTTTACTGCATGGTGGGTGTGTGGTTTTGGTAAGAGGGGAAAGTGTTATTGGTTGGCTCGACTGCCTGCAAAAAGACGTGTCTGTGTGTGTGTGGGGGGGGGGGGGGTAAAAGATGGATAATGGAAACACGGAAACAGTTGTTGAAGGTGGTATTTTGGCTGTTGGTGTGGATAGCAACTGTGAATTCAGAGTTTTGGATGGAGGAACGGTGATTACTGATCTTCAGGTTCAAGAGGGTGGTGGTTTCGCACAGGTAGAAGATTTGGCAGATGAGGGTGCAAATCAGTTTGGATGAGTGGCAGGTGCCCTTGGGGTGAAGGATGAACTCACCTGCTGCTGTAGGGATCAGGAGGGTGGGGGAGGTGATGAGTATGGGGCAGGTCTTGCACCTGGGTTTGTTGCACCTGTGAGCTGGGAGGAGTAGTGTGGAAGGGGTGGGAGTGTTTTGGACCAAAGGTCTCACCTTCTCCCCAGCCTCTAACCCAAACAATTTCTGGCTATTTCTTGACATCGAAACTTTCGTCCGCAGACTCAGGTGGACCTATTTTTGTGCCAAGAATCCCCCCTCCAATGCTAATCCCTCAGACATACATCCCAGTCTCCTCCAATTCTGTCCCCCCCCCCCCCCCGGTACCAAAAACCACCTCCTCGAAAGATACATCACCTCTGTTGTCAACAACGATTCCGACAGTTCATATTTCCAAAACTCCCCTTCCCACCACAATCTAAACCCAGCCCAGCACCAAGCCCTCCGATCCCTCCGAAACAACCCAGACATCAAAATCCTCCCTGCCGACAAGGGTCCACCACAGTAGTCATGAACTCCTCTGACTATGTGGCGGAAGCCTCCCGCCAACTCTCTGATTCATCCAGCCAACCACGGTTGATTCATCCACCACATACCTGTATAAAATCCACAATTTTGTCCTCTCGCGAGGACCCCCTGAAGACCTATCCAACTCCACCATCTTCTCACTCATACCTGACAACACTTTCTACCTCCTCCCGAAAATTCACAAACCGAACAATCCCGAGAGATCCATTGTGTCCAGCTACAATTCACCCACTGGACGCATATCAGCCTTTCTGGACTCTCACTTCCAACCCATCATCCAAGCCCTGTCCTCCTACCTCCGTGACACCAACCACTTCCTTGACATCATCCACAACTTACCACCTCTACCACCAAACACCATCCTCACTACAATTGATGTCACCTTCCTCTACACCAATATTCCCCATGCCCATGGTCTCTGTGAAATGGAATTCTTCCTTAACATCCAACCCAAACCCCACAGTCCCAGCACCCACTTCCTGATACAACTAGCCAACCTTGTACTTACCTGTAACAACTTCTGCTTCGGTGACCAACATTACCTACAGATACGTGGCACAGCTATCAGTACCCATTTGGCCCCCTCTTATGCCAACCTGTTCATGGCAGGCTGGAACAGGAATTCCTTGACTCCCAACAAATGAAACCACTCCTCTGGCTAAGATTCATAGATGACATTTTCCTCCTTTGGACACATGGCGAACCCTCCCTCACTACATTCCTAAACCAACTGAACAACTTCACTACCCTCAAATTCACCTGGTTCCACTCCAAGGACCAAGTGACCACTTCCTAGATGTGGACATCCACATTGCAGGAGACCACCTGGAAACTTTCATACACATCAAACCAACCAACCAACCACCTCCAGTATCTTCACTACTCCAGCGCACACCCCTACCACACCAAAAAAGCCATCACATTTTCCCTAGCTCTCAGAGGCCAGTGCCTCAACTCATCCCACTAAAACTACAACCTACGCCTGCACCAAGCCCTAACCAACCATGGCTACCCCTCCACCCTCATCAACAAACAAATCACAAGAGCCACCTTCTACAACTGCAACAAACAACCCAAAACCAATCTTCCAGCTCTGATCACAAAATACCACCCCCACATCACGAAAATCAGACATACTCTCCACTTCCTCCTCCCATCCTGCACAGTGATCCTGACACCAGGGACATCTTTCAGGATAAAACTAGGGTCCTTTCCATCGCAACCCCCCCAACCTCAAGAACATCTTGGTCCAAAACACTCCCCCCCTTCCACCCCCCCAGGTCACAGGTGCAAGACCTGCCCCATACTCATCACCTCCCCCACCCTCCTGATCCCCACAGAGGCAGGAGAGTTCACCCTTCACCCCAAAGGCACGTGCCACTCATCCAACCTGATTTGCACCCTCATCTACCAAATCTGTGGCAACTTCTACCTGGAGAAACCTCCACCCCCTTGAATCTAAGGATCAATAATCATCATTCCTCCACCCAAAACTCTGATTTCACAGTTGCCATCCACACCAACAGCCATAATACCACCTTCAACAACTGTTTCCGTGTTGCCATTTTCCAGCTTTTAACCCATCCACACAGACACGTCTTTTCACAGGCAATGGGAATGGGCCTATATATCAGGCATACACGCCACTATACCCCCCCGGATGCAACCTAGCCAACCAATAACTCTTTCCCCTCTAGCCAACCAATAACTCTTTCCCCCCTTCCCGAAACCACCCACCCACCATGCAGTAAACACTAGTGAAAGTAACTTTGTTTTCTATCTACTGTTTCTGGCAATACAGCCGTCAGTATTCTGTACCTCTACTCTTCGTAACCACAATCTCTTTCTTCTCCGATGAAAATGCAACCTGGGTCGCGAGATATCAAACTATTTATCTTTGTGTGGTAGTGTTTACTGTCTCCTTCTTCAATTGTGTTTATCTATTTCGCGATCTGTGTCGCATTTTCAAGGTAGACGATAGATAGATCGACGTCACATGGAGTAGAGGCACAGAATACTGACCGTAGTGTCTCTACAATCAGTGTTGCCAGAAACAGTTTATAGATAACAAAAAGTACTTTAACCAGTGTTTACTGTAAGGTGGATGGGTAGTTTCGAGGAGGAGAGGAAAGTGTTACTGGTTGGCTAGGTTGAGTCCGGGGGATATAGTAGCGTGCATGCCTGCTTTTAGGCCCTTTCCCATCACCTGCGGAAAGATGTGTCAGAGCAGGGGGGGGGGGTAAAAGATGGATGATGGCAACACAGAAGCAGTTATTGAAGGTGGAGTTATAGCTGCTGGTGTGGATGGCAACTGTGAAATCGAAGTTTTGGGTGGAGGAACGGTGATTATTGATCCTTAGGTTCAAGGGGGTGGAGATTTTGCCTAAGTAGAAGTTGCCGCAGATTTCGCAGATGAGGGTGTAAATTAGTATGGATGAGTGGCAGGTGCCCTTAGGGTGAAGGGTGAATTCACCTGCCGCTGTGGGGATCAGGAGGGTGGGGGAGGTGATAAGTATGGGGCAGGTATTGCATCTGGGTTTGTTGGATCTTTGAGTTGGGGGAGTGGTGTGGAAGGGGTGGGACTGTTTTGGACCAAGATGTTTTGGAGGTTGGGGGGGCGATGGAAGATGACCCTTGGTTTACCCCGAAAGATGTCCCTGGTGTCAGGATCGCTGTGCAGGATGGGGATGAGGGAGTGGAGGGTATGTCTGACTTTCGTAATGTGGGAGTGGTATTGGGTGATCAGAGTTGAAGGGTTGGTTTTGGGTTGTTTGGTGCGGTTGTGGGAGGTGGCTCTAGTGATTTTTTTTGTTGATGAGGGTGGAGGCGTAACCACAGTTGGTTAGGGCTTGGTGAAAGGGGTAATACTAGAGCACATTTGCAACAAATTTGACCATATGCACCGGGGGTCGGAAATCAATGGGTTTTGAGTTATTGGAGTTTGTAGATCTTCATGAAATATTCCGACTTGCGACCCAAAAAACAAATAATTGTGAAAAAACTACTACACCCTGGGCACTTAATCGACACGTTGCTAACAGCTGACGAATGAGTGACTACTGGGGAAAATATTCATGCCCAAAATTCACATACCCACAGAAAGAAACAGTCATTGGTGTACACGTCATGAATACATTTGGAAATTATCGTTTAAATCGAAGAGGATTACTCAAAAAATTGGTAACACACTTAGCGTAAAAATTACGGAAAAAACTTCCTCGTTTCATAAGCTCTCCAAAAATATACAAATGTTGTCAACTGGCACACGGGTTGGGGGAAAATCTGAATAAAAAGCGGAGAAGGCACGTTGTAGACCTCTTTGTAAAGTGAAAAGAAGTTGACGGTTGTGAGAAATAAAGGGATGAAAATGAATGAAATAATAATGTTATTTACCATTCTCATGATTCCAGGTTGTCAGAATTAACTGTTACAAAAACTACAAATCCTGTTAAAATTGCCTCCCCCGGTTACGTATGCAAGCACGCAGCCTGCAGCATACTTCAGACATAGTCACTCGCGTTGACACTTTGTCTCTTATGTCTCAATTCTCTCTCTCAACTCCTCTTGGGAATCCACTGGTGTACTGTAGACTAACTCTTTCATGTGACACCAAATGTAAAAGTCGCATGCTAATGAGGAGGTAAATTCTGTCAGAAGGATGGATTTTTGTCGATTTTTACTACATACCGACACTGAAGACCCCCTTCACCTGACAAGAATTCTGTGGACGGACAAATCCAAATTCGACCACGATGGTATTACGAATTTTCATAATGCACATTTTTGGGCCCCTAAGGGTCATAACCCAAGAAAATCTAAAGAAAAGGCTCACCAGAGAAAATTCTCACTGAATGTGTGGATGGGAATCATCCACAATCATGTGATCGGGCCATTCATTCTGCCACAAAACCTAAATGGCATTATCTACGAAAACTTCCTAAGGGAAGAATTGACGACACTGCTGGAGGATGTGCCGCTTGCCACAATATGGGGTATGATTTACCAACATGATGGCTGCCCAGCCCACTATTTCTGAGGTGTGCGACAGTGGCTGGATGACAATTATCCCATGCAATGGATTGGTCGAGGCGGCCCGAAACCCTGGCCGGCGAGGAGTCCGGATTTTACGCCATGCGACTTTTACATTTGGGGTCACGTGTAAGAGTTAGTCTACATTACACCAGTGGATTCCCAAGAAGAGTTGAGAGAGAGAGAAATGAGACATAAGAGACAGAGTGTCAACGCGAGTGACTGTGTCTGAAGTACGACGCAGGCTGCGTGCTTGCATACGTATCCGGGGGAGGCAATTTTACTAGGATTTGTAGTTTTTGTAACAGTTAATTCTGACAACCTGGAATCATGAGAATGATAAATAACATTATTATTTCACTCATTTTCGTCCCTTTATTTCTCACAACCGACAACTTATTTTCACTTTACAAAGAGGTCTATAACATGCCTTCTCCGCTTTTTATTCAGATTTTTCCCCCAACCCGTGTGCCAGTTGACAACATTTGTATATTTTTGGAGAGCTTATGAAACGAGGAAGTTTTTCCCGTAATTTTTACGCTAAGTGTGTTACCAATTTTTTGAGTAATCCTCTTCGATTTAAACGATAATTTCCAAATGTATTCATGACGTGTACACCAATGACTGTTTCTTTCTGTGGGTATGTGAATTTTGGGCATGAATATTTTCCCCAGTAGTCACTCATTCGTCAGCTGTTAGCAACGTGTCGATTAAGTGCCCAGGGTGTAGTAGTTTTTTCACAATTATTAGTTTTTTGGTCGCAAGTCGGAATATTTCACGAAAATCTACAAACTGCAATAACTCAAAACCCATTGATTTCCTACCCCCGGTGCATATGGTCAAATTTGTTGCAAATGTGCTCTAGTATTACCCCTTTCCAGGAATAGGTTGAATTACCAATCACCCTATATATATATATATATATATATATATATATATATATATATATATAGAGCCCTCCTTGCTTTTATATTTTGTACACTCTATGTTCTCTGGCATCATTGCCCTGTAACTCATCACAAAAATTACAGCAAAAGTTTGTTTTGCCCCACTTTATGTCAATACAGGGTAATCGATACTTAAGCTACCATTAAAAATGGGACCCAAACCACTGTGCAATTTTTCCCCACTGGGGATCAAATCCCAGGCTACTTGATTACAAGTGATGTCTCCCCAAAAGTTTTTCCATATGTGCAATGTATACATCTATAAATCTAAATCTGTGATAATCTATTCTACAATATAAACACCATTATTACCTGAATGTGTCACCAGTTCTGTCCTTGAAGTAAAGGTAGCCTAATTCATCCATTACTAAGATATCACCTGCAAAACAGAAGTGAACGGCAATGAATTTCTAACCAGTAAAGTGTTCAAATATACAAAATTCACCAATAACTTTTTTTTTAGGAAAGAAAACAAGTAATTACCTTCAAATGACTTTATCACCTTGAAAATAATCACTAGAGGAGGCAATACACTTTGACCAGCATTTGTACAGGTCTTGGAAATAGTGTTGATAGTCATTGACAGTAAGTTTTCGCAAAATATGCATAACATTTGCGACATCGTCAAATCATTGCCCTTTCAGAGCCATCTTAAGTTTAGGAAATAGGAAAAAATCAGCAGGCGATAAGTGCGGAGAATATGGAGAGTGATTGATCACTGTCACTGAATGCTTAGCAAGGTATTGTTGTACAGACAATGTGGTATGAGGTCGAGCATTATCGTGCAACAAAAAACATTCGTCGTCATCATTCCTTGATGTTGAAGGGCATCCTGATCTTGGTTCATCCTCGACACTTTCACGTCCACCTTTGAAACGATTGTACCAGTCAAACACCTGGGTTCTTCATAATGCTGCATCACCATACACTGCCCATATCATTTGTATTGTTTCAGTAAACGATTTACCCAATTTGTAACAAAACTTTATGTTGCAACTTTGTTCCATCTTGGTGTGTGTATTTTGTATGCTGCCTGCACACGACCAAATCTGATGCACGCTTGCCCCAATACCGACTGCCTGTAACAGGTTGAAACATGCACTGATGGTAAGTTTAGATATAGCTCTTTGCAGTGTTGCCAGAATACAGTACCTTTTTATTTGGTTGGGTTCTTTTTTTTGACAGTTCAGTTTCTTTATGGGTGGACCTTGTATATCTTGCATATTAAATACTCTGTAGTGTAACTTTTATTTTGTTGAAGTTTTGATGCCATGTGCACATGCTTCAAGTTATGAATGATATGGTTTTAAAGTATTAACAAATAAACAATGGAAACAAAGAACTGAATACGACATGAACCTCTGCCTTAATTTATTAGCATCAGTCATTTTTTACCAAAACATATTTCAAGGCACTGCAATATTTTAAGCATTAAGCCAAACTTAAAAAATATGAATTTTAAGTAAGTTATATTGGGTCAATACCAAAGAATATCAGTTATTTTTTAGAAGTTATCAAAACTTAAAAATGATATTTTCTGAATTATTTCAGACCTGATATTTGGACCTTTGTAAAATAAAAATATTTCGAATGGGACTTTAGAGATTTTGAGAAGAGTAAAAGTTCAACAAAAATTATTCTAATTTTCTTTTCTTTTTAATGTATCATTTATTTATTATACATTTTTGCTTCTTAGTGACTCAGCATTTTAACAAATAAGAGACTGAAGTGGATCAACTTCTCATTTCTTTATGTGTAGTGATAAAGAGGGATGAGAATAAGCAAATACAAAAATCACAGGCTTTAAAGTGTTACATTCGGATTTCAAATAATGTACTCACCAGATATGAATGCAGAATCTCCTTTCTGAAATACATCGAAAATAACTTTCTTCTCAGAGGCCTTTTTGTCCACATAACCCAGATAAGCTCGGGCAGGGTTATTGGGTATTATTTTTCCAATAAATATGCCTGGTTCACCTGTAAACATAAAAACACAAATACATAATTTCAACGATCTGGTCAAGGTTTTAGTCAAATTGGAATTATTCTATTTATCATACGACTACTTCCTATTCACTTCTGCGTACACCAAGTGACACATGCAATAAGTTTTGAGAGCTTTCAGACTAAAATGACAAGTGACACAGGCTCTTCTACTCTGTAGAAAAAGTATTCACTGCATACGTGCTACTAATAGACCAAGGCAACAAGATGCAGGCTATTGAGAAAATGTCATACTCTCATATGTATACAAATCAACAAAAAAAGACATAACTGAAATATCATGTAGTTTTAAATAAATGACACATTAATTTCTACCTTATGGTGGTGGGAGATATTTCTCCCACTTGGCCATACCACAATATAGGCAAGGCAGTGGAAGAAATTTCTCCTGTTAAGCATATGAAGGTTAAGCATCATAGTACATAACAACCACAACATATTTAAAAGCCAGAAATGATTTGTCTAGTATTAACTAAAGAAAAAAAAATGAACATGCTTTCTACATGCCTTGTATAACTTAATTTAGATTTTTACATTGGGTTGGTATGGTTTAAAGTTGCAAATTAAGTTAATGAACTACAGAGCCCACTACCATTTTCATGAATATCCAAATAATCTAAGTAGTCGAGACATCCAATTAATGTGATATCCAAATAAAATTCTATTTCGATTTGGCCACCCTTTCCACACAGTTCAAGTAACTACATACCCGGCTGACATGATGTGCACAGTCCTTTCTCATTTCTGATTGGTTCGCCAGACTCTGCATCTGCCCGGATGATTGCAATTGGATACACTGATGGGACTATGCGGGAGACAAACCCAACAGCTCCTATTGTATTGTCAACATTCACTGGAAACAAAACAATAATTAGGTCTCTAAAGTATAATTCAAAACCATTAAAATAACAATATGTATAATGCTCTGATGTCCACTATAGTGTTTTCTGTATTACATTATTGAATATCTTGTTGGAAAACTGGATGGTAAGAGACCTGTAGGAAGGCCTAGATGAAGATGGAGGGATAACGTTGAGATGGACCTAAAGGGAATCGGTAAGAATGGCACAGATTGGATTGATCTTGCCCAGAATAGGGACAGATGGAAGGCTTGAGTTGCTGCAGCCATAAACCTTCAGGTTTAAGAAGGCTAGAGAGTTTGTTAGTTAGTTTATATTATTGAATATCAGGTGTTTGTTTGCCCTAAGTATACATTTCCACTCTCAATTTTTATCACAAACAGGAAAAATTCTAGTGCTTAGATGCAAATAAGATATTTTAAAAATCTGACCCTGTAAACTGTCTTACAACTTGGGCAAGAATTTAGCATCTTGGAACTGATTCAACAAACTATGTAATAAACACTACAACTCTGTTGCATGTGATAATGCAAACGATAACTTTGTTAAAACTCTTAAACAAAAATTATATCCTGTTTATAAAAAAATTAGTACATTATAGTGTTCATTAAGTTCTTAGTAACGAGTTACGAGTTAATAAATAATTTAATTATTTTGATTTGCAGACCTGTCAATGTTTCATTGTTGCCCCTTACTGATGTGCCCATCATAATTTTAACATCAATCTGGCAGAAGAACTGTTTTAATTAGCTAGATGATTTAATTAATGCTGCCTAATTGCCCAATTGGATTAACCATGACAAGAAGATGACATGTTGCTGCACTACAAATGTGCATAAATTTAAAAAGTAAAGTAAAGTAAAGTGCTCCCCTGTGCATAGCACCATGCCATGAAGGCGTATAGGGGGTGTGGGGGTAATGCCCACACTTTCTTGATCCGGTCGTGAGTGGGAGTGATGTGATCAGCATCACGCCTCTGACCACCTTTACCCTCCAGGGTTTTCCCCAGGTACCCATGTCATTCGATGCTGGGTGGGTGCCGGAGCCGCTTCAACGTTAGAAAAGTTCCCGGATTTGAACCAGCTGGGGATCGAACCCAGGACTTTTAGCGCCGGCCCCTGTGGCAGAATGGTTAGCACATCGTGCTATGATGCCATGGGTCCTGGGTTCGAATCCTGGCCTGGACATGGATATTTGTGAGTGTCCATTCATCAATTTCATCATATCATCACTCATACCCATCTTCGTAAATTAGCCAAATGTGGCACAAAAGGTGAAGTAAAATAAAGCAAATCATATCATATCATACCAGGACCTTTAGCATGGTAGTCAGACGTGTTACTGACTGAGACACTGCGGCCACTTAAATGTACTTAAAAAATATTAAAGAAGTTGTACAAAAGAAAGTAGTCATACCTACCTATATTTGCGTTTCCCTCAGTTGCTCCATAGAACTCCGCTATGCCACGGATGTTGAATCTTTCTACAAACTGTTTCCATATCTGTGGACGAAGGCCATTGCCATACATGACACGGATCTTGTGCTCTCTGTCTTCAGGCTTTGGAGGGACCGACAACATGTACCTGCACATTTCTCCGATGTACTGACCAACCTACGGAAACAGCAACAAAATATTGTTCATAACAGTATTTATTTCCCTTTGCATGACTACCACAACACATAACAACAACAAAAAAATCATTCATTTGTTTCATCAGAAAGATATTTGTGTAAGGTGGTGGCAACATAACTTGGGGCTTAACTTTAGGGGTGGAGAGGATACAGAATATGAACCTCAGGTTCCAGGAAGTTAAAAAAATGTTCTTAACAAGTAATTTTAATAAACCTGCAAATTTTAGGGAAACAAGTGCAGCCAAGTTACTCCTGTAGTATAAAGTATGCTTTCCTGTCTTATACAATCTTTTATTAGGGATCAGACAAAGTAATCAATAATTTGTAGGTATTGGCTGATATAAGCATATTGGTATCAGATTGTGCTACAATTACTGATAATTTTGCTGGTCTGATAAACAGATATATATATATAGAGAGAGAGAGATAAACATGTAATTTAGTGCAAAATCCTGCCATTTTGTTGTTATTTTTTATGGATACATAAAGGTATACTTCACATACCCTGGAAACTGGTTACATTAATCAACGATGGAGGCTAATGAACCATTCATTTTCTTCAAGAGTCATTTGCAGTTTTATATCTCATCTTTACTAGTAATGGCTAAAATGTCAATGATCCATTCCTATTTGTCTCTAAGATTGTTTTTTTCTCTCATTTTATATCATATTCTGCCACTTTTGAGTAATCATGGTAAGGGTGAATGATGATCAGTTGAAACTCACAAGAACAACCCATGCCTGAGCATGCCCCTCTTTTCTTCTTGGGGTATACCAAAGGGGTTTTATTGAAAGGTGGGGAGAGGTATCAAAATATCCTGCCTTTGGACTCCATTTTTATGAAGAAAATTCCTAATTGCACTGAAAATGTGTTTTTGATGGTTAAACCTTGTGGATGCACTTATGGTTCCCAACCTACCGTGCACTCATACTTCTTAGCGTCAACAAAATATGCAGATGCAGAGAATTTCTTCCTTATTACAACAGAGCTGCCATACATTAAGGCCTGTGCTACTGCAGTGACACCTCCAGCTGTGTGATAGAGGGGAAGGGTCATGTACAGCCTATCCTTTGGAGTGACACCCACCAACCAATGAATTGCTCCTCCTAGGAAGAAGAACCTGAAAGAAAATCAGCCAATCAGAACACACACCAATTAAATACAAGACATTGTTCATGTGAGTACATTGACACTTACTCTCCATAATATATTACACAGATATAACAATTTATTTGACTCACAAAACCTTGTTCGTAGTATAAGTGCATCCGGGAAGGGTATCATGTTACCCGCAAAATATTTTCTTTGCCAGTTTACACACTTGGTTACCTTACTGCTCACAGTGTATTTCTATTTACCATTGTATCCATCAATGGTATTTAATTGGTGAAAAATATCTAGGTAGAAACTAGTCAAAGGGTCAAAATTACTCACTTAACTGAATAAAAAACCTAAAAACCAAATAATTAGCTGACTAATTAATTACCAGTATAATTACAACCTATCAATTAGCAATCTAAAAATGAAATGGATATTATTATTTTTTAAAAAATATTATCTAGCATGCAACATTCCCATAACCAGCAAGGACACACCTTTTTATTAAACACAAAACGAATATTTCTTTGAAGATAAGACAATGTTCTTATTTGTACTAGAAAATCAAGAAAAATGGACTGTTCATGAAGGCACCATAATATGATGAGCACATAGTAAGAAAGAAACACTTTCATAACTGGGTTATTTTGGCAGTATACATTACTTATTACTAAGTTAGGAAAAGTGATAAAACTAATTAAACTGAAAAAAAAAAAAATAAATGTTACGGGAAATTCCCCTAAATTAAAGAACCAAAACAAACAAACTAAAAAAGAAGAAGATAAATCACAAATTGCACAAACTCACAAAACTGATTTCAATTACCACTTTTTATTTTTAAACTGACTACAGACCAAGATGTAAAAACTGACATTACTGATCATTTTCCACTCCTGAAACATTCAAGTTCTGTACTTAATATATGCTATTTTGTAATACATTACTACACTATTGGTATATTAGTATTAAAACAGTATGGTATTACATTAATTAAAGTTGCAATTTGGGTTGTCAATTAAATTGAATAATAATACTGACTAACTGATCAACTTTGAAAATTCAATTATCCGATCAACTGTGTTTAATTGATTCAATTAAAATGTAATGTGAAGTGCTCTGTGAATCCTATGTACGGAAAATCTGTATACACCATTGGTTAGGTAGGATGGACAGGTCATTAACATGAACTAGTGTTTCTTGCATAACTTCAATAATAATAATAATAATAATAATAATAATAATAATAATAATAATAATAATAATAATAATAAATAGTTGTGGAACACATCAATAAAGAAATGTGTGTGTTATTCTTCATAGTGTATGGAATTACTATAAATAAAAACTAATATATTGTATTCTCTACAAATATTAAAATTAAAAATGATATTGATTGGTTTCGCTCCAAGTTTAACTTGGAGCAAACACTGTTCACAATCAATTAAGATTCAATTCATTGATTAAATACATCTTGTTCATCAATTAACATGTTTAGGCAATCAACAACGCTAATGATAATTTCATATTAGTTAATTATTAACACAGCATGCAAACTCTTTTATTATATTTACTGGCAGTTGGAAATAACCACAAAAACAATAATTGTTAGCTAGATACAAACACTTGCCTTGAATTTGTAATAATTGCTGCCTTCGGCAAACCTGTAGTTCCTGATGTGTATATGTACATTAAATTATCTGCGAAGCCAACTGTGTCTGTAACAGCTGCAGGTGAGCAAGATGATTCTATCACCAATGCATTCAGATTTTTTGAGCCAAGTTCACTTGTGAGCGTGTTTGAACTATCTCCGGAATGATACAGCGTGATGTTTGAATCAAGCGAGGATGAAATTTCTTTAATTGCTGAAAGAAGACAGACACGAGTTATTTTTCTGCACAATAAACATATATACTTTACCATAATCATAATGCAATGTCTAAAAGTGCACACACATATGCAAACACTTACAAAAATTACTGGAGGAATTCATACGGTCATCTATACTTTTTCAATTCTTCAAATCTACAAATAGCCAAAGGTGTAGCATAATTATTGTTATTATCAGAGAGATTTCCACTCTTACCACATAAGAAAAGCTATTCCATGCTCCCTGGCCCTTAGAAGATAATACCTCAACCAGTGGCATGCCCAAGGAGGGGAGGAGTTGGTGGGGATTGTAACCTCCCATTCGGAACAGTATTCTTAAAAAAATGAACATCAAAGGCAGGAAAAGATGGAAAAAATGAGGGCTGACTACTAAACAAAGTATCTGTAACCCCCTCCCCCACCTTTGAAAATCATGGGCATCCAACTGACCTCAACTCATCTCCCACACTTTGTCAGGACTACATCCTGCCCTGGTCAACAATGGCCACTGTAGTCACCAAACAAATCTCCACTTCCTGCATACTAAGTAATAAACAAACCCCAAAAATCTGTTAGTGTAAGGAATCATATTTCAAATATATACATGCACATATATGAAGTGGAAATTGATAGCTAGGGGAATGATTGGTTAAATGTTGGTCCAGCTGGAAGAATGCTCTGCGAAATTTTGTAACCACCTCTCCTGCATCCCCTCCCCCTTCACTTCAAGCACTATATACAGGCAAAATTAATATTTTGTATGTTTTAAAACTGAAAAATACTATGCATTACCTGAATTTTGTCTGCTTTTAATTTCCTCTTAAACATTGTTTTCATGCGTTAATATTACTCTTAATTATTTGAACTTAGAAATTGGTTGAAAAATTATCTATAATTAGCTTTAGATTATTACCTAGCATTTGGTTTCAGCCTGTAGATGTACATAGTTTTCTCTGTGCTAACATACAAAGCTATTTTCTTTACTGCTTTCAAAAGCATTTTAATATTATTCTGAACTATATATACATCATTGCAACATCATCTTCATTACATGATCTAATTTCAGTCCCTCTTTGGTTTCTTCTACTTTCTTAACTACATATTATATGGCTAAGCTCAAAAGCAAAAGTACCTTCTTGTTTTAATCCACCAACAGTACTAGAAGTGAGAGGAATGCAGAGGGTCCCGGCTAGCAAAATCTTCTCCAACCATCACCTCCCGGTTGACTCAATGTCACCATGTTAAACCATAGGAGCAACCCCCCTTCCTGCTAGCCCAAGGCTGGACTAAACTCCCCCAATTAGCATTTTGCACTTCAAGCGTTGTCCACCAATGATTTATACATCAATCAAACTTACAGCTACCTACATGGATTTGATTTCCTCCCTCTTCCTTTACAGCCAGCTCTTTACATGAAAACTGTTAGAAGCGGATGTTTGCTCTATTGATTTATCTCGAATTTGCCACTTGGAGGGTACAAGGATGATTTTAGGGGAATGTAATAGTAAATTTAACACCAAAAAATGCCATAAATCAAGCATGTGACAAATTTTAGGGGAGCGTGGGGATTCTCCTTTATGTTAACATCCTGACAATGAAACACGATGATGTGTTAAGTAAATTTCCATAGCTGGGAAATGTTCTTATCCCCCTTCTCTTCCCACTTTGAGAACTATTTACAGCAAACATTTAGGCTAAAATACAACTTCAGCATCTTCTATTCCAATTTGGAAACCCATAAGTTCCTTTATTCAACTCATGTCTCAAAATGTGCACATTTCATTTTATCTAGCAACTATTTAAAGCCACTTATTACCTTCTGCTCCTTCGCTTCCAAATATAATGGCCTGGCAGTTGGCAACATTTATGGAATGAATTAACGTATGAAGCCGCAGGTTATAATTTATGAAGGCCACTGTGATGCCTAACTTAGATAAGCCTAGCCATATGCACACATATTCTGGTCGGTTATCCATGAACAGTGCAACTGTGTCTCCTTTTTGATATCCATGGTTCTTGAAAACATTAGCTACCCTATTACTGTACTCATTCACCTAAAAAAAAAAAGAAATCAATACCGTTAATATGTGAAAAAACAAAAACACAATTGCACCTTAAAAATATTGTTACTCATACTCTAGTGCATTACAGTAATTACATAGAAGGACAAGCCTATTAATAAATATGTATTGCTTAAATTTAAAATAATCTATTGTGGTTAATTTAGGATACTGAGGTTACTTCTGTGTTGCATATGCTTATGTTTACATATGTTTAAAACAAATTTTCAAAGGACTTACAATAACATAGTTTGACTATACTAAAACAATCATATAGAATTGCCCAAAATAACATACAGAAATTAAACATTTCTGCCACACAAGTCTGCTAGTTGCACATTACAACCTTGTTAAATATCGCATATACTATAATATTATATAAGAACAATTTTACATTTTTGTGGATAAAGAAAATCATATCTGAGGTAAAATTTATGATTTATTTTGTGGATATTTTGAAAAAAATATAATATTTATTTAAAAAACGAAATCATTACCTGTTGAAATGTCCATGTCTGGTCTTCAAAATAGAAACATATTTTACTTGGATGTTTGGCAACTTGTTGTTCAAATAGTTTTGCTACTGAAAAATTCTTCCTTTCATAACCCTTCACTTGTAATTGCAGTCTTATAAAACAATAGAGAGCTCTGTAATGAAACAACATAATGGAAAATGCTCAGTGCTTTTCATGTTCTAATGTTAAAATATACATTTAAATGTTACAAATTCAATTTTTCAAAACTCTGACCCGCATCTGCACTGCTTGAAAGAAACAAACTCTGGAGATCAAGTATTATTTAAATAAATTCAATGTATATTTGTCGATTACTACAAGAGT
Source organism: Lepisma saccharinum (assembly GCF_977018435.1). Lineage (NCBI taxonomy): Eukaryota > Metazoa > Arthropoda > Insecta > Zygentoma > Lepismatidae > Lepisma > Lepisma saccharinum. The sequence continues at coordinate 138,114,249 of NC_139229.1, forward strand.
ATCTTTATTCCAGCTTATAGTCCAGTAAAAGTAGGTAAAATGTCATCAAAGAATGGAAAAAATTCCAACAGAGATAAAAATTGGTAGATATCACCAGTATGGTATTTCAAACAACATACTAAAAGTCCCCGACAATCCGAGTTGTGCTCTGTCCGCCATATTGGAAAATGGCGGATGAACGGTGACGTTTGATCATAATTGCTTTATTAACTAAAAATGGTGAAGGTTGAGCTGAAAATGTGTTCAGACACAAATTAAAGAAAATAAAATTTCCAATAACTGTAAGAAGATAATTTTTTGTGATTTAACCAACCTATCTAATAATGTTAAAAATAAATTTAACCAATATAATCCAATAATGTAAAAAATAAATTTATTTCGCGACTTGTAACGAACAATATATATTACTGACCAAGCTTCTTCCAATCCGCTTCCCCTCATCATGTATCCTATCGCTCCCTTGTACGACATAAGCATGTGGAATCCACCTAGACGAAGGACAACTGACGACATATCTCCGTTGTCTAGAGAAGCCGCAACAATTTCAGAGGCTTTCAGATATAGAGGTTGGTCGATAGTAACAATACATGTCTTTTGAGCATGTTTCATGCATTCTTCAACTGCGAACATAAGGGATGAGTATATGGCATCTGGACTTGTCGGCAGCAGCTTTATAAATGGTAATATACTTATTTCAGAAATGTGATTTTCCTTGCTACCTTCAGTGGCAAGCTCCATATAACCACTCCAACTTGGACTTGGTGACAAGGTAAGGTGATTTCCACACATCTATACAAAATCAAGAAGTGATGCAACATGCACTGATGGTGCTACCTGTTTGGTGTATTCAATTTCTTTAATCTTGATTTTCTCCAGGCAACGGACAGCAGGCACAACGTACGTGCGTAATGGAACATTACCAAATTTGGCAAGGTAACATTCTGGTGGTTGCTTCTTCAATCGAACATTTTCTTTTCTGGGATGAACAGATCTTGCAGGAGTAGTGCACATAATGCTCCCCATATTGTGGAAAGTTATTAGTCCATCCAAGTTCCGAACATTGACGTCTGCATTATCAAAAACAAACCGATTCAATAATTCCTTGTCAACAACAATTTCCTCATCACTTAACATTGCAGAACTAAGATACAATACGGCTTCATTGTAGATGCACATAAACCCATGCTTGATAACATATCAATAATATTTCTTGAACCAAAATATCTATGTGGATGAACTGCAAGTCCAATCTGAATCATTGAATTGAATGACCGTGGTCTTACTGCTGATATAATAGCATGCTCAATACACGCACATTTTCTTTTGATGGAGTCTTCATTTCCTTTTATTTGTTTCATAATCACACCCTCTCTAAAGACCCTTAATGTCTCTGGAACCATATCATCAGCTGTCTTCAAGCATTAATGTGGATTTGGATCATATGTTTCAGATCGTATATCTTCCCGAATTATTGCGGCAGCAGTTCTAACAATTCTATGTCTTTCGTTCTTTGGATCTTCTTCTTTCTGTGTGTACCAACTTTCGGATAATATTTTATATCCTGTATCACGGAAACATACTGTAGTGGTTTGCCCTTTACGTATTTTATTATCATGTCTTCTCCATAGTGATCACATAGGTGTTTCTTAAGAGATGTTTCTGAGACATCAGTATCTTGTGGAAGATATTCCTTCATCTTCGTCATAAGTTGATTCATCGAGTACTGACACTCGTCGTTATCATTATCAAGGTAGCAGCATAACTGCAGAAATGCTATAGAAATACACTCATCTTCAGGCCTACCACGTTTTCCTGATGTAGGTGAGGATGTGTAAAATTTAGTGAAACAAGGATGGTGATACCTAGCCTCAACTGCAACTAGATCAATAACGATGTGTATTCGATCAAGCACAGTCCTTCCCCAATCATCGTTCCTCTTGATGGCAACTTCAATGATTTGATCCTTGAATGTTAAGGATCGAACTTCAAATATTTTAACTCGTCTGTTCACATTTTTGTTTTTCATTTCTGCTTGAAAATCACAAACTTCACTGCAAGACAAGCAATCACATTTGAAGTGAAATATATGTACTGCTGATCGAAGGAGTATTGAATTTTGTGGTGAACAATTACTTGCAGCAGTAATACTACTCTCACGAGTATAGTCTGTACGGCACTTAATATGTAACCTCACATTCGTCTCATTTTCCAATTTCTCAAATATTCCATCTTTTCCACGTAAACTGCTGCTCTTTATAGCAAGCATTTAAGCCTTTTATCACAACCACAGTGTCACCTTCACTCAACGTTTGTTCACAAATAATACAATATTGGGTTATATCCATTGTTGCCTTGCCAAAAAGGTTATTCAGTTTGTTGTCTGATGATCAGATCCATTACATCGAAGTTCCACAACGGGCAGCACCCTTAAAGAAATTACATATATTATTAACAGTGAAATGGTAGGTTAAATCACAAAAATTTATCTTCTTACAGTTATTGGAAATTTTATTTTCTTTAATTTATGTCTGAACACATTTTCGGCTCAGCCTTCACCATTTTTAGTTAATAAAGCAATTATGATCAAACGTCACCGTTCATCCGCCATTTTCCAATATGGCGTACAGAGCACAACTCGGATTGTCGGGGACTTTTAGTATGTTGTTTGAAATACCATACTGGTGATATCTACCAATTTTTATCTCTGTTGGAATTTTTTCCATTCTTTTTTCTAATTTGCCTGGACTATTATTTTAAAGTTTCATTCTCATAAAAGTGTAATTCACATTTAATTGAACATTGATGTACTGGAATCATAGTACCTTTGTTTTCTTTATGCGTGATGATGCTATAATGAGTCAGACCCATAGCTAGAACCAGGGCCATAGTAGCAGAACCCTGTAGACCCCTGCTCTGCCCCCTCACCCCACACACACACACTTTCACTTTAGTTGCAAGGCAACACATGGAAAAAGAATGGAAATATATAATCCAAGGACGTACAGAAGTTGGATAGGGGGACCAATATAATCTCACACATATAATTTCTGTTTGTCAGTAATTTGTGTAAATGTTTATAAAGCACTGGTACCTACAAGTTAGATTGGTACAGATATTTGCAGGAACATGATAACTTAAATCTGAAACAATGTTTTGTTGGAAAAGTATTTTACTTGCACACCCCCTCCCTGCCCCTGGAAAATTTTTAGGATGACATTTAATATCCAATGGGTCTTGGCCCCCTTTTCCCCATATATCTCATGTTCATTGACCCATGCCATGAAGACACCTAAGGAAGGTGTGTGTTTGTGTGTGTGTGTGTGTGAGAGAGAGAGAGAGAGAAAAGGGGGGACAGGGTTCCACACATTCTCGATATTGGCCAGTGGCGGCTGGCCAAGTGCAACAAGTGCAGATGTTTTCACCTAATTTTCAAATTAATATTGACATTTTTCATTTGCTTGTTAAATTAAACTATTTTCCAGCAGAACGCACACGATAATACTCAAACAACACGCCGCTCGGCGCTACGCACGTGAAGAGTTCGTCCCAACCCAAGAGCAAACACCGCCAGGTTGCGGAAAACTTAGCCGGTTGTCATGGCAACGGTGACGTCACCTAGCGTTGGCCTTGAACGGGTGTCGCCTCCTAGATGAAGCAGTGGTCTCGTCGGAGAAAACATTGCATCCAGTGGTCGTGGCAAAATCTTTGCGTTCTCGCGAGATCTTGTTCCGCGTGTGTGTTTCGCGTTTCCTATCGTGTGTTGTGTTCATGTGTTGAGCTGTGGTTTCTACAATGAACCCAGTAAATGACTTAGTGTGTAATTTGTTGCAGACAACATTTTCCAGATGGACGGATGAAGACAAAAAAGACGTTTTAAATTGGGGGGGGGGGGCACTGGCACTTACTATTTGTTTTTCATTGCCTATACATATACTTCTTCGCCTGTTATTTTAGGCACGAGCCGCTACTGAATCGGCCACAATGCAGATTATGTGATCAGTATCAAGCTGCGGTTTCCTTTACCGGCAAGATTTATCTCAGCCCTTGAGAAGTCTGGGTGAACCCCAGAGCTGCTTAGTACAGGAACATCGTCCAGAGATCATCCATGTTGGGAATCGAACCCGAGTCTCCTGGGTGGCAGTAAGACACCTAGATCTATTTCATGTTGAGGGGAATAAACAACGCGGTTGATAAAAAATAAATTAATAGAAAATTTACAAGTAAGTTTCAAGGGTATATCGTTAGTAACTCGCTTACGAGTCATTCCATGCCAAATCAACACAGATATGTGCAATTTTTAACCTGACCATCTCCGATTTTCATGAAATTTGGGGAGTTGAAACTATGCATAGAACTTAGTAACTATGAAAATTTTTAGTCTCGTGCGTCTTGTAATTGTTAAATTATTCAAGGTCAAAGTTTGCAGAAATTTCCTTTTTTGAGCCTGCTTAGCTATACTAAATGTGCTGTAACTCCGCCACTATTTTGCCTAGGAAGCTCAAATAAAGCTTATTGTACAGGGAATTGAACAAGCTTTCCAGTGATATATAACAAGCCTACCTTTGGATAAAAATATAATTTTGTCACGTGACCTTGACTTTTGACCTTGAATATCTCAAAACATGTCATCCCCAACAATCGTGAAAAAATATATTTGGTCCCTCATACCATACTATAAAACATACCAAAAAATCATTCTGGGACTGCAATGGGATCAGAAGATACAAAATAATATGTGTAACTATGTGACTGATAAAAGCCCCATTACATGAACTATAACGAGTCAAAAGTCCATTAACACCCCCTACAAAATGTGAAGGAGTTATCCTGGGTATAATTGGTCATAAAAGAAATAGGTTAGGCACAGGGAGATTCCTAGCCGTGTGTGTCAAGCGCAGGTCCGGCAAATTGTTGACCGCCATATTGAATTCAACGCAAAAGTTTCAAAGGAAAGGGGGTGATGCGATATATCAAATCAGGCTAGAATCAAGCTAGGTATGCTTGTTATATATCACTGGAAAGCTTGTTCAATTCCCTGTACAATAAGCTTTATTTGAGCTTCCTAGGCAAAATAGGGGCGGAGTTACAGCAGATTTAGTATAGCTAAGCGGGCTCAAAAAGGGCAATTTATTCTAACTTTGACCTTGAATAATTTAACAATTACAAGACGCACGAAACTAAAAATTTTTATACTTACTAAGTTCCATGCATAGTTTCAACTCCAAAAAATTTCATGAAAATCGGAGATGGTCAGGTCAAAGGCTGTGTTGATTTCGCATGGAATGACTCTTACGTCTTATAGATCTATTTGTTGAGACGACCTCCCTTCCCAGTCTTTCTCCCCTCACACACACACACACACACACATACACACGCGAGCGCGCGAGAGCGCACTTCGTCGAGGCACATTCTAGCTACGATTTTGTTGTTGATTAAGTCCACTTCATATTCAGGTAGACTAATCGGGACTGGACTAGGGATGGCCAGATCCGGATCCGAAATCCGGATCCAGAACTTTCGGATCCGGATCCGGTACTTTCAGATCCGGATCCAGTAGTTTCGGATCCGGATCCGGAATTTTTGGATCCGGATCCATTTTGCCATCCAACATGCGGTTCTTTGGAAAGTAAGAATGTGTTTATAACACATTGTTACCTGCTAATATATACACACACATACAGGGTGTCGCAAAACTCTTTCAACAACGCTTGAGTGCTGGTAGATATCATAAAAACAAGTAACTTTTCCCTATAAAGTTTACCTCGTAAGCGCTTAGTTTCTATCCTGTACGTATGCAACCCAACACAGCAAACGCTTGCTCTGACATAACTACCAGGGGCGCGTGGCAGCGTTGCCACTAGCATTCCTCGTTAAGAGAGACGACTTGAAAACAACAACTTGGGAGACTTGCTTGAACAAAATCCAAAACATTAATGATACTTGCGATGTTGTAAGAAGCATTGACAGTATTTATAAACTGACCAAGACAAATAATGGGCAGACTGAAATTCAAGATTGCTCATTCTAAAATATCTCCATAATTGATTGATTGATCTGGTTTATTTTAATTCGTTTTTCTGCCACCTTTGGCTAATCGCGAAGATGAGGATGATATGATGAAATAACAAATGACACCAATGTCTAGACCAGGATTTAAACCTGAGATACCTGGCGCCGTAGCGAGCTGTGCTAATCACATCACCGCGGAGTGTTTCGTGTATCATGTGATATCAACAATTGCAAGGGACACGTGAGATAGGGGAAATCCACGAACGAACAAAGGTAAACATGATGTGTTTGATGCCTCGTTTCGAACACGCAGAGCCGCCCCCCGTGCCGGAGTGGTTAGCAAACGTATTGTGGACAGATGAAGCCATTTTCACCAGGATGGATGTCTTCAATAGTATAAACAGTCATGTATGGGACTTTGACAACCCAGATGCACTTTTTGTGGCCCATGACCAGCACAAGTTTTCAGTGAATGTGTGGTGCGGGATAGTACATGATCATTTAATTGGACCATACATTCTCCCTGTTCGCCTGAATGGTCGCACGTATCATGCGTTTCTTAGTGAGGTTTTGCCTGAACTGTTGGAGGCCGTACCTTTGGCACTGCGGCAAGAAATGTGGTACCAACACGATGGTGCACCAGCTCATTTCGATTGTAATGTACGACATTTCCTGCATGACGTGTTTCGCAATAGGTTCATTGGTAGGGATGAGCCTGTGCCTTGGCCACCGAGGTTGCCAGATCTCAACCCTCTCAATTTTTCTTCTGGGGAGAAATGAAAACCCTCGTATACGACACACCTGTCACATCAGCTGAAGACCTCGTTGCTCGCATCAACGTCGCCGCCGCGACGGTAGCAGATACACCTGGCTTGTTTGCTCGTACTCGACATCCTTGATTCGTTGCTGTCATCTCTGCGTAGAAGTAAACGGCAGACATTTGAAAACCGTCTGTGATTATTGCCCTCGGCAAATCTCAGTGAGAACACTCTTGGTATTGCTCCCCACCCCCTTTGTGTGGTGAAAGTGACATCTTCAGTTGGTGTACAGTGACACTCACTGTCTGTGCGTAAGATATTGTAGCATTTGTTGTTTGTTGTGTGTGTGTGGGGGGGGGGATATTACGTAGTTGTCGCGTGTAAAAATACACGTTGTCGCAATCATCTGATATTGTGTTTTTCTTTCCCTCCTCCTGGTGGAGTAATGTGTAACTCGTATGCCACATGACATGATTCGTTCATTCCTTGCGTGTAACTGGGAGTATGCAACCTTGCTCAACTTTTCGGATTTTGTGTTCGGTGCTCATGTTTTGATGTTTGAGGTCGGGATGTGTTGTCTTGAACGCATTTCTCATTGTCACGGTCCTTCTTGCTGCGTTACATACCCTTTCCATGTATTGTTCTTGCTGGAAATCTCCAATTCCTTTGAGGACTCCATTGCGCATGCGTGCAGTGAACTTTTCATAGTGACTTCCGGACTGAGCACATACGATTCCTTTATGATTCCCTTGGAACCGCCTCTCTATCTGTTATAGTATTCGTCCCAGTCAGGTGTGACGTTCACTTTGTCACCTTTTGCGAGGCTCCTATCTCGGAAACGAAGCCTCAGTCGTAAAAATGGAACTTAGACTTTTTGCTTGTTTTCGTGTGAGGAATCACCTCCCAAGCGTTGTAAAGGACCTTTAGAAACACCCTGTATAATATACATACATACACACATATATATAGTGTGTGCGCGCGTGCGCGATTTGTAATTAATTAATACACTTACAAGGGAGGTCTAAGTCTCCCCCTCCGATTTCCATGAAATTTGGCAGGTGTATGGAGGGGCCCAAAGGAAGAAGTACTTGTTTTTGTGTTTCAGCTAAAAAAAAATGTTTTAGGGGGAACCCCCCTCAAATGTCAAGATGAGGAGAAATTGAAGTGGGGATCCGACCCCGAAACCACGTAAATATGGCATAGGAATAAACAGGGGGCATTGGGCCTCTCTATACACCTGACAAATTTCATGGAAATCGGAGGGGGACACAGGGCTCAGATGATCCCCACTTCAATTTGTCCTCATATTGACATTTGAGGCGGGCTTTGCCCCCTAAAACATTTTTTTAGCCGAAACAAAAAAACAACATGTATTTCTTCCTTTGGGGCCCTCTATATACCTGCGAAGTTTCATGAAAATCGGAGGGGGATCCTTACTTCAATTTGTCCTCATCTTGACATTTGAGGGGAGGTTGCCCACTAGAACAGATTTTTAGCCGAAACAAAAAACACGTATTTCTTCCTTTAGGCCCCTCTACAAATCTGCCAAGATCCATGGAAATCGGAGGGGAACACAGGGGTGAAATGCCCACTTAAATTTGTCCTCATCTTGACATTTGAGGGGGGTTGCCCCCTAAAACAGTTTTTTAGCCGAAACAGAAAAACACGTATTTCTTCCTTTGGGCCCATTTATACACACACCTGCCAAGTTTCATGGAAATCGGAGGGGAACACAGGGGTGAAATGCCCACTTAAATTTGTCCTCATCTTGACATTTGAGAGGGGTTTTGCCCCCTAAAACAGTTTTCTAGCCGAAGCAAAAAAAACAAAAACGTATTTCTTCCTTTGGGCCCGTTTATACACACACCTGCCAAGTTTTATGGGAATCGGAGGGGAACACAGGGGTCAAATCCCCAGTTCAATTTGTCCCCATCTTGACATTTGAGTGGGTTTTGCCGCGTAAAACCGTTTTTCTAGCTGAAACAAAAAAAAACACGTATTTCTTCCTTTGGGCCCCACTATACACCTGCCAAGTTTCATGGAAATCGGAGGGGGACACAGAGGTCAAGTGCACACTTACATTTGTCCTCATATTGACATTTGAGGGGGGTTGCCCCCTAAAACAGTTTTTTTAGCCGAAACAAAAAAACACGTATTTCTTCCTTTGGTGCCGTTTATACACACACCTGCCAAGTATCATGGAAATCGGAGGGGGAAACAGGGGTCAGATCCTCACTTCAATTTGTCCTCATCTTGACATTTGAGGGGGTTTTGCCCCCTAAAACAGTTTTTTAGCTGAAACAAAAAAAACAATTATTTCTTCCATTGGGCCCCACTATACACCTGCCAAGTTTCATGGAAATCGGAGGGGGACACTTAGATAACCTCCCTTGTTAGTCTTACACTTTGTAATTATATAACACTGCATATATTATAATGTTTTATTTTAATTTGTAAAACTGTAACTGTAGAACAATTGTATAATTTTTGTATAACATTTCTATCTTGTTCTATGTGTTAAAGGTTTCATCCTGGAATGGAATGTCTCACATTTATGTGTGTTTCCATTTCTAATACATTCGAATGAATACATATTCGTTTCAATGGCATTTACAAAATCACCTCTGACATTTTATGTTAAACAAGTAAGACTATTTTTGTGCACGAGTGTGTTAGCCGATGCGTAGCAAGTATTTTAGGAACAATACTTGAAAAAAATTATTGTAGGACTAACTAATGAGAAATTTGTTTGTAATATTATAATGGGATTGAGATACGAAACTATCGGATCCGGATCCATGGATCCGGATTTTTCGGACCCGGATCCGTTTGGCCATCCCTAGACTGGACCTACAGTTTAAAGTGGGATTCGGACCATAGTGCAATGTGCCTCCAACAGGGATTGAACCTGGAACCAATTTATTACAAAGCGTCAGCGCTTCTACGTCATCGCGCAAGCCCACAATACCGTAACGAATTTATATAGACTCAATCTGTGACAGAGGTTATCTAATACGGCTTAGAGATAAAAGATAACAACTGACAAAGCAGCAATCGTGGAATCTAAACAATGCGACATTCCTCAGGATCATTGACCTTCGACTGTTTTCCAGGAAGAGGCAGTGGACGACGTAATTACTCCCGTGTTTACTTTCACTTGCAGAAACTTGGTCCTCTGAAAGTTTTTCTTCCACTGCTTTCTACACCGAAGCTTTCTCTCGCTGTGTCCGTTTCTCTTCCTCTTCACACTAATACCGTCAATCTATTTCACAGCCACCAAACACATCTGTTTAGAATTACTTAAGTATGTTACTTAGCACTTATTACCAGTGGCCAAGAACATATTTGGGGGTCCAAGGAATTGATTAAATCAAATAAGCAAAATGCTTGTTTATCAGTTGTTGCATAATCGAGTGTTATTTACTCGTATTTCCGTCGAACTTACACGAATGTAAGGATTAGATTGGGAACATAGTTTTGCACATGCATTGTTTTAAGTCCACTTTATGCCCAAATAGGCTAATTTGGATTTGACCTACAGCTTAAAGTGAGATCTGTGGATCGAACCCGGGATCCCCTAATTACAAGACGACGACGTTACCACTACGCCATCGGTGAACTCCCACTTTTCACGATTTGGACCTAATCTCATATTGTTATTCAATAAATATTCCATTTTTAATTCTTTGACATTAATTTCCTTGGGGGACATTTGCATTTATACTAATAACCAGACAAGACCATAACCAAACAAGAAAAATGGAAGAAATATAAAACTTTCTTTATGGTTGGCTTTTCTTTTTTTCTACCTGGCCGTTTTAACGCGACGGCGTGGATGACTGATGAAATGCGTGATGGGACAAACAGGGTTCTACCTCTGGCTTGGTAGCGTGTTACTCTCACCACTCTCCCACGAAGATCGGCAAGTATGACCAAGACGAGAGTAAGAAAGAAAGCTACAGAAACGGAATTGAAAATTGAGATAAAAATGAAAGGTCTCAAACAAAAAAATAAAATAAAATAAAATAAGTAAGAAAATTAATGAAGTAAAAGTACAAACTGCATGATTTTTCGTTTCCGCAAGGGGGACAAAGTCCCCTTCCCATGGCTCCACTTATTCCGCATTTTCGGACTACACACCAAGGCTGAAAATTAGTTGGCATCCATCATCCATTAAATATGGTAATATTTTATACATGTTGACGCCATGTGCTCCCTAAAGCTTCATTCATTCCTTCAGGGTATGGAATTCGCAAGGTCGACATTTCAAGTGTTAAGCAATGCAAGAACGTCCTCGGAGAAACAACGTGTCGCAATTTCTCAAGTACAAGGAAGTTATGGTAAAACTGTTAAACAACATCAAAGCCGAAACACGTTCTAACACACATGCAAGTGCCAATGTTACAACACATTATTTTTTTCTAAATGTAACAATCAAATCACGGTAACCTTCACGTAATGATTCGACAACAATATCTAGCACAAAACTATTTTGCGCCGACCCCGTGGCGGAGTGGTTAGCACAGATCGCTAACAACCAGGTGTCCTGTCCTGGGCATGGGTGTTCTTTGTGAGTGTCCCTTCATCCATTTCATCATATCATCTTAGTGATTAGCCAAAAGTGTAAGAAAAGCGAATTAAATAAACTAAATAAATAAACAACTCCTTTACGATGATTCGCCTCCCAGTGTTTTACTTACCGTACCAATAAAAATGTTGATAACAATTGTGCGGTTTATAATGCAATGCTGATACATAAATAACATTGCAATCATAAAACGGACATACTTTTACAATCATTAAGTTAGATGGTACAGTGATATTTCTACAGTATAATATACATCGGTTCAGGTCCCCTTTATCTCAGACTAATCCGGACTGGATATACAGTTTAAAGTCGGATCCGAACCACTATTTTAATTATTAATTTTTGGGTTTATTTTACTTCGCATTTCTGCCACTTTTGGCAAATCACGAAGATGAGGATGAGTGATGATGTGATTAAATTGATGAAAGGACACGCATAGAACATTCATGCCCAGGTTGGTATTCGAACCCGGGACGTCTAGCGTCTTAGTGCGGTGTGCTAACCACTGCGCCACGGAGGCCGGCCGGAACCACTACGTGCCTCCACGACTATCGAAGTCGTTAATTACAAGGTAACAGCATTACCAACATGCCATCAAGGAGGTCTGGTAATATATTTTGAAAATGAGATTCCCAGGAGGGAGGAGTATCTTTAAAGTTGCTTACATACTTTAAGGATCTGAGTCACTAACTTTTGGAGTTACTTTGCTCTAGATGCATGACTTGCAAGCGTGCTGTTCTTTATTTTACTTATGACTATCTAAAATTGCACTAATTTTAATTAAATTATAATAATCCTTGCATATTGAAAAAAATGGAAATATATAGATAAATACATTCAAAGCAATAATAATAATAAATTTAAATAATAAATAAACAAATTATTTACATAATCTGTATTTTATTGTCGATATAAATTAGGTGACATCGTGAAATGTTTAAGAACTGCGCACACCTATATTATATACATTAAACAAATAAATTAATGACAAATGTTTTTCATGGAACATTTGCGATTTCATATCGAATAGGCTGAATGTTGGTATCGGCTAAACTCCCACGTCGGTCCATCCCGATTATTCATGCCGACGCGGTTACCTTTGTCATAAAAATACGCGGAGAAAATTGATTTAAAAAAGAGTGTTCTACTGACTGCCCTTGTTATTTTCTTGTTTCGGTCTCATACGCACAACGAAAGAATTAAACGTGTCTGATTTTTCCGAGAACATTATGATGAAATTCAACTTTGCACCTGTCTGCTGTTTGAAGGTTAAAAGTGGGTCCTTGTGGAACCAGTTGTGTGTAGATTCTGCTTGGAGAATTGAGGAAACGTGGGAATGTATTTTACATAAAAAGTGCATAAGCAATGAATTTCTACCGACGAAGCTCACGTCGATCGCGTTTCGCAGGGAAAAATATAATTCGCTCGAAAATTTATGCTCATGTAGACTATTCACGATTGGACCTAGAGTTCAACGTTAAATCCTAACCACTGTCTCTGTGTGGCGTGGCTCTACTGGCAATCGAACTTGAACCGTTTGAAAAGCGTAACAAGAGAGAAAGCTATCGAGGCAAATCAATGTGGTATTTGCAGGGGGTGGTGGGGAATTTCCCAATAAACACTCGCAAAGAATCCCAAGCCGGGATTCGAATCCGGGATCCCTGGTGTCATAACGCGCTTCCCTAACCACTCCGTCACGGAGGTCAGTTTAAAACTAATGACAAGTCGTCAATAACTCACAACTAAATAATTCTCCTCTCCCTTTGACGTGCAAAGAAGTGCCTCTTGGTGTTTATCATATGATGGACTCCCATGAGGCAACTACAAGTAACACTAACCTATTAATTGAACTAGTAGTTGACAGGTGAACAAAACTACCATCTGCTCCCTAATCCCCCGTTGAGCACCGACGCATATACGTAGCTGCATGAATATGCACCACCTCCGAAGTAAAATTTTAAAAAACACCACTGTCCACAACGCGAACTTTTTCTTTGATGATTGTTCGATACAATATATTTCTTACATAGACAGAAACACTTGTTGATATGATCTTCCAATTGATAGTGTAGCTTGCTTGCCTTGTATCTATTTTCCTCATTCCTTATCCCTATTGCCTGATGCAATATATCGACATACTCGCAGATATTACGTAGTTTCACTCATCAGCATCCAGTGGCGTGTCCAGAAGGGGGTTGATGGTATTTACAAAGCTCTCTTTTGGCCCAACTTTACGGATCCACCGACATATCTGCAGCCGTGAGCTTGAAATGCCGTCGAATGTGTAGACCGAAGTGGTGAGGAAGGATCAGTGGTTTTAAGACATGGGAAAGGGCTGCTGGAAATGGTTTTCTCTCGTGTTGACAAGTGTAGAGAGAAGAGTGTGGAGGGATTAAGACATATTCGGGATAGCACAAAACTATAAATACTGTGACTGATAAAAACGGAAGGGAACTTTCTATTGTTTGCATTTTCCCCGAGGCTACAGATACGTTGGTGGTATAATAACCGATTACTCTGTGCTGCAACATTCTATTGAGGGCAAACGCTCGCCAAGCAGTTTTTAATACTGAAAATTATGCACTGAACGGAGATTAAACAGAAATTTCTCGCATCAAAGAAGACATTGGGCTGATCTTTCTTTCAAGAAATAAAACGCCGCTGACACTTAAGAGGGGTGGGGGGATGTCGAATGGGTTAGTCAATTTCCTCCTTTCCATGGAAATTGGCATAATCCGTTTGATTCTGTAAAGACAAAACTAAAAACCTCATGTTTATAGTTAAAATAAAAAATCAGTTCGAAAAGGAAGCTTTAACGTTCATCTTAACCCAAAGAGTATAATGGTTCAATAAGTTTTTGTTTTGTTTTGTTTTTTTAATAAAAGTGAGATTTTTTTATGCGAGAGGTCACGTACCACAAATCTCGTGACAAATTTCCCCTTTCAAAGATTTTCCCTGGAGTAAGATGCATTAAAATTGTAACAAAATATGAGAACGACTATATTTTAGAATTACAGTTCTACCATACATTCGCTCGTTTCTAGCATTAAATAAGAAATTATTATTTGAATAATAATACTCGTAATATATCAATGATTTGACCCTCACTACAAAAATTTCTGGGTCTACTAAAAAGGAGGTCGTAACTCCACATTTGCGAACTTTCTGTTCACGCGGCAGACGGCATCAGCATCTTTGAACTCGCGGAGACGTGCAACAGATGTTTCGCGATCTCCAGCAACTGTTGAAGAAGCTTCCTCGTCAGCATTGTCTTGCGGGCTGTTACCTCATTCTCGGAAGTTCTGGAATTCCAAGGAGTCGGGTAAAGCCGGCGGCCTCGATCCTGCATGCATTGTGACTGCAGAATCTTCCATATTATATGCACGTTTTGCTTGCATTGTTCAACTTTTGAGTTCTATTAACATGAATTTCGTTTAAGTCCACTTTTGTGCACATAAAAGGCTAATCTGGACTGAACCTACAGTTTAAAGTGGGATCCGAACCACTATGCAATATTCCTCCCCCGGGTATTGAAACCGGAACCCTTTGATTACGTTCTATTAACATGGTTTTCAGGTCTGAAGAAAGGGGCGTGCCAGAGTAACTGCTGAAACTGTTTCTTTGTGCTTTGGATCGATTGACTGAATTAAGTTATTTACCTCACTTTTCTGCTACTTTTGGCTAATCGCGACGATGAAGACGAATGGTGATAAGATGATATGGATGAAGGGGCAATCACAAACACATATGGACAATACAACACAATTCCTGCAGAGGATTATCCTCACGGCAAGTCCAGGCTAGGGATGGCCAAACGGATCCGGATCCGAAAAATCCGGATCCATTCGGATCTGGATCCGGATCCGAAAGTTCCGGATCTGGATCCGGATCCGAGAGTTCCGGATCCGAAAGTTCCGGATCTGGATCCGGATCCGAGAGTTCCGGATCCAAAAATTTCGGATCCGGATCCGAGAGTTTCATATCTCAATCCCATTATAATATTACCACACCTTAAAAGGTATTATGATCTTTGATTACAAAGAAATTTTTCATTAGTTAGTCCTACAAGAATTTTTTTCAAGTGTTGTTCCTAAAATACTTTGCTACGCATCGGCTAACACACTCGTGCACAAAAAAATCTTACTTGTTTAACATAAAATGTCAGAGGTGATTTTGTAAACGCCATTGAAACGAATATGTTTGATTTGATTTAGTTTATTTTAATTCGCGTTTTGTGCCTCTTGGCTAATTTGCGAACATGGGGATGAGTGATGAAATGATGAAATTGATGAATGAACATTCACAAACAACCAAGTCCGACCGGGATTCGAACCCGGGACCCTTGGCGTCGCAGCGCGATGTGCTAACCACTCGGCCACAGGAAACGAATATGTATTCATTCCAATGTATTGGAAATGAAAACACACATAAATGTGAGACATTCCATTCCAGAATGAAACCTTTAACACATATAACAAGATAGAAATGTTATACAAAAATTATACAATTGTTCTACAGTTACAGTTTTACAAATTAAAATAGAACATTATAATATATGCAGTGTTATATAATTACAAAGTGTAAGACTAACAAGGGAGGTTATCTAAGTGTCCCCCTCCAATTTCCATGAAACTTGGCAGGCGTATAGTGGGGCCCAAATGAAGAAATACGTGTTTTTTTGTTTCAGCTAAAAAACGTTTTTAGGGGGGCAAAACCCCCTCAAATGTCAAGATGAGGACAAATTGAAGTGAGGATCTGACCCCTGTGTCCCTCCGATTTCCATGATACTTGGCAGGTGTATAGTGGGGCCCAATGGAAGAAATACGTGTTTTTTTGTTTCAGCTAAAAAACGGGTTTACAGGGCAAAACCCCCTCAAATGTCAAGATGAGGATAAATTGAAGTGAGGATCTGACCCCTGTGTCCCCCTCCAATTTCCATTATACTTGGCAGGTGAGTGTATAAACGGGCCCAAATGAAGAAATACGTGTTTGTTTTGTTTCACCTAAAAAACGGTTTTAGGGGGCAAAACCCCCTCAAATGTCAAGATGAAAACAAATTGAAGTGAGGATCTGGCCCCTGTGTCCCTCCGATTTCCATGAAACTTGGCAGGTGTATAGTGGGGCCCAACGGAAGAAATACGTGTTTTTTCCTTTCAGCTAAAAACGGTTTTAGGGGGGCAAAACCACCTCAAATGTCAAGATGAGGACAAATTGAAGTGAGGATCTGACCCCTGTGTCCCTCCGATTTCCATGATACTTGGCAGGTGTATAGTGGGGCCCAATGGAAGAAATACGTGTTTTTTTGTTTCAGCTAAAAAACGGGTTTACAGGGCAAAACCCCCTCAAATGTCAAGATGAGGATAAATTGAAGCGAGGATCTGACCCCTGTGTCTCCCTCCAATTTCCATTATACTTGGCAGGTGTGTGTATAAACGGGCCCAAATGAAGAAATACGTGTTTGTTTTGTTTCACCTAAAAAACGGTTTTAGGGGGCAAAACCCCCTCAAATGTCAAGATGAAAACAAATTGAAGTGAGGATCTGGCCCCTGTGTCCCTCCGATTTCCATGAAACTTGGCAGGTGTATAGTGGGGCCCAACGGAAGAAATACGTGTTTTTTCGTTTCAGCTAAAAACGGTTTTAGGGGGGCAAAACCCCCTCAAATGTCAAGATGAGGACAAATTGAAGTGAGGATCTGACCACTGTGCCCCTCCGATTTCCATGATACTTGGCAGGTGTGTGTATAAACGGGCCCAAAGAAAGAAATACGTGTTTTTTTTTGTTTCAGCTAAAAAACGGTTTTAGGGGGCAAAACCCCCTCAAATGTCAAGATGAGGACAAATTGAAGTGAGGATCTGACCCCTGTGTCCCTCCGATTTCCATGAAACTTGGCAGGTGTATAGTGGGGCCCAATGGAAGAAATACGTATTTTTTGTTTCAGCTAAAAAACGGGTTTACAGGGCAAAACCCCCTCAAATGTCAAGATGAGGATAAATTGAAGTGAGGATCTGACCCCTGTGTCCCACTCCAATTTCCATTATACTTGGCAGGTGTGTGTATAAACGGACCCAAATGAAGAAATACGTGTTTGTTTTGTTTCGGCTAAAAAACTGTTTTAGGGGGCAACCCCCCTCAAATGTCAATATGAGGACAAATTTAAGTGGGCATTTGACCTATGTGTCCCACTCCGATTTCCATGAAACTTGCCAGGTGTATAGTGGGGCCCAAAGGAAGAAATACGTGTTTTTTTGTTTCAGCTAAAAAAGACGGTTTTACAGGGCAAAACCCACTCAATTGTCAAGATGAGGACAAATTGAAGTGGGGATCTGACCCCTGTGCCCCCCTCCGATTTTCATGAAACTTCAAAGGTGTATAGAGGGGCCCAAAGGAAGAAATACGTGTTTTTTTGTTTCGGCTAAAAAACTTTTTTAGGGGGCAAAACCCGTCTCAAATTTCAAGATGAGGACAAATTGACGTGGGGATCATCTGACCCCTGTGTCCCCATCCGATTTCCATGAAATTTGACAGGTGTATAGTGAGGCCCTATGCCCCCTGTTTCTTCCTATGCCATATTTAGGGTGGTTTCGAGGTCAGATCCCCACTTCAATTTCTCCTCATCTTGACATTTGAGGGGGGACCTCTATACACCTGCCAAGTTTCATGCAAATCGGAGGGGGAGACTTAGACCTCCCTTGCATTAATTAATTACAAATCGTGCACGCACACACACACACTATATATATATATATATATATATATATATATATATATATATATATATATGTATGTATATTAGCGGGTAACAATATGTTATAAGCACATTCTTACTTTCCCAAGAAGCGCATGTGGGATGGCAAAACGGATCCGGATCCGGAAGTTCTGGAACCGGATCCAAAAAAACCGGATCCGGATCCGAAAGTTCTGGATCCGGATCCAAAAGTACCGGATCCGGATCCAAAAGTACCGGATCCGGATCTGAAAATTCCGGATCCGCGGATCCGGCGATCTGGCCATCCCTAGTCCAGGCCAGAGCCTCATTATCATTTGTGTTCTTGCTTCACGAAAGAAAGCAAAAAAAGCTGTAGAATCTTTGTTAATGATTATTTTGTGACTCGCACCCCGCCCCCTTCGATGCAAAAATGACAAACCGTCCATTTCAATTTGTATTCTCTTTCTCTTACACTCTGTATGTTCCTAAGGCCCGTTTTAACAGTTTTTGCTAACATATATATATATATATATATATATATATATATATGGGTTGTACATTTAAAAGTGGCAACACTGTCAGGAAGAGGTGATAACACCGTTCATGTGCTATCACACGGTGAGCATTGTTAGTTGGGGCCCATGTCGATGTGCAGATTACCAAAAGTGGTCGGTGCAGAGAGTGATCTTGTGTATGTAGGAAGTTGAAATGAACATAATTTTGTTCTTTGCCCTAAGACATGTTTGGACCAAAATCCAGGTGGCCGTGGCAAAAATGCACGAGTTTGTCATCAATACTAACATGAAGCCTGTAGCAACAATACCTAGCCATATCTGGTAGTTGCACATTGGGATGTGTCAGTGAGAACATGAGGAAAATTGCATCATGCTGGCTTCCCTATATTGTCACCATATATTATATATATAAAAAGTTTCAGTAATTTTATAGCAGGCAGTAATTTACACGGGAACATTGCAAGTAACATTCGATTATAGCATTTGTGACTGATTATATACAACATGAAAGACATTGCGAGTTAAAATAAGATGTGCAGTTTTGATTTTAAAACTAATTTATTCAAAACAAACACAGAAATGGCAGAGACTAACAATATTATTAGTATATCAAGTATCTACATGTTGTTGCATATATAAATAAAATTATAAGTTTATTAAGTGGCTCAGTATTGTGAATATTTTGTGTCGAGTCTTAACGTACAATTCTGACCGTGCACTAGTTCCAAGTTGTTTGTGGTGTGGTTGTGATGTTTATATACTGTAAATGCACATGAATCGATGTTTAAGAAGTGTAGATTAAGTTAAACCTATATTTATTTACAGGAAACGCCCTTTTCTTCTGTTGCATTCAATTTATTATTTATACTTAATGGCTTTTCAAAATGAGACGTCATATATTGCTCAGATTGCAAAGGGAAGCTGCTACATCTGCGCTTGTGATCGGTTATGCTAAGCAAACTGCTAATAAAATCTGCGAAAGGTGCCATGGAACATGCTATGGAATCGAAATGTTGAAAGTAGGGTGTACGTAGATTTTTCCCTATATGCCTTTTGAATTCCTTTTGCATTAAGGATTTTATATTTTTAATTATTTCATGCTGTTTCGAGCCTCACAATGCACTTCTATAGTGTCTATTTTAGGCAGAGTGCCTGCCTGATCATCATCCTGCCTCAAAATGCTTTTCTAGGACGATCTCTTATTTTGTGACTGTCCTTTCAACAACCACCATTCATCATCGTCGCGATTAGCCTAAAAGTAACAGAAAAACTACTAAAAAATAAGATAAATAGAATACAAAATAAATTAATAAGCATGCAACTAAAAATTAATAACACTTTCATTTTACAAGCTTTTAATCCAAGTAAATCCGCATCCAGCACAGAATGTTCACTTTTTTGTCAAGGAAAATCTTCCCATCTAAAGTTCTCAAACCTCATAGTATGAGAGTGGTAGACACTGGGTTCATGATTATATTTGCCGTCGGCTGTACAATGACGTGCGCGCCGACGATTCAAATTTGTTCATTATTAACTTTAACCTTGAATCCACTAAAAACAACATGTCTTTCGTGATATAACGATGAGATAATATTGTTTTCGCACGATTAAGATTATTTTAAACGCACGCACAGTAATATTGGCATCACTTGCAAATGCTAAGACGATACAGTCATAAATTCATTAATGTAAGTTTCCGGCAATACACTTAAAGATACCTTTCACATAAAGGTGTTGTGTTAAGATTACACTCCCATCATGATCCGCCAATCTTGTGTGCTCGTGAAATTGCCAGATATTGTGGAATTTAACAAATTTTCATTCTTTACAGAATTTCAAAGTTACAAAACTGCAACCAGCTGAAATCAAGGTAGTTGATTTTGGGTACCCTATAGTTCTCCCCCTTTGCAAAATCGCATTATATTTATATATGAAAGGGTCAATGAGCCCATATAGATCAAAGAAATGTTTGTGTATGCTTGGAACCAGTTGTGCCCAAGGAATGCAGTTGGTGGGGGATGTTTGCACAAATCTTGGGGCAAGCTGAGGGAAAGGGATGCTCCTATGTTTTTACGAGTAGGCAGTCAACAGCTGTGAACTACCATCACCCCGCACCCCCATCACTTCGAGTATTAAGTGAGGTCACAACCACCCCAATTCGTAAAAACAGAACATATGCAAGATATAGGGCCTAATAATTTTAGAGTTTCGAGTACGAATTTAGTATGGCGGATATAACAGAAACGTCGGTATTGCTGCTACAACTATTTTTCGTCGTATTCTTCTAAGAGAACGAAACCCAACAAGCCTAACCTAACCACCACATATTATTACTATCCCAAAAAGCTACCAGGCAATGGCAATGTTTATAACAGTTGTAGCAGCAATCACTACCTAACAGAAAAAGAGGGCGCGCTTGTCTTCTTATATTAGTATCAGGTCCTACATTTCGCCACATTTGCCGACCCCCGTAGCGGAGTGGCTAGTACATCGCGCTACGACGCCAGGGGTCACGGGTTCGAATACCGGCCTGGGCATGGATTGTGAGTGTCCATTCATCAATTTTATCGTGTCATCACTCATCCACATCTTCGGAAATTAGCCAAAAGTGGCACAAAAAGCGAAGTAAAATAAAGCAAATCAATCAATTTCGCCCATTTT
The DNA here is from genome assembly GCF_977018435.1 of Lepisma saccharinum. Lineage (NCBI taxonomy): Eukaryota > Metazoa > Arthropoda > Insecta > Zygentoma > Lepismatidae > Lepisma > Lepisma saccharinum. Next base: position 138,135,487 of record NC_139229.1, read on the forward strand.
CCTTATTACGATGCTTCTTTCTTTCTCTAAAAAATACTCTCCACTGAAAGCGTACCTTTCTTAAGCCTTGCTTCCTGGATGTTAGTTAGTCACCCCCCCCCCATTTCAACAATACCACCTACAGTTACATAGTGGCACACTTTGCACTAAAATACACTTTGTACAGTAAACATGAACGTGACGTCACTCGATAACTGATTTCTTTTAGCCCTTTCCACTATTTTAAATTTATAATGGCAACGTTTACGGGTAAACCAAGATACCCATTTGAGGGGGGGTGGATATTTCGACTATCAAAAAAGTTTGTTTCAAATCCACTTTATACTCAGAAAATCTAATCGGAAATGGACCTGCAGGCTAAAGTGGAATCCGAACCACTGTGCAATGTACCTCTATCGGGAATCGAACCAGGGACCCCTTGAGTGTACGCCGACATTGTTTATCATCACACACAATATTCTTCATTAACGTTTAAACTTCTGAAATAGTTTGCGTACCCACGTTAGTCACTCTGTTTACTCTTCTAACATTTTCTGGTGTTACTACCGTTTACAGTCAAGAAAATTGTATTAAAGAGTTCATGTTAACCGAATATATAACATAAACCTATTTGGCATGTTTTGACATCAGGGGATTATCCAGAGTTTTCCATCCGGGTGGGGGTGTAAGGCCATTTTTATGAGTCTGTAAGGGTAAATTTAGTGCTAAAATTCCAGTGAGCCATTATGAAAAATTTAGGGAGTGTGTTTTCAAATATCTGGGTATGTGTGGATAAATCACTGGTCACACATGTTGTTAAGGGGGGGGCGGGGGCACTGGCCTTTCCGATTTGTTAATATTACTTATTTTCTGATACTTTTGGCTAATCGCGAAGATGAGGATGAGCGACATGATGAAATTGATGAAGGAGCACTCACAAAGAACAACCATGCTCGGCCGGGATTCGAGTCCGGGACCCCTGCCGTCGTAGCTAAGCTGCTAACCACTCTGCCAAGGATGTCAGCACTGGCCCCTCCGAAATTTGCATGTTCCCCCCAAATATTCCCTGGCTCAGAGGAAATTTTACTTCCATATTCTCCAAATGCATGTAATCACATTCTTTTTCAGACTATATATTAAAAACTGAACATGACAAATAAATCATAATGCATTATGTAGTACACACACAAATTCTCCCCAACAAACACATCAGGCTACAGGTAACGTCATCGCCTTGTAATCAAGGGGTCCCGAGTTCGATAGCTGGTGGAGGCACATCGGTTCGGATCCCACTTTAAACTGCATGTCCAGTCTCGATTAGCCTATATATGCATAAAGTGGACTTAAAACAACATCAATTCAAACATCAGGCTAGCTTGCTATGTCCCTGTCACTTGCAGACATGAGCAAGTTCCCAATTTACCTCCACAGCAACTCATTCAAGGGCAGAACAAACACAATCGTAGCTCACTTCTTTGGATCTTCAAGTGTGCACAAGAGGCTGAAAGTAAACCAGGCGATAACGGTACATCCAATCGACCCCAATCTCACTCACCTCAAATCTCTCGGGCAGGTCCTCAGAGCGACGTAGAGCCACCGGTACCCTCCGCCGGCAGCCAGGTAGGCGACGACGGCGACCAGCGCCAGCTGAACGAGGAACATCCATCCCATGAAGTATCCGACGATGGCGGCGAACGCCACCACGACAGCGAGTTTCGCCATGACGACCGCAGCGCTCCGAAGCTGCCGGCGAACTGAGGTGCAGGTTCCCAGCCTCGCCATGTCGGTGTCTTGGCGCTCGGGATCCTGGAAGAGCGAGAGGAAAGGACGTTAACTTTCGCATCTTGGCCACTCTCTTTCGCTCCCGAAGGAGCAAAAGCAACATGCTGCGGTTCTAATAAGGGCAACAAAGTGGCCCTTAAAGTTATTTTGAAAATACAGAAGCATAAAATGTCCACCAGAATTCGATTTGGTTTGGTTCTTGTTATTTTACTTTGCTTTCCTGCCACTTTTGACTAATCGCGGCGACGAGGATGAGTGATGATAGGATGAAATTGACAGACACTCACGAAAAACGCCCATTCCGGGATCAAGACCCGATGGAAGAACATTGCACAGTGATTCGGAACCCACTTTAAACTGTAGGTCCAGTCCCGATTAGCCTATCTGTGCACAGATTGGACGTAAAACAACAAACAAACAAACCCATGCCGGGATTAGAACACGGAACCCCTGGAATCATAGCGCGTTTCGCTAACCACTCCGCCGCGGAGGTCGGCCTGGAAATCGAACCCGGATGAGTTGATTACATCAGTATTAGCTACTACTCTATCGAGGACAGGAAGATTAATGGTAATGGGCAATTTTATCAATCTAGGGCCTGCCTGATGGCGTAGTGGTATCGTTGTCGCCTTGTGATCAAGGGGTTCCGGTTTCGAGACCTGGTGGAGGCATACAGTGGTTTGGATTCAACTGTAGGAAGAGTTCCCCATTAGCCTATTCGTGGATAAAGTAAACTTAAAAGTAAAAAAAAAAGCAAACTAAATTTCCATTGCGAGTGTCCCTTTATCAATTTCATGTAATCACCATGCCATCATCGCGATTAGCCAAAAGGTGCAGAAAAGCCAAGAAAAAGGAAGAAAAAATGAATCGCAAGGAGTACAGCTTCTATACATTCTCAATAAAGAGGGTAAAACCCCCACGAACCCCACTAAGCACGTCAATGTTCACAATACGTCAGCGTACGGGATCTGCACTTCGGCGGAGTGTAAGTATCCTGGAAGTTATGCAAAATTCAAAGATTCTATTTATTTTGGACCATTATTGCGTGAAAAACTGTATTTCGTGGATATATACCAGATATTTTTATTATTTTATATAATTCTTGAATATTACGAAACTCTAGAAAATTGAAGCTTACAATTAGAATTTAATACTCATCCACGAACGTTAACCAATATTTTAAACTACTTTTGATTTATTGATTCTTGTTATTTAGCGTCGCTTTACTACTATTTTTGGCTAATCGCGATGATAAGGATGAGTGATGGTATGATACCACTGATGAAAGGACACTCACAAAGAATGCCCAAGCCGGGATTCGAACCCGGGACCCTTGACGTCGTAGAGCGCTGTGCTTGAAGCATGTATCGGTGAGAATCAGTGAGAGTATCGGCATCAGTATGGGTTCAAAGTGGGATCGACTCAACCTTAGCCGTGTACACAGGAAAGCATGGATACATCAGGTTATCTCTCAAACATGAATATAAAAGTTAACCAAGGCCACGGATCAAAGTTCTTTCCGTCCAAAAGATAAGCACCGCAAACATGATGGACATTCCTCGCTTATCGGAAGTTCCACCGAAAACTTTGGCACGATAAACAATGATCGAAAGGAACGCTGGCAAGATGACGCGATAGGAAAAAGGAACTTGTATGTGAGTATATGTAAGGTGAACATCCTTTAGTTGTCTGAATCTAGGGTGTGAAATAACAGGGAGAGGGAGTGCCATGGACAGAATGAATCACCTATACCTGCGGTCAACTTTCTAGAACCCAAGTAAACAGCGACCAATTATGATCAGGAATTTCTATTTGTTTTTTGTTTTTATTTTTATTTTACGTTCTTTTTCTACAACAGTGAGTGTAAAATTGAATTCATGAAATAAACAGTTTGTTCCAAGTCTTCATAATGTTCCGATATTGTTCCATATTTTATGTAATTTATAATGTATTATATATATATATATATATATATATATATTTGTACATGGTGGTAAAGATAAGTACGTTGTGCAATGTAATATTTGAAATATTGTATTCATGTAGGCTATTTTTTGTACATAATAGTTTGATATTTTATTCCACTCTCTTTAATTAACATGCATTATTATTAAAACACGCTTTGGTAACTATACCTTCTGTTGTATACACATTTGATTTAGCGCTGACATGTTTTATGTTTGTTTACATTTCTGCAAGAATATTCTTATCATGAAATCATGTAAACTTACAAATTCAAAGCAGAAAATGTAGAACACCGTTATTGGGCATTCGCCTGTTGTGTTCAATAATTAAATAAATAAATAAGCTAACCGGAACTGGACCTGTGGCGTAAAGCGGAATCTGAAGCACTGCTTAATGTGGATTCGCCGGGTATCTAACCCGGGATCCCTAGAATACAAGCCGAGAAAGTTAACTACTACGCTATCGGGGATAAGAGCTAGTGATACTAACCCACCGCCCTTTTGTATCTCTGTCCTAGGAGTAGTGGCTCTAGCATCGCATGCCCAAATCACTTGGAAATATGGCACAGATATTGTGGCGCTACAGGAGGAACAAACGCAATGGAATGTTCATCCTTTTTCCAGGATTCGAAACTGGGTGGGACCTCTGACTTCGTAGGCCTGCGCGCTGCCATCTAGGCTGGGCATAGGTGTTTGGTGAGGAGTGACGGTGGCTACGACATGCTTCTTTAGTAGTGGTGCTATTCCTTTATCACCTTATCATGCACCACGTATTTTATCTTAAAGAAAACCGAGCCAAAAAGGCAATGTTACTATTTGTGGACATTCGAAGCCTAAAATTCCTGAGAATTGTCTACGTTATTGCTTTCATTATTTTACATCGAAATTGTGCGGCAAAAATCAGTTTCAAGATAAACTGACAATTATTTTAATAGGCCTTGATTCCCGGTGGAGGCACTTTGCACAGGATTTCAATCCCACTTTAAACAGTAGCTCCAGTCCCGATTGACCTATCTGAGCGAAAGGTGGATTTTAGAACAAACTTTACCCCCACGTGGATATTTTTAAGACAAGCTCTGAGAGATTGGTAAAGAAATTACCTTCTTTCAAATGCATATTACTGTCTCCAAAACTGAAATTAATTCAAAGTTCCGGTATCGGTAAGAATCAGAATGCTGATTGGTTGATTTGGTTTACTTCGCTTTCTGGCACTTTTATCTCATTGCCAAGTTGAGGATGAGTGATGATATGATGAAGGGATACTCACAAAGAACACCCATCTCCAGACCGGGATTCGAACCCGGGAATCAGCATGTATCGGAGTTCGAAATAGTATAGGCTCAGATCCTCTTCTTAGCTCCGTATTAAATCACCAAGCTCTCATCCGTAGAAAATTTGTTTTTCATGCACTTGCAGCATGATAATAACACTTCCAATTTTGATGCTAATTGTTCAAGAAACAGAGACAGTACTCTAATGCCTAAACCACGATGGCCGGCAAATGTCTCGATACCACGTCAATTACACGTATGATTATATCCTCTGTATTTTATTGCATGCCGTACTTCCTGCGATATGGCTGGTTAGTCAACAGTCGGGTTGTTTTTACGAAGCCCGTGGCAATCAGCACAAGTCAGGCGCCGAACCTATTAACTGCGTAATGTTGGTAAAGAGGAAACCGATAGGTTGTATTTGGTTGACGTCAAGAACTTACCAGGCGAGGTGATTGGCCGTTTTGGACAGTGCGACTCGCTCTCAATGTTGTTCTTCGGAACGACTATACACGCTATATCCCGAAAAGTCGGGACCGGGATCGGGAAAAAATTTTCCCGTTCCGTTCCCCGACTTCGGAAAATGACTTCCCGACTTTTCGGGATCCCGAGCAGTCGGGAAATACCGAATGGTCATTTTAAAAAGTTGTTAATTCTCGACGTTTTCTGCATTGCAAGTGTCTGGAACTTATCGGAAATGGTTTGTTTTTATTCCAGAAATGTAAAAACGATCACTTAAGTTGAAAATGATGTGTAGAATTCGAGATTTTCAGAGCTTCGGGAAATATCGAACATTTCCCGTCCCGAAAATTTCCCGACGGTCGGGAAATAGCGAATTTTTCCCGTCCCGAATGTCAGGATTAAAAAAAATTCCCGTCCCAACCAAAAAAAATCTGTCCCGCACACCCCTAACACGCTATGAAAATAACCATACTCTACTTTCTCAGCTGATTAGTCAACTAGAGAGAGAAGAATATTAATGTTCACGAGCCTTGGAACGAAAAGTGTTGTTCCTTATGTTGTCGTTGCGTGACTTTCGGTACACTCCTATACAGGAACCTTGAGGGAAGAAAACTGTCCTTTGCTTTCACGTGGACCACAAGGTAGCTTTCTCTTCCTTCTCGGATAGACTTGAACTTGTCGGAAACCTGAATCGATAGCCTGGGAGTATATAACGTAATAAAAGGGCCATTGCAATTTTATTTGTTGTTTATATAGCATGTTACGTCGCAGGGAAAAGAGATTGAACTATGCCCTGTCGGTAAATGGCTAACACGATGACCTTGCTATCAATAGGGGTGGGTTAGACTCCAAATGGAAGCACATTGCACAGTGGATAGGATCCTACCGAAGGTAGGGCATAAGTATCTCATGTGTTTACCTTTCATCGCAGGCGACAGAAGAGGGAGTGCAGATTGTAGAAATCCATTGCCTAATTTGGCAATAATTTAGACACAAAAATAGAATTTTAAAATAAATTCTCATGCCAAATTATATTTTAAAAACAATAGAAAACCGTACATGAACTCATATTCTGTTGCTTAACTTCAACTTGAGTATAAAATAATGATAATGTGCTAGTTTCAAATTTTGGCAATTTTCTTTTACGTTAACTTTATGTTCAGAGGGGGCAAGCAGGACTGAATCTACCATTTAACGTAGAATTCGAAACCTTGTCTTTACTGGGAATCGAACGCTTCGTTCGCACAGCCACTTCACCTTCGTTGGAATCCAATTTTTTTAGCATTGCTGGAATACAGAAAGTTGAATCAATGTAATTAATTAATACTCCCCATTCTACCCCTTGTAATGTAAAATTCGTGCGTGTGTAGAGCAGCAAGAAAAGGAGAGAGAGAGAAGACCTAGAACTTTGCAACTAGACAGGGGGGCTGCATAATCCAGAAAGGGAAACTCCTTTTCACCACACTACAAGTACCACCCTGTGTAATGCCAGAGCGGAGGTGTGGCGAAGCAAAGCGAAGACAAATTTTGCGCTTCCAAGAGGTGCTCGCCCACTATGCGAGACAGAATGGAAAGTATTGGTTTCCGAAAATACCAGAGCCAACCTCCGCGACGGAGTGGTCAACACAGCACGCTACAATGCCAGGGGTCCCGGGTTCGAATCCCGTCCTGGGCATGGCTGCTCTTTGTGAGTGTCCCTTCAACAATGTCATCATATCATCACTCATCCTAATCTTCGCGAGTGGTAGAAAAGCGAAGAAAAATAAACGAAACCAATTAATCAATCAACCGATAGTGCCAGAAATTGGGTGTGTCCTAAGCAAGAAAATACCGATATAATTCTGAAGATCAATTAGTTTGTATAGGTAGCCTACTTGAAGCATTAGAACAGGAAGAAGGGGACGAGGTAAAGAG